>NC_041381.1:40563874-40579074 GCF_002162155.2 Triticum dicoccoides | reverse complement strand
GAGTTCATGTATTCACTATGTGTTAATGCTTTGGTCCGGTTCTCTATTAAAAGGAGGCCTTAATATCCCTTAGTTTCCACTAGGACCCCGCTGCCAAGGGAGGATAGGACAAAAGATGTCATGCAAGTTCTTTTCCATAAGCACGTATGACTATTTACGAAATACATGCCTACATTACATTGATGACTTGGTGCTAAGTCTGTGTCACCCTATGTTATAGCTATTACATGAGGAATCACATCCGGCATAATTATCCATCACTGATCCATTGCCTACGAGCTTTTCATATATTGTTCTCCGCTTATGTACTTTTCCGTTGCTACTGTTACAACTACTACAAAAAACCCAAAAACATTTATCTTTACCTTTGCTACTGTTACCATTACTATCATACTACTTTGCTACTAAATACTTTGCTGCAGATACTAACTTATCCAGGTATGGTTGAATTGACAACTCAACTGCTAATACTCAAGAATATTCTTTGGCTCCCCATGTGTCGAATCAATAAATTTGGGTTGTACTTCACCCTTGGAAGCTATTGTGATCCCCTACACTTGTGGGTTATCAAGACTAATTTCTGGCGCCGTTGCCGGGGAGCATAGCTCTATTCTCTGAGTCACTTGGGATTTATATCTGTTGATCACTATGAAAAACTTGAAAGACGCTAAAACAAAGATTTTGCCCTCAACTACGAGGGGAGGTAAGGAACTGCCATCTAGCTCTGCACTAGATTCTCCTTCCGTTATTAGTAGGCTCGCGACACCTAAACCTGCTACTGCTATGAATTCTGATGTGTTGCATGTTATTGGTGATGCCACTTCTACGATGCATGATGAAACTACTTCTGTACGTGATACTACTTTGCCATTAGGTGAATTTCTTGATGAACAACTTGCTAGAGTTAGGGGGAATGAAAATATTGAAGATGCCATTATTGATGATAGTGATGATGAAGGTTCTCCCAATGATTATGTATTGCCTGTTGTTCCTAAGGGTTATGTTATCAATCAAGAAGCTGCTAGGGAAATCTTTGCTTGCAATGATAGATCTGATCTTAAGAAATTATTAGCTAAATGGAAGCAGCAGTCTCTTAATGCTAGAATGAAACCTGACCCTACTTTTGCTACTTCACCTATCTTTGTTACTGATAAGGATTATGAATTCTCTGTTGATCCTGAAATTATTACTTTAGTTGAATCTGATCCTTTTTATGGACTTGAATCTGAAACTGTTGTGGCACATCTTACCAAGTTGAATGATATAGCTACCCTATTTACTAATGATGAGACGTCTCGCTATTTTTATATCCTTAAGATATTTCTGTTCTCATTAAAGGGTGATGCTAAGACTTGGTATAATTCTCTTGCTCCTGGTTGTGTGCGTAGTCCCTAGGATATGATTTATTACTTCTCTGCTAAATATTTCCCTGCTCATAAGAAACAAGCTGCCTTGCGGGAAATATATATTTTTGTGCAAATCAAAGAAGAGAGTCTCCCACAAGCTTGGGGGAGGCTTCTCCGGTTACTTAATGCTTTGCCTGATCATCCTCTTAAGAAAAATGAAATACTTGATATCTTTTATAATGGACTAACCGATGCTTCCAAGGACCACTTGGATAGTTGTGATGGTTGTGTTTTCAGGGAAAGAACAGTCGACGAAGCTGAAATATTATTGAATAATATGTTGACTAATGAAAATAATTGGACTCTTCCTGAGCCAATTCCTGAGGCAATTCCTGAACCAATTGAGCCAACTCCTGAGCCTATTCCTAAACCCACTCCGAAGAAGAGAGGTGTTTTATTTCTCAGTCCTGAAGATATGCAAGAGGCAAAGAAATCAATGAAAGAAAAAGGTACTAAAGCTGAAGATGTTAAGAATTTGCCACCTATTGAAGAAATACATGGTCTTAATATACCACCTGTTGAAGAACCATATTGTCTTGATAACCCGACACAGGTAGTAAAGGTAAATTCTCTCTATAGATATGATAAAGTTGAAAGACCCTCTAATAAATTTCATAGCCCATGCTTAGATGAATTTGATGACTTTATGGCTAGACAAGAAAGTTTTAATGCTTATGTTGGTAGAGAGTTAAAGAATAATGCTTTCGAGATAGGACGTGTAAGTGATAATCTGGCTAGAGTTAAAGATGAACTTCACCTCGTTAGCAAATATGCTTCTATGGTTGCTACTCAAGCTAAGCAAGTACTTAAAGCTCAAATTGATTTGCTTGAGGAATTAAACAATAAAAATGACTTTGCTGTTAGAGTGGCTACTAGAACTGGTGGAATGACTCGGGAACCATTGTATCCTGAAGGCCACCCTAAGAGAATCGAGCAAGATTCTCAGAGAAATAATTTAGAGGCACCTAGTTCTTCTAAAAAGAAGAAAAAGAAAAATGATAGAACTTTGCATGCTTCTAGTGAACCTACTATAGACACAACTGAGAATCCCAATGATATTTCTATTTCTGATGTTGAAACACAATCAGGTGATGAACATGAACCTAGTGATAATGTTAATGATAATGTTCATGTTGATGCTCAACCTAGCAAAAACAATGATGTAGAGATTGAACCTGTTGTTGATCTTGATAACCCACAATCAAAGAATCAACGTTATGATAAGAGAGATTTTGTTGCTAGGAAGCACGGTAAAGAAAGAGAACCATGGGTTCAGAAACCCATGCCCTTTCCTCCTAAATCATCCAAGTCAAAGGATGATGAGGACTTTGAGCGCTTTGCTGAAATGATTAGACCTATTTTCTTACGTATGCGCTTAATTGATATGCTCAAAGTAAATCCTTATGCTAAGTATATGAAGGATATCATTACAAACAAAAGAAAGATACCGAACGCTGAAATTTCCACCATGCTTTCTAATTACACTTTTAAGGGTGGAATACCAAAGAAACTTGGAGATCCGGGTGTACCAACTATACCATGCTCCATTAAAAGAAATTATGTTAGAACTGCTTTATGTGATCTTGGAGCCGGTGTTAGCGTTATGCCTCTCTCTTTATATCGTAGACTTGAATTGAATAAGTTGACACCTACTAAAATATCTTTGCAAATGGATGTAAATCAACTGCTATACATGTCGGTATTTGTGAGGATGTGCCTGTTGTGGTTGCAAATGTCACTATCTTAACGGACTTTATTATTCTTGATATTCCCAAGGATGATAGTATGTCTATTATCCTTGGTAGACCTTTTCTTAATACTGCAGGGGCTGTTATTGATTGCAACAAAGGCAATGTCACTTTTCATGTTAATGGTAATGAGCATACGGTACACTTTCCGAGGAAACAATCTCAAGTTCATAGCATCAATTCTATTGAAAAAGTTCCAACTATTATTTTTGGAGGTTTTGAATTTCCTCTTCCTACTGTCAAGAAAAAGTATGATATTCTTATTGTTGGGGATTTTCATATCCCCGTTGAGGTAACTTAGTGTTATTCGAAATTTCTCCAGTTCCGTGTTATTCAGAATGAGTTTGTTAAAAACACTTGATCAACCTTGTTAGTGGGTTCATTTTGATGATCACGAGATGGATGAAACTAGAAGGCACAACCTTCTGCACCTACTTTTTACTTTCTGTTATTTAGATTAAATAAAGCAAAAATAGTATTATCTGTCTGTTTTCTGAATTATCCGTGCAATAAAAAATAGTCTGAAAATAAAAGTACTCCAAATGCCCTGCAAATTTAGTATGATTTTTTCTGGAATATTTGGGGATTTTAGGCACTGAAATCACTCCAGGAGGGGCAAGCACCAGGCCACGAGAGTGGAGGGCGCCCCCCCCTATAGGGCGCGCCCCCTATCTCATGGGCCCCTGGTGGCCCCCCTCCAGTTATGCCAGCACCCACACACTTCTTCTTCTACCCAAAAAAATCCCCATCCAGCTCAAGCACGAGTTCTAGCTCGTTTTGCTGCGATTTTCGATCTCCTTGCTCAAAGCTCCATTCACAAAACTGCTTTGGGAGATTGTTGCTTAGTATGTGACTCCTCCATTGGACCAATTAGTTTTTGTTCTAGTGCTTTATTCATTGCAAATTCTTGCTGCATAGGTGACCTTGTTCTTGAGCTTGCATGTTAAAATTTTGAGGTCCCAAGCAATTCCAATGCATGATAAAGGCTCTAGGCACTTGTAGGAGTAGTTGCTATCAATCTTGTTTAGTTTTATTCACTTTTATCTTGAAGTTACTAAAATATTTCAGAAGTTTTCAGAAAATGTTAAGGAAGTTTTTGAGGGGCTCTTCTAGCCAAAACTCTCTAGAAAAACAAGCCAAAGAGAAGGGAAAAGCCAAGTATAATCTTCCTGGCTTAGCGGAAGTACGGTCGTGTGAATGGCCATGCGAGGATTTCTTAAAAGAAGCTGGAATTCATGAAGACTTTTATGATTTACTTGAGACCGCAGGCCTCACCGGTTTCATGGACGACCGAATCGATCAGTATATCTTACTCACCAATACTTTCGTGCAAAACATTTATTATTATCCTAAGAAGTCACCGCCTGCAGTATCATTTCATTTATATGATGAATTTAGAGAAATTCCTTTATGTAATCTTTGCGCGGTGTGTAGTATACCTTATGAGGGAGAATTAGAGGAACCCCATCGTAAAGATGTGGATGGCTTTGTTGATACTATCGATGTAGAAGAGCCAAAGAAGGGCTTTGAGGCAAAAGTCTCTAGCATACACTTTCCTGTTTTACACTACTTTGCCATATTTGCTAGTAGATGCTTGATTGGTCATGGAAATAGTGGAAACTTGAGCGTTCCTGATATTATCATTCTTCAACATGCCTTGCTTGGAGACAATACTTTTAGTATGGGTGTCGTCGTTGCTAAACGGTTAGCCCTGAATCGTACAAAAGGCCCCATTTTTGGAGGTATCTATGTTGCACGTCTTGCTAGACATTTTCAGACACCCATTAGGCACCTTGAGAAGGGGGAGATAAAATTGCCTCCTCACATTTTAGATTACGAGAGCATGGTAGCACACAAGTTTATTGTTGACAACAAAGATAGGATGCTCTTGTATAAACTTAGATTCAATAAGAAACTCTTTGAGATTATTGTTTTGCCTGCGCCTTTGTTGTTCGATTTGCTTGCAGAAAATTTTCTCGTCACACCAGAAGTGGTGAACAATCATCGAGCCCAAGCTTTTACTCCAGAACCTGAACCTGAGCCAGAACATGAGCTGGACCCTTATCGTGCATCATCTGTCCAGTGGGAGCCGGAGATGACCAGCCAGTATTATCCTGATTACACCTCTCATTACATCGGAGAGATTAGCGACGGTTCTTGGTTCTAGACCAACTTAGGCCAAAAGCCTAATCTTGGAGGAGTACGTATTTCTCACCGACTTTACATTCATGTTCACACACTAGTCGTCGGTGCTCATACTCTTTCATTGTATTATCCATGCTAGTTTAAATTTTCTTTTTCTAGTTTTCTTCTTGTGTGTTTGATAAACCTTGAGAAAAAACCAAAAAAATTAGTTAGTTTAATTTCCATGCTTGTCGTAGGAATTAAAATGAAAACCCAAAAATATTTCTAGTTCTTCTTCTTTCTTGTTGGGAGCTTTCCCGTGTAAATAGTTTTATTTTCTTTTCTTTCCTTTGGAAGTCGAGAAGACCATATTAAAAATGCTTAGTGGCTCTCATATAAATGATTGTTTATTTAATTTAGAGCCCATATTACTTGTCTTCTCTCTTGAGTTGAATGCTTGCAGATTCCAGCTTAGTCCAATGCATGTGCACTTTTATTATTATACACATCGTTCGGTCGTGCAAGTGAAAGGCAATAATAACGATATATGATGGACTTATTGGGATGAGAAAAGCTGGTATGAACTCAACCTCTCTTGTTTTTGTAAATATGATGAGTTCATCGTTTCTGAGTCAGCTATTATGAAGTAAGCATATTTGCAATGACATTTAGAGATTATAGTTGTTTGTGTCATGCTTGATTAGCTATGAGTTATAATGGTTTACCTTGCATGCCAACATGCTATTAGAATGATTATGATGTGGTATGATGGGATGGTATCCTCCTTTAAATGAATTGAGTGACTCGACTTGGCACATGTTCACGCATGTAGTTGAAACAAATCAACATAGCCTTCATGATATTTATGTTCATGGTGGATTATATCCTACACATGCTTGTATTCGGTGTGAATTAATTTTAATGCATGTTTATGACTGTTGTCGCTCTCTCAGTTCGTCGCTTCCCAGTCTTTTGCTAGCCTTCACCTGTACTAAGCGAGAATACTGCTTGTGCATCCAAATTCCTTAAACCCCAAAGTTGTTCCATATGAGTCCACCATACCTTCCTATATGCGGTATCTACCTGCCGTTTCAAGTAAATTTGTATGTGCCAAACTCCAAACCTTCAAATGAAATTCTGTTTTGTATGCTCGAGCAGCTCATGTTACAACTAGGGTTGCCTATATCTTCCATGCTAGGTGGGTTATTCTCACGAGGAGTGGACTTCGCTCCTCATTCACGAGAAAGGGCCGGTAACCGGGATGCCCAGTCCCATGATCCAAAAAGATCAAAGCAAATCAAAATAATTAAACAAAACTCCCCCAGGGCTGTTGTTAGTTGGAGGCACTCGTTGTTTCGAGCAAGCCATGGATTGATGCTTGTTGGTGGTTGGGGGAGTATAAACCTTTACCATTCTGTTTCGGAACTACCTATAATGCATGTAGTATGGAAGATACAGCCATCTCATAGATGTTGCATCGACAGCGAAAGTATGCCGCTCAAAATGTTATTCAATCTCTATTTTAAAATCGAGTTCTGGCACCTCTACAAATCTCTGCTTCCCTCTGTGAAGGGCCTATCCATTTACTTTTATGTTGAGTCATCACCCTTCTTATTAAAAGCACCCGCTGGAGAGCACACTGTCATTTGCATTCATTACTATTGGTTTATATCGGGTATGACTTGACTGGATCTCTTTTACCATGAATTACAATTTTTAGTCAGTCCTTGATCTTTAAAGATGCTCTGCATTTATGTTTTGCGGTCTCAGAAAGGACTAGCGAGATACCATTTTGTTATATCATGTTATAATTATTTTGAGAAAGTTTTGTCATCCGAGTTTTATTATTATGGCTCGCTAGCTGATTATGTTATTGATATGGGTAATTGTGAGACCTAAGTGTTATTATGAGTATGGTTAGTTCATAATATTGGCTGAAACTTGAATGATGGCTTTTCATGTTTACAACAAGAGCAAACAGAGTTTGTAAAAGTTTTTCTTTATCACTTTCAGTCTATCAACGGAATTGCTTGAGGACAAGCAAAGGTTTAAGCTTGGGGCAGTTGATACGTCTCCAACGTATCTACTTTTCCAAACACTTTTGCCCTTGTTTTGACTCTAACTTGCATGATTTGAATGAAACTAACCTGGACTGATGTTGTTTTCAGCAGAACTGCCATGATGTTGTTTATGTGTAGAAAAGAAAAGTTTTCGGAATGTCTTGAAAATCCACGGAGGCACTTTTTGGAATTAATAAGAATTTCTGGGCGAAAGAAATACACCAGGGGGCCCAGGGCCTATCCACGAGACAGGCCCCCACCCCCTGTAGGACGTGCCCCCCTATCTCGTGGGCCCCCTGGAGCTCCACCGACCTTAACTCCAACTCCATATATTCCGTCTCGCGGAGAAAAAAATCAGAGAGAAAGTTTCATCGCGTTTTACGATATGGAGCCGCCGCCAAGCCCTAATCTCTCTCGGGAGGGCTGATCTGGAGTTTGTTTGGGCCTCCGGAGAGGGGGATTCATCACCGTCGTCATCATCAATGATCCTCCATCACCAATTTCATGATGCTCACCGCCGTGCGTGATTAATTCCATCGTAGGCTTGCTGGACGGTGATGGGTTGGATGAGATTTACCATGTAATCAAGTTAGTTTTGTTAGGGTTTGATCCCTAGTGTTCACTATGTTCTGAGATTGATGTTGCTATGACTTTGCTATGTTTAATGCTTGTCACTAGGGCCCGAGTGCCATGATTTTAGATCTGAACCTATTATGTTTTCATGAATATATGTGTGTTCTTGATCCTGTATTGCAAGTCTATAGTCACCTATTATGTGTTATGATCCGACAACCCCGAAGTGACAATAATCGGGATACTTCTCGGTGATGACCGTAGTTTGAGGAGTTCATGTATTCACTATGTGTTAATGCTTTGGTCCAGTTCTCCATTAAAAGGAGGCCTTAATATTTCTTAGTTTCCACTAGGACCCCGCTGCCACGGGAGGGTAGGACAAAAGATGTCATGTAAGTTCTTTTCCATAAGCACGTATGACTATTTACGGAATACATGCCTACATTACATTGATGAATTGGAGCTAGTTCTATGTCATCCTATGTTATAGCTATTACATGAGGAATCGCATCTGGTATAATTATCCATCACTGATCCATTGCCTACGAGCTTTTCATATATTGTTCTACGCTTATTTAATTTTCCGTTGCTACTGTTACAACTACTACAAAAAACCCAAAAACATTTATCTTTACCTTTGCTACTGTTACCATTACTATCATACTACTTTGCTACTAAATACTTTGCTGCAGATACTAAGTTATCTAGATGTGGTTGAATTGACAACTCAACTGCTAATACTCAAGAATATTCTTTGGCTCCCCTTGTGTCAAATCAATAAATTTGTGTTGTACTTCACCCTCGGAAGCTGTTGCGATCCCCTAAACTTGTGGGTTATCATAGGCGCGCCTCCAGAACCAGCCATCACGCCGAGAGGAGGAATGCGGTGAGCCCGGCCAGGTCCGGCAGTACGCAGGCGCGGCGTTCATGCAGCAAAACCCTAGGGCGTGGCGACAGAGTAGGCGAAGACGATCGAAACGCGCATGCGCCCCTCCCCTCAGTATCGATTGGAACCAAGTCCAGCTGGGCCTCATACCCACGAGACCTTGGCCCAATAATACCCACCGGCCTAACAGATTGCGGCTCAGCTTGGCCCAGGGCAGATCGATCACGACGATCTTCGACCCTACATGGCTCGATAAGCAAATGAGGCGCGTTGAGGTTCTCCTGGGCCACATACCCAGTCGAAGCCGGTCCATAAAGCCCCTCCTCAGCTCCCCCATGTTGGGCCTCAGACCCATGCACGGGCTCACAGCCGGCCCGCTCATCGATAGCCCCTTCACGGCCCAAAATGAAATTCAAACGAACAACCCTAGCCGCCCGGATCTCAGCCGCCATTCGGCTCACTGGCGCCGGCGGCGCTGGCTCCGATCTCCCCTTCCTCTTCTTTTTCTTAAGGACAACCCGAGTCCAAGCATCTTGCGGAAGAAAATATGACAAAGTTAGGGGTTGGATGCATACCTTAGGTAGAGGCCCTTTCCAAGGCCGGATCGCCGTCGCCGCCGTCCTCCGGTGAATGATCCGACGAACAACCTCCACCCTATCCTCTGAACGCAGCCCGATCCGCGCCGGATCATCGCCTGGCACAAAGTCGTCGACCAACGCGGCCACCTCTTCCTCCGAGTACCCAGGGCTGAAGGCCTCGCAGATCATGTCAGATGGCGTCGGTGAGTAATCGGCCGGCGATCTGCCGGCAGGGTCCCCGTCGTCGTCCTCCTCGTCTTCCGAGCCCGCGAGAGCCTAGAAACGCCCCCCTACACGCCTCGTTGAAGGGCCCGCGCGCACCGGCGGCCGGCTCGCGGCGCTCGCCGCGGGCGCCTCCCGAGTCGCCTCAGTCCTCATCCAGCCTCCTCCCAGAATAATCTATGCATTTTAAATTATGTTCCTCAAAAGGCAAGGAGTAACCACTTTCTGTGGTAGGTCAGCAGTCATTTGACTACCATAGCAGTTCATGCCAACATATTTCCCATGTCAATAAATGATTGGACCTCAATCCTTTCTATAATGATTCCGCATGAGCTAAACATAAGCTTGTGGGCTGTACCATCTAGAGTTCCAATTAGTTGCCCGCTTTTGTGCTTTAAATCTTCTGAACTCTTTTCTAAACTGAAACAACGCCATAGCGATACAACCTCACTAGCTACTAGACTCAACCTCTGTCTCCTGATCAAGAATGAGATGCACCCCATCATGAACATGCAAACGGTTGACGCTGACAACAACAATACCATAATACGAAACATAATAGGGGCTTGCTTCGGTAGACCCCCCCCCCCAACAAAACGTAGAAGGGCAGAATTGGCATACGAAAGAAACGTATGCCCACCTCGTATTGTACAGCTCTGCCGGGCATACGTATACCGCGCGCATGAAAAAAAAAGTACCCATGATCTGGGCCCGCCCCCATCTTCTCGCCCGCCCATCTAGTCGCCCGCCCGCTAATCACGGTATTTCCAGAGTTGGCGATCGCCGCCGCAGCGGATCGCCGCCGTCCGAACCCCGTGCGAGGCCACCCTCGCCGTCCCAACGTCGCCCGTCGCCGCCCTCGGCGTCTGGACGTCGCCCGCCGCCGCCCCCGTCGCCGCATCTCACCGTCCCAACTTCACCCGTCGCCGCATCTCACCGTCCCAACGTCGCCCGTCCCAACTTCGCCCGACGACGCGGACGTGAAGGGCCCGACGTCTGACGCTGCCCTCGCCGCCCGAACCCCGTCCGACACCGCCCTCGCCGTCGCAACGTCGTCCGTCGCCACATCTAACCGTCGTCGTTGTACACCGGGGACGTGAAGGGCCCGACGTCTGACGCCGCCTCCGCAGCACTGTCGTCGAACGTCGTCGACGTCTACACCGCAGGCCAAGGTTTGTCATGCCCGTCATCTAAACCTAGCGGGATAGATACAGGTTTCGCGTGAGGAATACATGCATGCAAACCCATTTTTTTATTTTTCTTGTTTTGCAAATAAGTTGCGTTGGGCACTAAATTCGTTTACAGTACATGAACGAGTAATTACACAGTTGATGCAGACTGGTCATTCGTTTGTGCTGCCCGTAACTGCGCATGCGTGGTGTTGTGTGTTTTCTACTGGATAATAGATGTAGTAATGAGCTGGAATGAAAGTAGTAATAGCAGTACTAAAAAAATTGTTTTTCTGGAGGGTAGGCTTGAGCCTGTTTAAGCCTGTCTAGTAGACTCGCCGCTGGATAGAAGTGAGGGATAGTTCATGCATGTACGGATTTAGGGTTTAGGGTTCATCAAAACCTCCCGCCGCAGCGCCTCCTCTACGGACTAGGGCATGATTTACAGAAGTAGCGTTGCTTTGGGCATGATGCATTGTACTAAACCTAACACACGATGTTTTGCAGTTCTGTGAGTTAGGCGTGTTGACATGGACGAAGAATCTGCATTCGGGAGGGACGAGAATGGTACTGATAAGGTGACTAAGACCAATAACGATAACTTGAACGAAGATGATGACAGCAGCGACAACGATTCCGTCTCGTCATATGATATCTTACCTCCGGAGGATTTTGATAATAATGAACATGGCGCAAATAGCGAAAACGTAAGTGCCGTATATTTTTTTATTTTCGAAATTGCAAAGTATGGCATGGCTAACTGTATATCTTTGTGTACAAATTTCCAGGAAGATGTGGATGTTGACAATGTGCAACATAGTTGGCAGGAATCATTTGCAGATAACTTGAGCCAGGTTAGTTGATAGATGTTGTACATGGATCAATAGTATGATTTAAATGATAATAATTTGACATATATATTTTGAAATGAATGTTGTAGGAGGAGTCAGATGGTCCGAGCGTTGATCACGATGAGGGAGAGATCGATATTGAGGAGGCTCAAAGGCAGCAGAAGATGCTTGAGACACATTGGAAGGTCATGGCTATGACCTTTCGGTCGCAAGGGGATGCATACATATTCTACAACAATCACGCCAGAGAACACGGGTTTAGCATAAGGAAACAGAAGGTGAAACGAGGTGCTTCGGGAATGATCCGGTACCGGCGGTTTCTTTGCTCGAGGGCTGGGAGAAGGCAGAGCAAGTTCATAACCATGGAGGGCCGCAAGCGCAGGCTTAGACCGGAGACTCGTTGTGACTGCGGTGCACATATGGTGGTGAAGCTGGACAGAGAACGTGGCGTTTGGTTCGTCGCATCATTCGTGGATGATCACAACCACGCGATGGCTCGGCCCGACGAGGTTTGTTTTTTATGGTCACACAGACGGATTGGAGATGGGCAGAGGGCCGAGATATTGGCCATGGAAGCGGCCGGGATAAGAAAGCATATTATAATGGACAACTTCATCAGCAGATACGGTTCGTACGATAAGTGCGGGCTTATCCGGAGGGACATTTACAATCTTTGTTGCAGAGAAAAAATGAGGCTCATTGCAAAGGGTGATGCAGAGACGGCAGTTGGCATTATGAGGAGTAGGAAGGAGAAGGACCCTGAGTTTTTTTTTGAGTATGTGCGTGACAAGGAAGGGCGACTGAAGAGTATGTTCTGGTGCGATGCACAGTCGCGGAGGGACTATCAGGACTACGGAGATGTGGTCGTGTTTGATAGCACGTATAAGATGAACAGATACGGTATGCCGTTCGTCCCCTTTGTAGGAGTTAACAACCACCGTTGCACCACAGTGTTTGGTTGTGCCATCATTGCTGACGAGACGGAAGGGACATACGTGTGGCTGCTGCAGACATTTATGAAGGCAAACTGTCAGGTGAAGCCAAAGTCAATAATCACAGACGGTGACGCTGCAATGATCCGGGCTATTCGGACCGTCCTTTCAGATGTTTTCCATCGTCTTTGTTCGTGGCATATCGAGAAAAATATGCAGAGGCACCTGCATTACAAGTCACTGGATGAGTTCAGATCGCTCCTGTACTATGCCACCTCTCAAGCAAACTTTGAGCAGAGATGGAAAGCTTTCTATGATAAGTGGAAGACGGATAGAACTGAAGAGTGGCTTGACAGGATGTACAGGAAGAGGAGACTGTGGGCAGCTTCATATCTTTCCGATGGTTTTTTTCTTGGTATGCGAAGTAACCAGAGGAGTGAAAGCCTCAACTCCTGCCTTCACCTTCACCTGGACTACGGTATGACAATTGTTGATTTGGTGGTGCATTATGAGAACTGTATAGTTCGCCTGCGTGAGAACGAGGCGTACGATGACTGCGAGGCATTCCAGAAGGAACCACCGTCTGTTACTGAATATAAAGTCCTTGAGGAGCATGCCGCCAAAGTATTCACACCTGCTAATTTCTACATCTTGCAAGATGATTTGCATAAGATGGGTTAGCTGGAGATATTTGAGACGCTCGTGGGAATTGGGCGTGAGACATTCATTGTGACATGGAAGGATAACCACAAGTTTAGGTATAATGTTGTTTATGAACCAGGTAACTCAGAAGAAACTATTACATGCAGTTGTCTTAGGATGGTTCGGAAAGGGCTGCCATGCAAACACATTCTGTTTGTTCTCCATCATCTGAATTTAACTGAAATACCAAAGTGTTGTGTCCTTCATCGGTTGTCCAAACATGCAAGAGATGGGTTGCCTGTGCAGAGGAAGAGTGATATGTTTGGATGGGGTTGGTCAGGGCCATTGGAGAGAGAACGGTATAGTGCAATATCCATTAAAACCGCACAAGCTGCTCATGTTGCAGCAAATGATCCCTTCTTGTTCGATGAGTTGATGAAGTGTCTAGACAACATAATAGCACAGAAAAAGATTTCAGAGGAGGAACTTATAGGAAGTAGAAGGTATGCTATGCTGAAGAAGGAGGCAAGTCAAGTGCAACAAGTTGAGCCTGGTATTGGTGATCCTCAGAAAGTTTCGACGAAGGGTGCACCTAAGAAGGGGCGGTCAAAGGGGGGCCCCGGCGTTACAAAGAATGGTAGGCCAAAAGATTTTACAGAGAAGAAAAGTGGTCCTTTGTGCAGTTTGTGTAGTCAAGCAGGTCATAATAAGGCTACATGTCATTTGAACGAGAAGTAAGATGTTATCTTCTTATTGTTGTTATGTTCCTACTTTGATTTTAGCAACTATATTTGCTCACCAATTCTTTATGTTTTGTTCAGGAACTGGGCGTAGGTACAGATGCAGGTTGGTTTGTACGGAGAATAAAAGTGGTCGCACGAACCTTTGTCGTTTTTTATTCGTACGTGTCCGCAAGAAAACTTGATAAGTTATTTGTTTGTGTTTTGATAAAAGATATATGTAATAAATTTGGAGATGACATTGCATATGTTATACTACCTGGGCATGATGATGATTTTGTTTGCTGTTTGCTACGTGGGCATATATGTTGTACTGATGATGATTTTGTTTGATGTTGTTTCTGGCCGCTGCTTTCTGCCAAAATAATTGATAAAGTGAAGTTTTTTTAAAAAAAATGCCCGACCACCGCTGCTGGGCCCATAGTAGCTTACGGAAGCTACCCAAATCAAGCCTAAAGGCGACTCGGGCGGCCGATCGAGCCCACTAGCGGGCCCAGCAGCGGGGTCCAACGGGGCGCACGGGGATAATAAGAGAGGAGTTCGAAAGGGGGGGCGGCGGCAGCTATTTAAGCCGCTCCTGGCGCCCCCCCGCTTCCGAGGTGGGACTAAAACTTGGGCACTGCCCCGCGCGGGCGAGGGGAGGGGGCGTGGGCCGGGGGAGGGGCGAGGGGAGGGGGCTTGGGCCGGGGGAGGAGCCCCGCGCGGGCGAGGGGAGAGGCCGTGGGCCGGGGGAGGAGCCCCGCGCTGGCGAGGGAGGGCCAGCACGTTTTTTTTTATATTTTTTCTTTTTCTTTTTCTTTACTTATTTCAATTTGCTGAACTTTTTATAAAATACGTGAACTATATTTGAAAATACTATTTTGATTTTTCTTGAACTATTTTGTATTTCCTGAACTAGTTATAAAATTTCATTAACTTATTCAAATCCGTGAACTTTCAATGAAAGAAAAAGAAAAAGAAAAAGAAAAAACGAACCAGAAAAAATATTAAAAAAACGTGCTGGCCCTCCCTTGCCCGCGCGGGGCTCCTCCCCCGGCCCACGGCCTCTCCCCTCGCCCGCGCGGGGCTCCTCCCCCGGCCCAAGCCCCCCTCCCCTCGCCCCTCCCTCGGCCCACGCCCCCTCCCCTCGCCTGCGCGGGGCAGCGCCCAAGTTTTAGTCCCACCTCGGAAGCGGGGGGGCGCCAGGAGCGGCTTAAATAGCTGCCGCCGCCCCCCCTTTCGAACTCCTCTCTTATTATCCCCGTGCGCCCCGTTGGACCCCGCTGCTGG
>NC_041381.1:40434614-40449227 GCF_002162155.2 Triticum dicoccoides | reverse complement strand
CCCGGTAGATATGCATGTTAGCCGGCCAAATTTTTCAGCCCTATTTGATTTTTTTTGGCCCATTCCAGTGTCCCGCCCAGCCTGGATAGCCCTTCCCGCAAAGTAAACGGCCTGAATAAGGCTCCTACTAGTGGTATGAAGGACCTTGGCATGTTGAGAGTCATTTTTCAAACATATGCCTTAGTTTAGGCAGCGCATAAATCTCACATTGAATTGAATTAATGTCAAAGACATTTTTATTTATGTGTTCTATAGCAGGCAACACCTGCTCAGAAACTCGCAATACAAGAGGATGTGGCTTGTTAGCTTTTCCTGTATCACTTCCATACATATCCAGCCATACCAGAATACAAGACAAAGAGCAAGGTGAAGATAATTGAGGAGGACCGCCTACCTAGTTACTGAACGTGGACCCCACACGTCTCTCCCTCTCCTTTGTCCCCGCGTGAGGACGGGGAGGGAAACAATAGATCGCCGCTGCCGATTCTCTCCCCTCCTCCCTTGCCGGCGCCAGAGGGCGCGGCCTAGCGAAGCCTTGTCGATGCCGGTCGTGGTAGGGCTCTCTCGCCCTCTCGCACGGGAAGACCGGCGTAGACTGGTGTCAACGGTTAGGGCGTGGTGCTGGCTGGGCATCATGACGTGTCAGCCCTCCGGCGCATGGCACACGGCACTGTGACTAGCCACGGGCAATGGCGGCAGATCCAGGGTTGCCCCACCCGGATCCCCTACCTGCAGGCGGGCTCCTCTAGTCGGGTCAGGTTGGACGGGTTCTGGCCATGTGACCGGATTTGTTTTCGCCTGACACGTGTTGGGGAACGCAGTAATTTCAAAAAAATTCCTACGATCACGCAAGATCTATCTAGGTGATGCATAGCAACGAGGGGAGAGTGTGTCCACGTACCCTCATAGACCGAAAGCGGAAGCGTTATGTAACGCGGTTGATGTAGTTGAACATCTTCGTGATCCAACCGATCAAGTACCGAATGCACGGCACCTCCGCGATCCGCACACGTTCAGCTCGGTGACGTCCCTCGAACTCTATATCAAGCTGAGGCCGAGGGAGAGTTTCATCAGCACGACGGCTTGGTGACGGTGATGATGAAGTTACCTGCGCAAGGCTTTGCCTAAGCACTACGACGATATGACCGAGGTGTGTAACTATGGAGGGGGGCACCGCACACGGCTAAAAGATCAACTTGTCTGTCTATGGGGTGCCCCCCTCTCCCGTATATAAAGGAGGACAGGGGAGGCCGGCTGGCCCTCCTTGGCGCGCCCCCAAGAGGGGAATCCTACTAGGACTCCAAGTCCTAGTAGGTTTCCACCAAAAGGGAGAGAGGGGGGAGGAAGGAGAGGGAGAGGGAGAAGAAAAGGGGGGCGCCGCCCCACCTTCCTAGTCCAATTCGGACTCAAGGGGGAGGGGGCATGCGGCCTGCCCTGGCCGCCCCTCTCTCTCCATTAAGGCCCATCGAGGCCCATTAATTCCCCCGGGGGTTCCGATAACCCTCCGGCACTCCGGTTTTATCCGAAACTTCTCCGAAACACTTCCAGTGTCCGAATATAGTCGTCCAATATATCAATCTTTATGTCTCGACCATTTCAAGACTCCTCGTCATGTCCGTGATCACATCCGGTACTCCGAACAACCTTCGGTACATCAAATCACATAAACTCATAATACCAATCGTCATCGAACGTTAAGCGTGCGGACCCTATAGGTTTGAGAACTATGTAGACCTGACCAAGACACGTCTCCGGTCAATAACCAATAGTGGAACCTTGATCCTCATATTGGTTCCTACATATTCTACAAAGATCTTTAGCGGTCAAACCGCATAACAACATACGTTGTTCCCTTTGTCATTTGTATGTTACTTGCCCGAGATTCGATCGTCGGTATCATCATACCTAGTTCAATCTCGTTACAGGCAAGTCTCTTTACTTGCAAGGCTTATAGTGATGAGTATTACCGAGAGGGCCCAGAGATACCTCTCCGAAACACGGAGTGACAAATCCTAATTTCGATCTATGCCAACCCAACAAACACCTTCGGAGACACCTGTAGAGCACCTTTATAATCACCCATTTATGTTGTGGTGTTTGGTAGCACACAAAGTGTTCCTCCGGTATTTGAGAGTTGCATAATCTCATACTTGGAGGAACTTGTATAAGTCTTGAAGAAAGCAGTAGCAATGAAACTGTAACAATCATAATGCTAAGCTAACAGATGGGTCATGTCCATCACATCATTCTCCTAATGATGTGATCCCGTTCATCAAATGACAACACATGTCTATGGTTAGGAAACACAACCATCTTTGATTAACGAGCTAGTCAAGTAGAGGCATACTAGGCACTATATGTTTTGTCTATGTATTCACACATGTACTAAGTTTCTGGTTAATACAATTCTAGCATGAATAATAAACATTTATCATGAATTAAGGAAATAAATAATAACTTTATTTTTGCCTCTAGGGCATATTTCCTTCAACACGGTCGTTCCTTCTACATTGGTGGGCATCTCTGATGAGCGCTTCTACCTCCTACTCTCCTGGTTCGAGGGACTACCGCCCAGGAGAAATCTTTTACCCGGATTTGCCGGTGCAGATGGTGTGTCAACGTCCATGAATGTTGCTACCCTCCTTGGTGGGTATTGTCATGGTGGTTGTCCCGTCATGGTCCAAGGAAAACCTTTGGTTTGGCTTGCCGGACCTGACAGTGGCGGCATGTGGCGTCGTCCACCTTCTTGGGGGCACTGTTTTGAAGCTCATATCTGCCAGAGAGATCTTGGAGGCGTAGCAGCATTGGATCACCGCGTAGACTCACCAGGAAAGGTTGTTTGCTAAGGGGAAAACCTTGGATCTGGGTCTTGCATATCGGATGATGCCGGCGTCTGGCGTCACACCCACTCTTGGGGCATCGTTGTTGGAGCCGTGGTGCTGTTGATGGCTGACCGGCCTGGCAAGGATGATGCAGATCTCTTTCCTAGAGATGGGTCAGCAGTTCGATGGTGGTGATGGCTTTTGAAGCTTGTGCAGGTGGTGTATGGGTCTGCTGCACCGGGTGTTTGTTTCTGGTACGTCATGCGGGCGGATCGGGGGGTGCCCCAGCTCTAGATGGTGGGATGTGAGGGAATTCCCCATTGGCGAGTTTGTAGGTGTGGGTTGTGGCTTCGTGTTGTTTGATATAGTATGTCTTTTGAGACCTTTGTTGAATAATTAATAATATGGCTGAACAGAAACTCACTACGTAGGATGCATATACTGAGATACAGGTGATCCACCAGCACCGTGTAGTTCAGTTAATCTTGTGCTGAGTCATAATAGTGCTATCTAGATTTTTGGTAATGCTACCACGCCGGGACAAAGAAGCCAAATGTCCGTGTGTGTTTTTGTTGCGAACAATAGCAAAGAACAAGCTAGATTCTCGTTGTGATCCGCAATATTTCACTTCTCTACTTATACTGTCCAAAAAGGTGAGGAGTGTCTTTGGTCGACACTGTATGATAGTACCATCGGAGCTTCATTGGGTTTCAGTTCCATTCATACCGTTTGGTACATGACTCGTAAATTCTCCCACCAAATGAACTTATGATATGCCTTCAGTGCATTGAATTAATGCCATAGAACATTTTCCTTTGCATGTTACGGCATGCAACGCTTACTCAAATGCTCATGATATAAAAGGCTGTAGCTAGCTAGCAGAAATACAAGAGAAAAAAAGCAAAGCTAGGAGAACTGCCATGATGTTGTTTTATGTGTAGAAAAGAAAAGTTCTCAGAATGTCCTGAAAATCCACGGAGGCACTTTTTGGAATTAATAAGAACTTCTGGGCGAAAGAAATACACCAGCGGGCCCAGGTCCTATCCACGAGACAGGGGGCGCCCCCCTTTAGGGCGCGCACCCCTATCTCGTGGGCCCCCTGGAGCTCCACCGACCTCAATTCCAACTCCATATATTCCGTCTCACGGAGAAAAAAAATAGAGAGAAAGTTTCATCGCGTTTTACGACACGGAGCCGCCGCCAAGCCCTAATCTCTTTCGGGAGGGCTGATCTGGAGTCCGTTCGGGGCTCCGGAGAGGGGGATTCGTCGCCGTCATCATCATCAACCATCCTCCATCACCAATTTCATGATTCTCACCGCCGTGCGTGAGTAATTCCATCGTAGGCTTGCTGGACGGTGATGGGTTGGATGAGATTTACCATGTAATCAAGTTAGTTTTGTTAGGGTTTCATCCCTAGTATCCACTATGTTCTGAGATTGATGTTGCTATGACTTTTCTATGCTTAATGCTTGTCACTAGGGCCCAAGTGCCATGATTTCAGATCTGAACCTATTATGTTTTCATGAATATATGTGTGTTCTTGATCCTATCTTGCAAGTCTATAGTCACCTATTATGTGTTATGATCCGACAACCCCGAAGTGACAATAATCGGGATACTTCTCGGTGATGAGTTCATGTATTCACTATGTGTTAATGCTTTGGTCCGGTTCTCTATTAAAAGGAGGCCTTAATATCCCTTAGTTTCCACTAGGACCCCGCTGCCAAGGGAGGATAGGACAAAAGATGTCATGCAAGTTCTTTTCCATAAGCACGTATGACTATTTACGAAATACATGCCTACATTACATTGATGACTTGGTGCTAAGTCTGTGTCACCCTATGTTATAGCTATTACATGAGGAATCACATCCGGCATAATTATCCATCACTGATCCATTGCCTACGAGCTTTTCATATATTGTTCTCCGCTTATGTACTTTTCCGTTGCTACTGTTACAACTACTACAAAAAACCCAAAAACATTTATCTTTACCTTTGCTACTGTTACCATTACTATCATACTACTTTGCTACTAAATACTTTGCTGCAGATACTAACTTATCCAGGTATGGTTGAATTGACAACTCAACTGCTAATACTCAAGAATATTCTTTGGCTCCCCATGTGTCGAATCAATAAATTTGGGTTGTACTTCACCCTTGGAAGCTATTGCGATCCCCTACACTTGTGGGTTATCAAGACTAATTTCTGGCGCCGTTGCCGGGGAGCATAGCTCTATTCTCTGAGTCACTTGGGATTTATATCTGTTGATCACTATGAAAAACTTGAAAGACTCTAAAACAAAGATTTTGCCCTCAACTACGAGGGGAGGTAAGGAACTGCCATCTAGCTCTGCACTAGATTCTCCTTCCGTTATTAGTAGGCTCGCGACACCTAAACCTGCTACTGCTATGAATTCTGATATGTTGCATGTTATTGGTGATGCCACTTCTACGATGCATGATGAAACTACTTCTGTACGTGATACTACTTTGCCATTAGGTGAATTTCTTGATGAACAACTTGCTAGAGTTAGGGGGAATGAAAATATTGAAGATGCCATTATTGATGATAGTGATGATGAAGGTTCTCCCAATGATTATGTATTGCCTGTTGTTCCTAAGGGTTATGTTATGAATGAAGAAGCTGCTAGGGAAATCTTTGCTTGCAATGATAGATCTGATTTTAAGAAATTATTAGCTAAATGGAAGCAGCAGTCTCTTAATGCTAGAATGAAACCTGACCCTACTTTTGCTACTTCACCTATCTTTGTTACTGATAAGGATTATGAATTCTCTGTTGATCCTGAAATTATTACTTTAGTTGAATCTGATCCTTTTTATGGCCTTGAATCTGAAACTGTTGTGGCACATCTTACCAAGTTGAATGATATAGCTACCCTATTTACTAATGATGAGAAGTCTCGCTATTTTTATATCCTTAAGATATTTCTGTTCTCATTAAAGGGTGATGCTAAGACTTGGTATAATTCTCTTGCTCCTGGTTGTGTGCGTAGTCCCTAGGATATGATTTATTACTTCTCTGCTAAATATTTCCCTGCTCATAAGAAACAAGCTGCGTTGCGGGAAATATATATTTTTGTGCAAATCAAAGAAGAGAGTCTCCCACAAGCTTGGGGGAGGCTTCTCCGGTTACTTAATGCTTTGCCTGATCATCCTCTTAAGAAAAATGAAATACTTGATATCTTTTATAATGGACTAACCGATGCTTCCAAGGACCACTTGGATAGTTGTGATGGTTGTGTTTTCAGGGAAAGAACAGTCGACGAAGCTGAAATATTATTGAATAATATGTTGACTAATGAAAATAATTGGACTCTTCCTGAGCCAATTCCTGAGGCAATTCCTGAACCAATTGAGCCAACTCCTGAGCCTATTCCTAAACCCACTCCGAAGAAGAGAGGTGTTTTATTTCTCAGTCCTGAAGATATGCAAGAGGCAAAGAAATCAATGAAAGAAAAAGGTACTAAAGCTGAAGATGTTAAGAATTTGCCACCTATTGAAGAAATACATGGTCTTAATATACCACATGTTGAAGAACCATATTGTCTTGATAACCCGACACAGGTAGTAAAGGTAAATTCTCTCTATAGATATGATAAAGTTGAAATACCCTCTAATAAATTTCATAGCCCATGCTTAGATGAATTTGATGACTTTATGGCTAGACAAGAAAGTTTTAATGCTTATGTTGCTGAGAGTTAAAGAATAATGCTTTCGAGATAGGACGTGTAAGTGATAATCTGGCTAGAGTTAAAGATGAACTTCACCTCGTTAGCAAATATGCTTCTATGGTTTCTACTCAAGCTAAGCAAGTACTTAAAGCTCAAATTGATTTGCTTGAGGAATTAAACAATAAAAATGACTTTGCTGTTAGAGTGGCTACTAGAACTGGTGGAATGACTCGGGAACCATTGTATCCTGAAGGCCACCCTAAGAGAATCGAGCAAGATTCTCAGAGAAATAATTTAGAGGCACCTAGTTCTTCTAAAAAGAAGAAAAAGAAAAATGATAGAACTTTGCATGCTTCTAGTGAACCTACTATAGACACAACTGAGAATCCCAATGATATTTCTATTTCTGATATTGAAACACAATCAGGTGATGAACATGAACCTAGTGATAATGTTAATGATAATGTTCATGTTGATGCTCAACCTAGCAAAAACAATGATGTAGAGATTGAACCTGTTGTTGATCTTGATAACCCACAATCAAAGAATCAAGGTTATGATAAGAGAGATTTTGTTGCTAGGAAGCACGGTAAAGAAAGAGAACCATGGGTTCAGAAACCCATGCCCTTTCCTCCTAAATCATCCAAGTCAAAGGATGATGAGGACTTTGAGCGCTTTGCTGAAATGATTAGACCTATTTTCTTACGTATGCGCTTAATTGATATGCTCAAAGTAAATCCTTATGCTAAGTATATGAAGGATATCATTACAAAAAAAAGAAAGATACCAAACGCTGAAATTTCCACCATGCTTTCTAATTACACTTTTAAGGGTGGAATACCAAAGAAACTTGGAGATCCGGGTGTACCAACTATACCATGCTCCATTAAAAGAAATTATGTTAGAACTGCTTTATGTGATCTTGGAGCCGGTGTTAGCGTTATGCCTCTCTCTTTATATCGTAGACTTGAATTGAATAAGTTGACACCTACTAAAATATCTTTGCAAATGGATGTAAATCAACTGCTATACATGTCGGTATTTGTGAGGATGTGCCTGTTGTGGTTGCAAATGTCACTATCTTAACGGACTTTATTATTCTTGATATTCCCAAGGATGATAGTATGTCTATTATCCTTGGTAGACCTTTTCTTAATACTGCAGGGGCTGTTATTGGTTGCAACAAAGGCAATGCCACTTTTCATGTTAATGGTAATGAGCATACGGTACACTTTCCGAGGAAACAATCTCAAGTTCATAGCATCAATTCTATTGAAAAAGTTCCAACTATTATTTTTGGAGGTTTTGAATTTCCTCTTCCTACTGTCAAGAAAAAGTATGATATTCTTATTGTTGGGGATTTTCATATCCCCGTTGAGGTAACTTAGTGTTATTCGAAATTTCTCCAGTTCCGTGTTATTCAGAATGAGTTTGTTAAAAACACTTGATCAACCTTGTTGGTGGGTTCATTTTGATGATCACGAGATGGATGAAACTAGAAGGCACAACCTTCTGCACCTACTTTTTACTTTCTGTTATTTAGATTAAATAAAGCAAAAATAGTATTATCTGTCTGTTTTCTGAATTATCCGTGCAATAAAAAATAGTCTGAAAATAAAAGTACTCCAAATGCCCTGCAAATTTAGTATGATTTTTTCTGGAATATTTGGGGATTTCAGGCACTGAAATCACTCCAGGAGGGGCAAGCACCAGGCCACGAGAGTGGAGGGCGCCCCCCCCTATAGGGCGCGCCCCCTATCTCATGGGCCCCTGGTGGCCCCCCTCCAGTTATGCCAGCACCCACACACTTCTTCTTCTACCCAAAAAAAATCCCCATCCAGCTCAAGCACGAGTTCTAGCTCGTTTTGCTGCGATTTTCGATCTCCTTGCTCAAAGCTCCATTCACAAAACTGCTTTGGGAGATTGTTGCTTAGTATGTGACTCCTCCATTGGACCAATTAGTTTTTGTTCTAGTGCTTTATTCATTGCAAATTCTTGCTGCATAGGTGACCTTGTTCTTGAGCTTGCATGTTAAAATTTTGAGGTCCCAAGCAATTCCAATGCGTGATAAAGGCTCTAGGCACTTGTAGGAGTAGTTGCTATCAATCTTGTTTAGTTTTATTCACTTTTATCTTGAAGTTACTAAAATATTTCAGAAGTTTTCAGAAAATGTTAAGGAAGTTTTTGAGGGGCTCTTCTAGCCAAAACTCTCTAGAAGAACAAGCCAAAGAGAAGGGAAAAGCCAAGTATAATCTTCCTGGCTTAGCGGAAGTACGGTCGTGTGAATGGCCATGCGAGGATTTCTTAAAAGAAGCTGGAATTCATGAAGACTTTTATGATTTACTTGAGACCGCAGGCCTCACCGGTTTCATGGACGACCGAATCGATCAGTATCTCTTACTCACCAATACTTTCGTGCAAAACATTTATTATTATCCTAAGAAGTCACCGCCTGCAGTATCATTTCATTTATATGATGAATTTAGAGAAATTCCTTTACGTAATCTTTGCGCGGTGTGTAGTATACCTTATGAGGGAGAATTAGAGGAACCCCATCGTCAAGATGTGGATGGCTTTGTTGATACTATCGATGTAGAAGAGCCAAAGAAGGGCTTTGAGGCAAAAGTCTCTAGCATACACTTTCCTGTTTTACACTACTTTGCCATATTTGCTAGTAGATGCTTGATTGGTCATGGAAATAGTGGAAACTTGAGCGTTCCTGATATTATCATTCTTCAACATGCCTTGCTTGGAGACAATACTTTTAGTATGGGTGTCGTCGTTGCTAAACGGTTAGCCCTGAATCGTACAAAAGGCCCCATTTTTGGAGGTATCCATGTTGCACGTCTTGCTAGACATTTTCAGACACCCATTAGGCACCTTGAGAAGGGGGAGATAAAATTGCCTCCTCACATTTTAGATTACGAGAGCATGGTAGCACACAAGTTTATTGTTGACAACAAAGATAGGATGCTCTTGTATAAACTTAGATTCAATAAGAAACTCTTTGAGATTATTGTTTTGCCTGCGCCTTTGTTGTTCGATTTGCTTGCAGAAAATTTTCTCGTCACACCAGAAGTGGTGAACAATCATCGAGCCCAAGCTTTTACTCCAGAACCTGAACCTAAGCCAGAACATGAGCTGGACCCTTATCGTGCATCATCTGTCCAGTGGGAGCCGGAGATGACCAGCCAGTATTATCCTGATTACACCTCTCATTACATCGGAGAGATTAGCGACGGTTCTTGGTTCTAGACCAACTTAGGCCAAAAGCCTAATCTTGGAGGAGTACGTATTTCTCACCGACTTTACATTCATGTTCACACACTAGTCGTCGGTGCTCATACTCTTTCATTGTATTATCCATGCTAGTTTAAATTTTCTTTTTCTAGTTTTCTTCTTGTGTGTTTGATAAACCTTGACAAAAAACCAAAAAAATTAGTTAGTTTAATTTCCATGCTTGTCGTAGGAATTAAAATGAAAACCCAAAAATATTTCTAGTTCTTCTTCTTTCTTGTTGGGAGCTTTCCCGTGTAAATAGTTTTATTTTCTTTTCTTTCCTTTGGAAGTCGAGAAGACCATATTAAAAATGCTTAGTGGCTCTCATATAAATGATTGTTTATTTAATTTAGAGCCCATATTACTTGTCTTCTCTCTTGAGTTGAATGCTTGCAGATTCCAGCTTAGTCCAATGCATGTGCACTTTTATTATTATACACATCGTTCGGTCGTGCAAGTGAAAGGCAATAATAACGATATATGATGGACTTATTGGGATGAGAAAAGCTGGTATGAACTCAACCTCTCTTGTTTTTGTAAATATGATGAGTTCATCGTTTCTGAGTCAGCTATTATGAAGTAAGCATATTTGCAATGACATTTAGAGATTATAGTTGTTTGTGTCATGCTTGATTAGCTATGAGTTATAATGGTTTACCTTGCATGCCAACATGCTATTAGAATGATTATGATGTGGTATGATGGGATGGTATCCTCCTTTAAATGAATTGAGTGACTCGACTTGGCACATGTTCACGCATGTAGTTGAAACAAATCAACATAGCCTTCATGATATTTATGTTCATGGTGGATTATATCCTACACATGCTTGTATTCGGTGTGAATTAATTTTAATGCATGTTTATGACTGTTGTCGCTCTCTCAGTTCGTCGCTTCCCAGTCTTTTGCTAGCCTTCACCTGTACTAAGCGAGAATACTGCTTGTGCATCCAAATTCCTTAAACCCCAAAGTTGTTCCATATGAGTCCACCATACCTTCCTATATGCGGTATCTACCTGCCGTTTCAAGTAAATTTGTATGTGCCAAACTCCAAACCTTCAAATGAAATTCTGTTTTGTATGCTCGAGCAGCTCATGTTACAACTAGGGTTGCCTATATCTTCCATGCTAGGTGGGTTATTCTCACGAGGAGTGGACTTCGCTCCTCATTCACGAGAAAGGGCCGGTAACCGGGATGCCCAGTCCCATGATCCAAAAAGATCAAAGCAAATCAAAATAATTAAACAAAACTCCCCCAGGGCTGTTGTTAGTTGGAGGCACTCGTTGTTTCGAGCAAGCCATGGATTGATGCTTGTTGGTGGTTGGGGGAGTATAAACCTTTACCATTCTGTTTCGGAACTACCTATAATGCATGTAGTATGGAAGATACAACCATCTCATAGATGTTGCATCGACAGCGAAAGTATGCCGCTCAAAATGTTATTCAATCTCTATTTTAAAATCGAGTTCTGGCACCTCTACAAATCCCTGCTTCCCTCTGTGAAGGGCCTATCCATTTACTTTTATGTTGAGTCATCACCCTTCTTATTAAAAGCACCCGATGGAGAGCACACTGTCATTTGCATTCATTACTATTGGTTTATATTGGGTATGACTTGACTGGATCTCTTTTACCATGAATTACAATTTTTAGTCAGTCCTTGATCTTTAAAGATGCTCTGCATTTATGTTTTACGGTCTCAGAAAGGACTAGCGAGATACCATTTTGTTATATCATGTTATAATTATTTTGAGAAAGTTTTGTCATCCGAGTTTTATTATTATGGCTCGCTAGCTGATTATGTTATTGATATGGGTAATTGTGAGACCTAAGTGTTATTATGAGTATGGTTAGTTCATAATATTGGCTGAAACTTGAATGATGGCTTTTCATGTTTACAACAAGAGCAAACAGAGTTTGTAAAAGTTTTTCTTTATCACTTTCAGTCTATCAACGGAATTGCTTGAGGACAAGCAAAGGTTTAAGCTTGGGGCAGTTGATACGTCTCCAACGTATCTACTTTTCCAAACACTTTTGCCCTTGTTTTGGACTCTAACTTGCATGATTTGAATGAAACTAACCTGGACTGATGTTGTTTTCAGCAGAACTGCCATGATGTTGTTTATGTGTAGAAAAGAAAAGTTTTCGGAATGTCTTGAAAATCCACGGAGGCACTTTTTGGAATTAATAAGAATTTCTGGGCGAAAGAAATACACCAGGGGGCCCAGGGCCTATCCACGAGACAGGCCCCCACCCCCTGTAGGACGTGCCCCCCTATCTCGTGGGCCCCCTGGAGCTCCACCGACCTTAACTCCAACTCCATATATTCCGTCTCGCGGAGAAAAAAATCAGAGAGAAAGTTTCATCGCGTTTTACGATATGGAGCCGCCGCCAAGCCCTAATCTCTCTCGGGAGGGCTGATCTGGAGTTCGTTTGGGCCTCCGGAGAGGGGGATTCATCGCCGTCGTCATCATCAATGATCCTCCATCACCAATTTCATGATGCTCACCGCCGTGCGTGATTAATTCCATCGTAGGCTTGCTGGACGGTGATGGGTTGGATGAGATTTACCATGTAATCAAGTTAGTTTTGTTAGGGTTTGATCCCTAGTATTCACTATGTTCTGAGATTGATGTTGCTATGACTTTGCTATGTTTAATGCTTGTCACTAGGGCCCGAGTGCCATGATTTTAGATCTGAACCTATTATGTTTTCATGAATATATGTGTGTTCTTGATCCTATATTGCAAGTCTATAGTCACCTATTATGTGTTATGATCCGACAACCCCGAAGTGACAATAATCGGGATACTTCTCGGTGATGACCATAGTTTGAGGAGTTCATGTATTCACTATGTGTTAATGCTTTGGTCCAGTTCTCCATTAAAGAGAGGCCTTAATATTTCTTAGTTTCCACTAGGACCCCGCTGCCACGGGAGGGTAGGACAAAAGATGTCATGTAAGTTCTTTTCCATAAGCACGTATGACTATTTACGGAATACATGCCTACATTACATTGATGAATTGGAGCTAGTTCTATGTCATCCTATGTTATAGCTATTACATGAGGAATCGCATCCGGTATAATTATCCATCACTGATCCATTGCCTACGAGCTTTTCATATATTGTTCTACGCTTATTTAATTTTCCGTTGCTACTGTTACAACTACTACAAAAAACCCAAAAACATTTATCTTTACCTTTGCTACTGTTACCATTACTATCATACTACTTTGCTACTAAATACTTTGCTGCAGATACTAAGTTATCTAGATGTGGTTGAATTGACAACTCAACTGCTAATACTCAAGAATATTCTTTGGCTCCCCTTGTGTCAAATCAATAAATTTGTGTTGTACTTCACCCTCGGAAGCTGTTGCGATCCCCTAAACTTGTGGGTTATCATAGGCGCGCCTCCAGAACCAGCCAAAACGCCGAGAGGAGGAATGCGGTGAGCCCGGCCAGGTCCGGCAGTACGCAGGCGCGGCGTTCACGCAGCAAAACCCTAGGGCGTGGCGACGGAGTAGGCGAAGACGATCGAAACGCGCATGCGCCCCTCCCCTCAGTATCGATTGGAACCAAGTCCGGCTGGGCCTCATACCCACGAGACCTTGGCCCAATAATACCCACCGGCCTAACAGATTGCGGCTCAGCTTGGCCCAGGGCAGATCGATCACGACGATCTTCGACCCTGCATGGCTCGATAAGCAAATGAGGCGCGTTGAGGTTCTCCTGGGCCACATACCCAGTCGAAGCCGGTCCATAAAGCCCCTCCTCAGCTCCCCCATGTTGGGCCTCATACCCATGCACGGGCTCACAGCCGGCCCGCTCATCGATAGCCCCTTCACGGCCCAAAATGAAATTCAAACGAACAACCCTAGCCGCCCGGATCTCAGCCGCCATTCGGCTCACTGGCGCCGGCGGCGCTGGCTCCGATCTCCCCTTCCTCTTCTTTTTCTTAAGGACAACCCGAGTCCAAGCATCTTGCGGAAGAAAATATGACAAAGTTAGGGGTTGGATGCATACCTTAGGTAGAGGCCCTTTCCAAGGCCGGATCGCCGTCGCCGCCGTCCTCCGGTGAATGATCCGACGAACAACCTCCACCCTATCCTCTGAACGCAGCCCGATCCGTGCCGGATCATCGCCTGGCACAAAGTCGTCGACCAACGCGGCCACCTCTTCCTCCGAGTACCCAGGGCTGAAGGCCTCGCAGATCATGTCAGATGGCGTCGGTGAGTAATCGGCCGGCAATCTGCCGGCAGGGTCCCCGTCGTCGTCCTCCTCGTCTTCCGAGCCCGCGAGAGCCTAGAAACGCCCCCCTACACGCCTCGTTGAAGGGCCCGCGCGCACCGGCGGCCGGCTCGCGGCGCTCTCCGCGGGCGCCTCCCGAGTCGCCTCAGTCCTCATCCAGCCTCCTCCCAGAATAATCTATGCATTTTAAATTATGTTCCTCAAAAGGCAAGGAGTAACCACTTTCTGTGGTAGGTCAGCAGTCATTTGACTACCATAGCAGTTCATGCCAACAAATTTCCCATGTCAATAAATGATTGGACCTCAATCCTTTCTATAATGATTCCGCATGAGCTAAACATAAGCTTGTGGGCTGTACCATCTAGAGTTCCAATTAGTTGCCCGCTTTTGTGCTTTAAATCTTCTGAACTCTTTTCTAAACTGAAACAACGCCATAGCGATACAACCTCACTAGCTACTAGACTCAACCTCTGTCTCCTGATCAAGAATGAGATGCACCCCATCATGAACATGCAAACGGTTGACGCTGACAACAACAATACCATAATACGAAACATAATA
>NC_041381.1:40427516-40433832 GCF_002162155.2 Triticum dicoccoides | reverse complement strand
TAGTTCATGCATGTACGGATTTAGGGTTTAGGGTTCATCAAAACCTCCCGCCGCAGCGCCTCCTCTACGGACTAGGGCATGATTTACAGAAGTAGCGTTGCTTTGGGCATGATGCATTGTACTAAACCTAACACACGATGTTTTGCAGTTCTGTGAGTTAGGCGTGTTGACATGGACGAAGAATCTGCATTCGGGAGGGACGAGAATGGTACTGATAAGGTGACTAAGACCAATAACGATAACTTGAACGAAGATGATGACAGCAGCGACAACGATTCCGTCTCGTCATATGATATCTTACCTCCGGAGGATTTTGATAATAATGAACATGGCGCAAATAGCGAAAACGTAAGTGCCGTATATTTTTTTATTTTCGAAATTGCAAAGTATGGCATGGCTAACTGTATATCTTTGTGTACAAATTTCCAGGAAGATGTGGATGTTGACAATGTGCAACATAGTTGGCAGGAATCATTTGCAGATAACTTGAGCCAGGTTAGTTGATAGATGTTGTACATGGATCAATAATATGATTTAAATGATAATAATTTGACATATATATTTTGAAATGAATGTTGTAGGAGGAGTCAGATGGTCCGAGTGTTGATCACGATGAGGGAGAGATCGATATTGAGGAGGCTCAAAGGCAGCAGAAGATGCTTGAGACACATTGGAAGGTCATGGCTATGACCTTTCGGTCGCAAGGGGATGCATACATATTCTACAACAATCACGCCAGAGAACACGGGTTTAGCATAAGGAAACAGAAGGTGAAACGAGGTGCTTCGGGAATGATCCGGTACCGGCGGTTTCTTTGCTCGAGGGCTGGGAGAAGGCAGAGCAAGTTCATAACCATGGAGGGCCGCAAGCGCAGGCTTAGACCGGAGACTCGTTGTGACTGCGGTGCACATATGGTGGTGAAGCTGGACAGAGAACGTGGCGTTTGGTTCGTCGCATCATTCGTGGATGATCACAACCACGCGATGGCTCGGCCCGACGAGGTTTGTTTTTTATGGTCACACAGACGGATTGGAGATGGGCAGAGGGCCGAGATATTGGCCATGGAAGCGGCCGGGATAAGAAAGCATATTATAATGGACAACTTCATCAGCAGATACGGTTCGTACGATAAGTGCGGGCTTATCCGGAGGGACATTTACAATCTTTGTTGCAGAGAAAAAATGAGGCTCATTGCAAAGGGTGATGCAGAGACGGCAGTTGGCATTATGAGGAATAGGAAGGAGAAGGACCCTAAGTTTTTTTTTGAGTATGTGCGTGACAAGGAAGGGCGACTGAAGAGTATGTTCTGGTGCGATGCACAGTCGCGGAGGGACTATCAGGACTACGGAGATGTGGTCGTGTTTGATAGCACGTATAAGATGAACAGATACGGTATGCCGTTCGTCCCCTTTGTAGGAGTTAACAACCACCGTTGCACCATAGTGTTTGGTTGTGCCATCATTGCTGACGAGACGGAAGGGACATACGTGTGGCTGCTGCAGACATTTATGAAGGCAAACTGTCAGGTGAAGCCAAAGTCAATAATCACAGACGGTGACGCTGCAATGATCCGGGCTATTCGGACCGTCCTTTCAGATGTTTTCCATCGTCTTTGTTCGTGGCATATCGAGAAAAATATGCAGAGGCACCTGCATTACAAGTCACTGGATGAGTTCAGATCGCTCCTGTACTATGCCACCTCTCAAGCGAACTTTGAGCAGAGATGGAAAGCTTTCTATGATAAGTGGAAGACGGATAGAACTGAAGAGTGGCTTGACAGGATGTACAGGAAAAGGAGACTGTGGGCAGCTTCATATCTTTCCGATGGTTTTTTTCTTGGTATGCGAAGTAACCAGAGGAGTGAAAGCCTCAACTCCTGCCTTCACCTTCACCTGGACTACGGTATGACAATTGTTGATTTGGTGGTGCATTATGAGAACTGTATAGTTCGCCTGCGTGAGAACGAGGCGTACGATGACTGCAAGGCATTCCAGAAGGAACCACCGTCTGTTACTGAATATAAAGTCCTTGAGGAGCATGCCGCCAAAGTATTCACACCTGCTAATTTCTACATCTTGCAAGATGATTTGCATAAGATGGGTCAGCTGGAGATATTTGAGACGCTCGTGGGAATTGGGCGTGAGACATTCATTGTGACATGGAAGGATAACCACAAGTTTAGGTATAATGTTGTTTATGAACCAGGTAACTCAGAAGAAACTATTACATGCAGTTGTCTTAGGATGGTTCGGAAAGGGCTGCCATGCAAACACATTCTGTTTGTTCTCCATCATCTGAATTTAACTGAAATACCAAAGTGTTGTGTCCTTCATCGGTTGTCCAAACATGCAAGAGATGGGTTGCCTGTGCACAGGAAGAGTGATATGTTTGGATGGGGTTGGTCAGGGCCATTGGAGAGAGAACGGTATAGTGCAATATCCATTAAAACCGCACAAGCTGCTCATGTTGCAGCAAATGATCCCTTCTTGTTCGATGAGTTGATGAAGTGTCTAGACAACATAATAGCACAGAAAAAGATTTCAGAGGAGGAACTTATAGGAAGTAGAAGGTATGCTATGCTGAAGAAGGAGGCAAGTCAAGTGCAACAAGTTGAGCCTGGTATTGGTGATCCTCAGAAAGTTTCGACGAAGGGTGCACCTAAGAAGGGGCGGTCAAAGGGGGGCCCCGGCGTTACAAAGAATGGTAGGCCAAAAGATTTTACAGAGAAGAAAAGTGGTCCTTTGTGCAGTTTGTGTAGTCAAGCAGGTCATAATAAGGCTACATGTCATTTGAACGAGAAGTAAGATGTTATCTTCTTATTGTTGTTATGTTCCTACTTTGATTTTAGCAACTATATTTGCTCACCAATTCTTTATGTTTTGTTCAGGAACTGGGCGTAGGTACAGATGCAGGTTGGTTTGTACGGAGAATAAAAGTGGTCGCACGAACCTTTGTCGTTTTTTATTCGTACGTGTCCGCAAGAAAACTTGATAAGTTATTTGTTTGTGTTTTGATAAAAGATATATGTAATAAATTTGGAGATGACATTGCATATGTTATACTACCTGGGCATGATGATGATTTTGTTTGCTGTTTGCTACGTGGGCATATATGTTGTACTGATGATGATTTTGTTTGATGTTGTTTCTGGCCGCTACTTTCTGCCAAAATAATTGAAAAAGTGAAGTTTTTTAAAAAAATGCCCGACCACCGCTGCTGGGCCCATAGTAGCTTACGGAAGCTACCCAAATCAAGCCTAAAGGCGACTCGGGCGGCCGATCGGGCCGTTGTGCATAAGAACTGTTATCCAATGATTTTCTTCCACATGAAAAGGAAAGTATGCCTACAACAAAGTTTATTCATGTTGGTGTACACACAGATATACTACGAATGATCATACTAAACTGAAGTACCTTATCTTTGATGAAATACTCTTCAGTAACTCTAGACACCATTTTAGTTTGGTTTGTGAAATGATCCATAAAATGACTCTTAGAGTTGACAACCTTTCCATCAGCACGAAGAATAAGCCAGTGGGACACCCAAGATGATAATATGTGACGGTCAGCACGAGGATTATGGGTCTGCATATGGTTGCAATAACAATTGATGACCTACAAAATAACATAACAGCAATACGCCTATTAGATAATTTATATGCAAATGACATGTCCAACTTAATAACTTATTGCTAATACTTACACCGCCATGCAACCATTTTTTCGAAATGATGGCTTCAAGCATATGAGGTGTACATGTTTCCCCACCAATTCCCGTCATGTGCACGACAGTTTTCCTGCGAAGCTTCTCCGAGTCTGCCAGTGTCCGGATATAAATCTTTGCGGCCTCTATGTGATCCTCATTAATGTAATCAGTATTAATCATAGCAGCTCTTATACCAAACAGACCTAAAATAGTAAGAAACAATGAGTTAATAAAGTGTGCATGCAAGGACAGAAGTATGTTGCTACAATAATCTACTTAGCACTTACTTTTCTTTGCACGTTTACGTCCACCGTTCTGCTGGTAAGGTGAAAGGCAATATTTTGACTGTTTCCTCTTGCGTTTCCCATCATTCTCCTTCCCATCATTCTCCTTCCCATCATTCTCCTTCCCATCATTCTCCTTCTCATCAGTCTCCTTCCCATCACTCTCCTGAGTGCCACTTTCTATCGCATTTTTAATACGGGTGTTCAGACTATCCATACTAAACTCCTCAGATTTATCGGCGCTAGACCCGTCTGACACTTCATTCATATTCTTGGGGGTTGAAGTAAAAGGTGGAAATTCATTCGTGGCTACCGTCTCAAGAGATGGGTCGGGTGAATTACCGTTGTCATAAATAACGAAGGGGTCGCCTTCATCTCCTGTACCAGGTGTGTTGTGATGCACACCTTTATCACGCGCCAATTTCTTCCCGTTCCCGGTGGTGAAGGATGCATCCACCCTGTTGTCCATGTCTTCTTTTGCGGGAGTTGATTTTACATCTGTCCAATATTTTGATTTATATTTTGATGGACCATACTTCCCCATCCACGCTTCACTATGCTCCACAAACTCAATGTCATCACGAAACCCCCTGAAGGCAAGACCTTCCTTCTCTAGCTTCTGCACTACAATCTGCAATGACACATCGAAATTATTTATTACATGCATAAATTATCAATAATCCCATGCAAACTGAAATACACATCAGTATTTACCTCAGCACATTTTTCAGGGAGCAGTCTAATTTCTTTTTGCATATCTTTGATGCATTTCATCACTTGATCTAATGTAGTATCCCTGCTGGAAGAAGCCTCGTCTCTATTATCTTTCATTCTTTGGGCACGATCTGTTCCATCTTCTTGCTCTAATTCTTCCTCTGCCTTTCTTCCTTGCTGAGCAATTAATGTCTGTCTGTACTTCTCACTTATCACGTCATCAATCTGTTACATATTAAATCAATATAAATTTCTCCACACATAAATAGCAACATAATTGCATGCAGTTGGAACCATTAAAACTTACCGTCCCATTACCACGGCCGTATGCCGTGTCGTACGCGTCACGCTTCATAGCCTCATCTTCTGACCAATTGACCATCAACGGATACTCATGAGCTAGTGGATCAAATGCCTCTTCATCCAGTGGCTGCACTTTCTCCCAAAACATGTACTGCACAAACATGAAGTATATCAGCAAATTCTTTTCACAAACTTTAGTTTCAAATAAACAAATATAACATAAGGTTTACCTGTATGAGGGCAAGGTTTCCGATCGGCCAACTAAATTTTTCAAGATCTGACAAGGTCTTTGTGATGCCTTCCACGCAAACGCGTAAAGTAAATGCGTTCCAATTATATGATTTGATGGCCTCCACATCGTGCACTAACTTGTAGTAAGCATTAGGAACTTCTCTGGTGGACTGCGGTGCAAGAACCGTGCCCAGAAGAACCAGAACAATTCTACGGAGGAAATCATCATCGTACGTGCCACTGGCAACGATGTTGTCAATCAGATCGTCTATCATCATTTGCCCCATTTTCGAATCTACAAAACGACTAGGCACCTTCACCTTCGCCTTTAACCCCCATTTACCTAGGGCTTTAATGGCATCTTTGCCCTTGTTCTGTAGCCCAAAAATGTCATACACATCTTCGATGCGCAATGAAATCGCACCGTTTTTTGATGGCATGATGAACCTTTTTCTGTCCATTGCATACGATTTAATAATAAACTTGAGCAAACATTTTCGCATCAGCACACTAGGAATCATCAACATTTTTTCAAGACTAGTGCTCGCAAACCGCGTTTTCTGCCTAGAGTTTAGTTTGCTGACCAAGAGACACCACTTCTCAACCGAACAAAAAATCTCTCCGTACTCCTCCATCGCTAAGAATAGGAGCAAAAATAATGTTAGCTACTATGTATGCGTACATGATAAACATGATGAATGGATAGTACCTCGTGCCATGAGATCGGTGTCGGCCCTTGGGGACGATGGCGCACTGGCGTTGCTAACTAGAAACAAAATTCATACATATATAAGCTATCATGCATGCATAATTATTACTCTAAAAATATTAGGCCTACTCTGAAAATATTTTCTAATTACTCTAGGAAGTTGGCGTCGGCGTCAGAACGCGTCTACGGCGGCGACGGGGGGCAGGTTTCGGGAGTTACCTCGAAGGTGGCGTCGAGGTCGTAGGGGGCGTCGGGCGTCGGCGTGAAGGTGGCGTCAGGGGCGTCGGCGTGAGGTCGCGTCGGCGGCAAATGGCGTCGGTGGCGTAGGGGGCGTCGGCGTTGAGGGCGTCGGCTAGAAGGTGGCGTCGGG
>NC_041381.1:40425619-40427506 GCF_002162155.2 Triticum dicoccoides | reverse complement strand
ATACCCGTCTTTTTGTGACGGCATATTGTACTCCCTTATTGGCCAGGAAGATACATCATGATGATCCGTTTCAATAAGAGCATTCACCTCCTTTGTATCAATAGCTATCTCTGCCCTCTGAAATAAAATTGACAAATCCATATGAAGTACTTTTCGAAGAAATATATATTGTTTTATGTAACGTTGTAAGCTTACCAGCTTAGCAATCTTTGCAAGAACTCTTTTGCTGCATTTACCAGTAGAGTTTAATACTTGAAACTCTTTTTTCTTGTTGTGCATAAGAACTGTTATCCAATGATTTTCTTCCACATGAAAAGGAAAGTATGCCTACAACAAAGTTTATTCATGTTGGTGTACACACAGATATACTACGAATGATCATACTAAACTGAAGTACCTTATCTTTGATGAAATACTCTTCAGTAACTCTAGACACCATTTTAGTTTGGTTTGTGAAATGATTCATAAAATGACTCTTAGAGTTGCAACCTTTCCATCAGCACGAAGAATAAGCCAGTGGGACACCCAAGATGATAATATGTGACGGCCAGCACGAGGATTATGGGTCTGCATATGGTTGCAATAACAATTGATGACCTACAAAATAACATAACAGCAATACGCCTATTAGATAATTTATATGCAAATGACATGTCCAACTTAATAACTTATTGCTAATACTTACACCGCCATGCAACCATTTTTTCGAAATGATGGCTTCAAGCATATGAGGTGTACATGTTTCCCCACCAATTCCCGTCATGTGCACGACAGTTTTCCTGCGAAACTTCTCCGAGTCTGCCAGTGTCCGGATATAAATCTTTGCGGCCTCTATGTGATCCTCATTAATGTAATCAGTATTAATCATAGCAGCTCTTATACCAAACAGATCTAAAATAGTAAGAAACAATGAGTTAATAAAGTGTGCATGCAAGGACAGAAGTATGTTGCTTCAATAATCTACTTAGCACTTACTTTTCTTTGCACGTTTACGTCCACCGTTCTGCTGGTAAGGTGAAAGGCAATATTTTGACTGTTTCCTCTTGTGTTTCCCATCATTCTCCTTCCCATCATTCTCCTTCCCATCATTCTCCTTCTCATCAGTCTCCTTCCCATCACTCTTCTGAGTGCCACTTTCTATCGCATTTTTAATACGGGTGTTCAGACTATCCATACTAAACTCCTCAGATTTATCGGCGCTAGACCCGTCGGACACTTCATTCATATTCTTGGGGGTTGAAGTAAAAGGTGGAAATTCATTCGTGGCTACCGTCTCAAGAGATGGGTCGGGTGAATTACCGTTGTCATAAATAACGAAGGGGTCGCCTTCATCTCCTGTACCAGGTGTGTTGTGATGCACACCTTTATCACGCGCCAATTTCTTCCCGTTCCCGGTGGTGAAGGATGCATCCACCCTGTTGTCCATGTATTCTTTTGCGGGAGTTGATTTTACATCTGTCCAATATTTTGATTTATATTTTGATGGACCATACTTCCCCATCCACGCTTCACTATGCTCCACAAACTCAATGTCATCACGAAACCCCCTGAAGGCAAGACCTTCCTTCTCTAGCTTCTGCACTACAATCTGCAATGACACATCGAAATTATTTATTACATGCATAAATTATCAATAATCCCATGCAAACTGAAATACACATCAGTATTTACCTCAGCACATTTTTCAGGGAGCAGTCTAATTTCTTTTTGCATATCTTTGATGCATTTCATCACTTGATCTAATGTAGTATCCCTGCTGGAAGAAGCCTCGTCTCTATTATCTTTCATTCTTTGGGCACGATCTGTTCCATCTTCTTGCTCTAATTCTTCCTCTGCCTTTCTTCCTTGCTGAGCAATTAATGTCTGTCTGTACTTCTCACTTATCAC
>NC_041381.1:40423013-40423982 GCF_002162155.2 Triticum dicoccoides | reverse complement strand
CGTCGGGGGCGTAGGGGGCGTCGGCGTGAAGGCGCGTCGGTGGCAGATGGCGTCGGGGCCGTCGGCGTCGGGGGCGTCGGTGGCGGCGTCAGCCGCAAATGGCGTCGGGGGCGGCGGGCGCAGGCAGCTACGGTTAGGCGGCGACTAGTGGCGATCGTGGAGGCGGCGTGGACTCGCGATCGTGGACGCGGCGTGGCTTTGACCCCCGATCGAGGCGAGGTCCACTAGGGCTTTGACCTCCTCGGATCGGCTGGAGTCGGCTATAGCCGGGACACCTTCGAGGGCCCGCGTCTCCTGTGTCTCTACTGCCGTCCGCAATGATTAGGCCGGGCCCCAGACGACACGGCGATTCGCATCGGCGTGCTGCACTTCAAATTTAGTCCCACCTCGGCCGTCGAAGGATGTCCCGACCAGTTTATATAGCCGTCTCCGGTAGTCCATGCATGGTCATATATTATATTATGATATGGCTCTACATAACTGCCAGGTAGTACACTGTCTCGCAGTGAACTGCCGCGCAGTTAGGTAAAGTCACATCACAATATTAAATATGATTTATTTTATTTTTTTAAATACAAACAGAAAACAATTTTTTTTTAAATATGGTTCCCAAATAATTTATTTTTTGTACTCCGTCAAACCTCACGACACTTTTTCCACAAGTTGCCATCACCATCCACAGCACCCGCGCCAACTCGTGTATTTTTCCGACGCTCCACGCATTTTCTAGGGTTTTCCAGGTCCAAAATCGCAAAAACACTGCCCGGACGTGACGTAACGTCCGTTTTGTGTCCGCTTTCGTTCCAACCTTGCGTGGGGGCCTACGTTGGCCGTGCCCACACGTACGCACACTTTGGTGCAGTTGTATGCATGCGATCACGTAGCCCCAGTGCAACCAGCTACTTGTCGGTCTGCCGGGGAGGGGGTTCCCAACTCCGGTTTTTTTCTACTCCGTCAAACCTCGCGACA
>NC_041381.1:40420185-40420520 GCF_002162155.2 Triticum dicoccoides | reverse complement strand
TTTTTTACTCCGTCAAACCTCGCGACACTTTTTCCACAAGTTGCCATCACCATCCACAGCACCCACGCCAACTCGTGTATTTTTCCGACGCTCCACGCATTTTCTAGGGTTTTCCAGGTCCAAAATCGCAAAAACACTGCCCGGACGTGACGCAACGTCCGTTTTGTGTCCGTTTTCATTCCAACCTTGCGTGGGGGCCTACGTTGGCCGTGCCCACACGTACGCACGCTTTGGTGCAGTTGCATGCATGCGATCACGTAGCCCCAGTGCAACCAGCTACTTGTCAGTCTGCCGGGGAGGGGGTTCCCAACTACGTAGCCCCAGTTGCATGCATG
>NC_041381.1:40418169-40419852 GCF_002162155.2 Triticum dicoccoides | reverse complement strand
TACGGTTTTTTTTTACTCCGTCAAACCTCGCGACACTTTTTGCACAAGTTGCCATCACCATCCACAGCACCCACGCCAACTCGTGTATTTTTCCGACGCTCCACGCATTTTCTAGGGTTTTCCAGGTCCAAAATCGCAAAAACACTGCCCGGACGTGACGCAACGTCCGTTTTGTGTCCGTTTTCATTCCAACCTTGCGTGGGGGCCTACGTTGGCCGTGCCCACACGTACGCATGCTTTGGTGCAGTTGCATGCATGCGATCACGTAGCCCCAGTGCAACCAGCTACTTGTCAGTCTGCCGGGGAGGGGGTTCCCAACTACGTAGCCCCAGTTGCATGCATGCATTTTCTGGGGTTTTTAAGGAAAAAGTACCCTACACCGATGTCCGAACGTGACGCGACGTGTCTTTCCTCTCTGTTTTTGTCCATATCGTGCGTGTAGGATGTACTCTCATACTAAGCGTTTTTAGCAAGTATTTATGTACAAACGCATCATCAAATCAAAACTCTCGAATGAAATGGACAAAATTAAATTCACTCAAATTTCATTCAACATAGATAAAATATTTTACATACTCGGGCTAACTCAACGATTAAAAGTTCACCCCATAAAGTGTACTACTTAGGCTTACAACGACATAACCAAATTAAATGAAAAACACAAAAAAACTACTCGTCGTCGCTATTGACGAGGTCAATGACGGCCGGGCCGTCGCCGCCGTCATCGTCGCTGCTGGACCGGTTCGCGAGGTCGTCCCAGTCTATCGGATCGTCGTCGGAATCCTCCTCCTCCGCCGCCGCCGGCGCTTGCTGCCACTCCGGCGGCACCTGCTGCCACTCCGGCGCCACCATCGCCGCCTGCTGCGCCGCCATCGCCGCCTGCTGCGCCGCCTCGGCCGCCTGCTGCGCCGCCTCGGCCGCCTGGATTGCATCTGCAATCTCGGCGGCCTCCATCGCCTCCGCCGCCGCCGCTGCAGCCTCCGACGCCCGTAGGGCGACGTGGTACCCCGGCGTGTCATCCGGATCACCGTCCTCGCGGAGGATGACCTGCTCCGGCGGCAACTCGATACCCGGCGGCGAGGGAGGGGCGGCCGGCGCGGGCGCCCGTGCCGGGTACACACCGTGGCCGCCGCCACGTCTGCGGCGATATTGCGGTGGAGGCGGTGCGCAAAGACGGCCGCTGCGGCCCGTCAGATCGGGGGTCTCGCCGGCCGCGGCAAGGCGGAAGGCCGCCATCACCTCCCAATAGTCCTTCCCGCGCCAAAACCGCTTTCGGCCTTCGATGTTGTGCCGGCCGCCGCTGTGGTTGCGGAGCTCCTCCTCCGTCGCGCCGGGACCCAACGTCGCAAAGCCCTCCGCGTCGATCTTCCAGTTGCGCGGTAGACGGCAGCCCGGCGGCACGGGGAGGCAGTAGTGGTGGAGCTCCTCCGTCTCCGGCCCTCCGATGCTCGTCGGCCATGCGCCGGGGGCGTCGTCGGCGGCGCCGCCACCGGTGCTGCTGCTGCCGCCGAAGAAAGCCATCGGGTGCGGGAGGTGGCGTGGAGGTGGAGGGTGCGGGAGGTGCGGGAGGTGGCGGAAGAAAGCCATCGGGCCGGTGCCGTTTTATAGCGGGGGGAGGGAGGGAGGCGGGCAGGCGGCGCCGTGGTTATTAACGCCGGCGCGTTAATGCGCTTGGCAGGCGAG
>NC_041381.1:40406225-40418159 GCF_002162155.2 Triticum dicoccoides | reverse complement strand
GGGCACCGAAAAAGAGCGGCCTGGAGGTGCGCCGGCGATAAACTCGGCGCTGGGTGCGGTTCGGCACCCAGCCGTCGCCCCCAGGTCGCCGCCAGGCGCCGATTTCGGTCCAGTGTTCGGCCCAATTATGTCCAAAAACGGTCCGATATTTGCGTGAATCGGCCCATATTCGGCGCGGTTCGGCGTGTTTCGGCGTGAATTTTCGTATACAAATAGAAATCAATTAGTTTGTCACATAGTTCGGCATGTTTCTGCGTGTTTCATCACATAAATCAAATAGTTCAACAAATAGTTCACATCGTCAAATAGTTCAACAAAGTAGTTCAATACAAATTATATAGTTTAACAAATAAAAACTCAAGTTTCATCACACGTCATTCCTGGCCTCGCCCTTGAGCCTCCATAGGTGCTCCACCAGATCGTGTTGCAGTTCTTGATGCACCTGTGGTCTCGGATCTCCTGGCGCATATTGAGGTAGTCAGTCCAGTTTGCTGGTAGCTGGTGATCAACTTGGGCAAGAGGACCCTGCTTGTAATATGGTTCAGTGTCAAACACTGGCTCTTCCTGCTCACTCTCAATGAGCATGTTGTGCAAGATGACACAACAAGTCATGATCTCCCACATTTGATCTTTCGACCAGGTCTGAGCAGGGAACCGGACAACAGCAAATCGAGATTGGAGCACACCAAATGCCCGCTCGACATCCTTCCTGCAAGCCTCCTGAATCTTCGCAAACCAGGCGTTCTTGCCTCCTGGCACAGGGTTTGAGATGGTCTTCACAAATATCGACCATCTCGGATAGATGCCATCAGCTAGATAGTATCCCTTGTTGTATTGTCGTCCATTGACCTTGAAGTTCACCGAAGGAGAATGACCTTCAACAAGCTTGGCAAAGACTGGGGAGCACTGTAGGACGTTGATGTCATTGTGAGTTCCTGGCATCCCAACGAAAGAGTGCCAAATCCAAAGGTCATGTGTGGCCACTGCCTCAAGCACCACACTACAACCACCTTTGGCGCCTGCCAAGCAAATGGACAGTTCTTCCATTTCCAATGCATGCAGTCGATGCTTCCAAGCATCCCAGGAAATCCTCTAGCTTCATTCTGTGCTAGGATCCGAGCAGTGTCTTTTGCATTGGGTGTTCGCAAGTACCGTTGTCCAAACACTGCCACCACTGCCCTACAGAACTTGTAGAAACACTCAATGGTGGTGGACTCGGCCATGCGCCCATAGTCGTCGAGTGAATAACCGGGAGCTCCGTATGCAAGCATCCTCATAGCTGTCGTGCACTTTTGGATCGAGGTGAATCCAAGTGTGCCGGTGCAATCCTTCTTGCACTTGAAGTAGCTGTTGAACTCCCAGATGGAATTCACAATCCAGAGGAAAAGCTTTCGACTCATCCGATAACGGCGCCGAAATGTTTTCTCACCATGCAATGGAGCATCGGCGAAGTAGTTCGAGTAGAGCATGCAGTAGCCTTCCAGAAGATGCCGGTTCTTTGCTTTCACCCGCCCAAGCGCCGAGCCACCTCGCCGCGGCTTTTCACTGCTCGCGAGCAGGCCGGCGAGGGCGGCGAGCACCATGAGATGCTCCTGCTCCTGGACGTCGGCTTCGGCTTCCTCATCCAGCAACGCCGCGAGCGCCTCCTCATCTTCGGAGTCCATCGCCGGGCCGGGCAATTCACCGAACCCCTTATGGGCCAGGTGGGCCAAGCCAGCCGGTGTACAGGCCATGCGCGGCCGGAACGCCAAAAAAGGTGCCCGGACGGCGACGAAGAGGCTGCCTCAGCGAAACCCCTTCTTTTTCCCGGCAGGAGATGGTCTCCCAAGCTGCGGTGGACGGTGCTGGGATAGGCAGGGTGGCGACTGAGCGCGGGGGGTAGGAGGCGAATCTGGGCGGGTGGCTTGACTTTTCGCCTGCCAATGTGGCCCCAGGGACGCTTTGCCCTTGCGCCGGAGCCCCCGAGCGCCCCCCAGTATGCCGGGTTCGGACTGCGAGCGTCGGGCGCAAAAACGGGCCGAGCCGGCGGAATTCGGCGTCCTGGGGGCGCGACTGGGCCGTTTTTTCAGCGCCGGCGCAAAAAACGCCTAGGGAGGCCGTTCTGGGGGCGCGACTGGAGATGCTCTAACGTGCTGAGACAAGCAGGTGCTTTTTTTCGATAATGGACATTTCATTAAATTGGTATATCAAGATGATACGATCACATCAAAAGAAAGCCCAGCCTCTGCATAGCTTGATGCACACAGCCAATAAGTCCAACTGACCCAAAAATAAATATCGTTTTACAGCTAAAATAATAAATCAGTCCAGCCTATGGTGTGGCAGATCCTATCCAAAGATCACACCGCCATCCATGGGGGAGAAAACCTTCCTGGTCGTATGCTCCAGCCGTGTAGACGCCATCATAAAAAGATCCATGTCCTCCAACCTCTGCAGGATAGACCAAGTACAGAGCTATCACATACATACATGAATAACCTGCATAAAAGATGTTACTCAAAACAAAAACATGCATAAAAGATGAGACACATTTATTATTAAAAACCACATCATTCCTGGTAAGCCACAATGCCCAGCAAAGGGCAACAGCCCCCACAAGAATATGTGCAGAAAATTATCTATCAATACCTCGCAACCAGTTGCCAAACATGTTATGTGCACTGCATGGGGGATGTAAATTTGAAGCTACTTGAACTATGGCCCAAACTGCCCGAGCGAATTTACACTCAAAAAATAAGTGTTTAATAGACTCGTCATGATGGCAAAAGACACATGTCTTGGTACCTTGCCAGTTGCGTCATGCCAGATTATCTCTAGTTAAGATGACCCCTCTGTCTAGAAACTAGAGGAATATCTTCACTCTTAGATGAACTTTAAGCTTTCACAATTTCCTGTTATCAACTGGAACATCACAATGAATCATTGCATCATAATGGATTTGACTGAAAACTTGTCATTTTGATGTAAATTCCATCGAAAAATGTCTGGTTCAGTTGACAGCTGAATAGCCTCCAGACATATGAGTAATTTATTCCATGTTGTCAGGCGAGGTCCCTACGGAAAGAAATATGAGGGTTTTCTTGTCCCAAAACTTGTTTGATCGTGACAAATTTATGTCTGACAATCGTGTACAAGCTCGGTATTGCACCATGAGTGGGGTGGTCCCTAGACAGGTGTCTTCCCAGAATCGAACCTGAGAACCGTCCCTAACCGTGAAGGTTCCAAATTGGAATAAGAATTCCTTGGCCTTCATCATGCCACACCAAAAATATGAATCGCCAGGTTTCCAGTGAACTTGAGAAATGGTTTTGGATCCACATACATGTTACGAATGATTTCCTGCCACACTCCATTCTCAGTGAGTAGTTTGTGAACCCATTTGCTAAGAAGATCAATGTTTTTAATTTGAAGGTCTTGAATTCCAAGTCCCCCTTGACTTTTAGGTCGACATAATAAACTCCACCTAGCTAGTAGATATTTCTTGGATTTATTATCACACTGGAAAAAAAATCTGGACCTAAAGTAATCGAGATGCTGAAGAACCCTTTTCGGGAGATGAAAGAACGACAACATATATAAAACCATGTCGCTGAGGACGGAAATGATCAAGATCAATCGCCCCCCATATGACAAAAGTTTGGCCTTCCAACTCGCTAGTCGTTTCTCAAGTCTCTCTTCCATGTGCTTCCACTCAGCGATAGTTAAACACCGATAGTATATGGGAATACCCATATGCCGAATCGAGAATTGTCTGAGCTGGCATCCAAAAATCTCAGCATGCTCAGGTGCAGATTCTGCAGCATCACCGAAGCAAAAAAAGTTCGCTCTTATAAAAATTAATTTTGAGACCAGAAAGTTCCTCAAATGCACATAAAAGCAGCTTGAGCTTTCTTCCTTTATCTAGATCATGATCCATGAAAAGTATAGTGTCATCAGCATATTGTACAATAGATAGACCTTGTACCAAATGAGGAATGACACAGGTAACTTGGCCGGCCATCTTAGCCCGCTCAACAACGGTAGCTAACATGTCGGCCACAATATTAAACAAAATAGGGGACGCGGGATTCCCTTGACGAATCCCATTCCTTGTCTGAAAATAATTGCCAACATCATCGTTAACTTTGATGGTCGAGAGGGAGCAGCTTGTTATATGACTTGCGCACCACTCATTGGAGGGAGGGAGTGCTTCTCCTGTACCGTGCGTTTCACTGATCATGGATGACCACGTTGGTGTGAAGACACCAATTGTTTCTTCTTTACCGGACTGCCGGACACTACTCTACTGATGGATAACCACAGACAGTTGTGCCTATTTGTCCTTGCTCCTGCTACATACGTACTACATTTTTTCTAGACAGCCTCATGAAGCTTTTATTTAACTCGTCACAATGTTTACAAGGACTGAGGGAAGGTCTCCTGGGTATCCTAACCAAACATGGCGGCCACCCCGGAGAGATAATGCATGCTTCGCTAAGTTGTGAACTTGAAAATACGAACTTCTAGACTCATGACTAAATTTGCGAAAAACAAAGCCGAAGAGTGGTATATTATTTCATGTATGATGGCTCCATAACTCGCTGAATTTTCCTTGTTCAAGTCCTTCACCACCACTTTGCAATCCGATGCCATATGGATTCGCCACTGGTAGAGATCATGTGAGAGTGCCAGTGCCTCTCTGATTGTCAATGCTTCGAGAGTTTGTGGTTCAACAATGTACCTGAGAACATGCACCGATGCTCCCAAGAAGGCCCCTCCAGAGTCTCTACAGATCGCCCCAACTGCACCAAACCTGCCATGGCTCGAAACTGCAACAACGTACATACTACCTGATTCAGGGGAGTTTCTATTTGACGCATTTTGCGTCAAATTGCCACGCTTTCGCACAGGCACATCGCTCGTGGTGCATCGATTGGGCCGGCCCATTGCAGTGCGCTGCAGAAACCAAGTGGAAAAAAGATGCTAAAAAGGTAGGTCGAGAACTCGCAATAGCTGGGAATCGAACTACGGACTGCCTACTTGTGCACGCTGGGTACTAGCCACTCCGACGGAAGAGCTTAGTGGACCAATGTACAGCGAAAAACAAGAAGAACTAACAAAAATATAAGAGTTAACACTGTTTGAAAAAAAAACTTTACCATTTTTCGAATTTTAGTTAAATTTTTTAATGTACGATTTTGTTTTGACAAAAGGGAACAATTTATGATATCGCGAACAAATTTTGAATTTCCCAAAACATTTTTTGAAAATGTGAACCTTTTCAGAATTTGTGAACAATTTTCTAACGCACGAACATTTATTGAATTTGAGAACAAATTTTAAAACGGAGAACAATTTTGAAAATCCCGAACAAATTTTAAAGAACAAATTTTTTTGAGTACGTGAATAAAAATTTGAAATCCAGAACATTTTTTAAAAATTTTGAACAAATTTTTTGAAACACGAACATTTTTTTATAAAATATGCAATCTTTTATTTGAAAAATCCTGGCACTTCTTCGAAAGGCAAACAAATTTCAAATATTTTGCACATTTTTTACTTTTCATTTTCTAAACATTTTTTGCAAAAACACGAACATTTTTTCAATTTTGAGAACTAATATTTGAAACTTCTGAACAATTTTTAGAAACACGAACAAATTTTAAACATTTTAATGAAAAAAGCAGAACAAAAGAAAAAACAAACAGAGAAACAAAAAAAGAAAAAAAAAGATAACAGGAAAAAACAAAGAAAAGGAAACTACATTATTTGAATTGGTTAACAATTTTCCAAAAATGCGAGTTTTTTGAAAACTAGAACAATCTTTGAAAAATTGGAACACATTTTGAAATTCCTGAACATTTTTGTATTTTGTGAACAAATTTTTCGAAATGGGAACATTTTTTGAAATTCAGAATAATTTTTGGATATGTGAACAAATTCTAGAAACGGGAACATTTTTTGAAATTTGGTCACATGTTTCAGAATTTATTGACAAATTGTTTTGAAATGCAAACATTTTCTTAATGTCCAAAACTTGTTATGGGTTTGTGAACAATTTATTAAAATGGCAGGATTTTTTGTAAAAGAAAAGAACAAAAACAAAGAATAAAGAAAAATATAAATAGAAACAGAAAAAATGAAAAAGAAAAAGAAACAGAAAAGGAGCAAAAAAGAAAAAAGAACAAACCGTAAAAGGAACCTTCTAGAAGTTCCCAAAGCAGAAAAACCGGTTGGGAATCTTCTAGGAGTTTCACAAAATCGGAACTGGCAAGCGATGCGAACGTGGTTTATGGGCCGGCCCAACTTGTCGCACCCCTGTGCGATCGCCCGACACTTTGACGCAGAGAGCGTCAAGTAGGGTTTTCCCTGATTCAGTGCAACTTCTCTCATCGCATGATTATGGCAGCAGGCCTCCACACCCATGGTTGTGTCATCACTTGGCCTGCGTGCGTTGGCAGGGCTGTTGCAGCCCAGATTTTCTTCGCCGCCCAGGGGCAGCTTCGAGGCTAGCCCTCCACATCGAGAATGGCCCAGCAAACGTCAACCAAAGTGAAGGCCCGGAACTGTAGTGAACCGCTAGCTGTGACCAGAAGAGGCACGACAGCTATATCTCGCATTAAGCGAGTCTGTAGAAAGTCTTGCGTGGAGATTTTCGTGGTCGTGGTCGTTACTGGACCGGCCTATTTTCGCGTAGAAATAGGAAAAAGAGAAGGATAAGGGGAGCTCGAGGGATCGAACCCTGGTCCCCGCCGACATAGCCAGCACGACTAGCCACAGTTCTCTTGATATGTAAAAGGGCCCAACCTACTTGAAGTGAGTGGAGCTAGTTCTCTCAGGGTTTTTTTTCCTTTTTTTTCGTTTTCTGTTATTTCTTTCCTTTTTTGTTCTCCGTATTTTCATTCTTTTTTGCATTTGTTTCTTTTCCTATTTTCTTTTTCTTGGGTTTATTTTGTTTCTTTTTCATTTTAATTTGTTTGGTTTCCTTTTTTATTTAGGTGTTCATTTTCTAATACGAATTTAACATTTTTCAATATATGGTCAACAATTTTTATACATATTTTTTTAAAAAAAAACCAAATGCTTGATTAGCATTTTTTAATACATGATCAGCATTTTTTCTATACACACTTTTAAATTTTTCTGAATGCTTGATTACCATTTATTAAATACTTAGTAAATATTTTTTAAACATTTTTTAAATGCTTGATTAACATTTTCCAAATACAAGTTTAACATTATTTGAATGCATAGTCAATATTTTTCCTATACACACGTTAAAAAAATTCAAATACTTTATTACATGGTCAACATTTTTTTCTATGCACATTTAACATTATTGCAAATGCTTTAACAACACTTCTTCAAATGCAAGATTAACATTTTTTAATGGATGGTCAACATTTTTTCTATACACATTTAACATTTTCCAAATGGTTGATTAACACTTTTGAAATCTTGTTCAACATTTTTCAAATGCTTGATTAACATTTTTATATACAATGATTAAAACATTTTATTATTTTTTAATGCATGGTCAACATTTTTTCTACATATTTTACATTTTCCCAATGCTTGTCTTCATTTTTGGAATACTTGTTCAACATTTATTTCAAATGCTTGATTAATATTTTTATATACATGATCAAAAGGTTTCATCATTTTTTAATACTTTTTTGTATACACATCCAACATTTTTCAAAAGCATGATTAATATTTTTAAAACATTATGTAGAGTATATTTTTGTAATATATATGTTTAAATATTTGAAAGTGTAAATAAATGTAAAAATGGAATAAAAAACAAAATAAATACATGAAGAAAAATAGAAAAGAAAGGAGGCAGTGTACTACCGTGAACTGGGCCGGCCCATATGCTCGCGCGGCGCACCCTGAGGGGCCGGGGCCTTTGTATTGTGAGGAGAGATGGGCGTGGACGCAATCAGAGATGAACCCAGTGCCTTGTTCCTCTTTCCTGTCTATCCTCTTTCTCTCTAAACTGATACTCCAATTCGTCTTGAATCTGATAGTAATCGTTCCCCAATCTTATTCGATGAGTTGCTATTAGGTTGGGTTCCTTACAATTAGTATCTAATTGTAATTCGCCTCTCGATCGCCATGCCTTCTCCTTTTCTCGTTTGGTTTGTAATGACATCTCATTGTATGCACATTTAACCAGAGCATTTCGAAGGAACCTGCATTAGCTGCAGTTCGACACATGGAGATGTTGGGCAAGAACTAGAAGTGGCAGGCGAGATTCTTCATACAAAAAGAAATGTGCATGCTTGCAAGTAACTGTTGGACTTTTTATGTGACAACCAAGTGTAGGCGGGCGACATCTGCATCTTTGTACCGCAAAGGGTGGGGAAAGGTCCACATTCATGGTCCATATAGTCCGTGCATAAGCTACTGTAAGGGTGTTAAAAGGGTTCGCACAAGCCATGATTCTCCAGTTGGTGGGGAAGGAATGGCATATCAAGATATCGTTTAGGAATGGAAAACGACGGATGCTTGTTATTGGTTGGAATCAAGCTTGTCCACGGTAATGGTCTGTGTTCTGGGGACATGTACCATGGTTGTTCATACCATTTTCAGAGATCAGCTCTTTCTATTGGTACTACCATGCATGGTTGTCTTTGGGGTGTTCTGTACTCTGAAATGAAGCAATGGCCATCTCTCGGAAGGCATATCTAGCCGATACCCTAAAATTTAGAGAAGCAAACCGCCGAGTATCCTTTAGAGGAGTACTTTGGCTCCTCTAAAGAATGGCCGTTTCTAACCAATCTCCTAAATATAGTGGAGTAAATTTTGGTTTGGCTCATACATTTCGTCGAACACTTACTATGTGGTGCTACAACAATGGTGACCATGCCGGCAACATTGGAGAGCATGTCGGATACGCCTGTCGCACTAGGTCACATTGGTCGTCGCCGCTGTCGGTGCTGCCAGTCACCGCTGGATTGAAAGCGCACACGAATGCCACATCCGTCCGGTGAGCCGGCTGCAGCACCGCCATGTAGATACCGGCGAGGTCGCCGGCGCGACGAGCCTCTGGCCGATAAGTCTGACTTGCTTATTGGACACCTTGTTGCCTGACATGAAGCTGGGCAAGTACCGCTGAACCAGAGGCGAGTGTCAGGCTGTCAGCTCACAGCTTGGCTGAAACGGAGCTCGTGATCGTGCATGCCATTGCGCCGCCAGCGGCTACTGCGAACAATGTTCTATCACTCGAGAAGCAAAAGTTTGCGTCTTGTGTTTGCCAACAAACGTCGGGGACATCAACGCTGGCCAGCAGCTCACAGCCGTTCTCGCTGGCAATCGTGATACACAGCACACGTTCCCCACAACAAGGACGCTCAACCCATCGTCGTTGCCCCCCTGCAGGCAGTGTGCGTCCGTGGCATACTGTGGCGCCCATCGGGGATGAGCATGCTCGCGTTGATTTGATTATATACAAGCTGGCCCTGGAAGAGGCAGAAACCGCAGATGCCCGGCAATAACAGCGACAAAAACGACGGGAAGAAGCAGGCGGACTGGTCGTGTCGGTGATTTCAGTTTGCATTTCAGCCAATAGACCGAAATATTCGGTTGAAATCAATTAAATATTTGAATTTTCTTAAATTATTTTCGAAAAAAATTAATTCATGTGTAGTACTGAAATTGCTGAAATATTTTGGCCCAAAGGTAAATATTTCAGCGTATGCTGAAATGAATGGAATTCAGTGAATATCATCGAAATCTCACTGAAAGTGAAAACCATGGTCTACATCAACCGTGCCGGTGACCGGAACAGGACGGCGAGGTCGCCGGCGAGGCTTGAGGCTGCCGTCGAGGGAGAACGAAGAGTGCCGTCTTCCAAGCGAAAAAGACTTTTACTCCAGCCGGCCACGGACGAGTATATTTACTCCTCTAGGCGTCCATGGAGTAAAAATAATTCTCCTCTAACACGGATAAGGGGTCGGCTAGGTGCTGTTTAGAGGAGTAAAACTGAAATTTTACTCTAAAGCATTTTAGTGGATCAGCTAAAGATGCCATGATTATGTACTCCTATATATCCATCGGGCTGCTAAGTTGAAGTTTTCTAAGTTTGGTGGAAGCTTTGTGTACATGGCGAGTAGCTAGGTTGAGACTTTGTTCGTTTCATAGGATGAATATTGCAAGATCTTTTTTTTAGTGCTTGTTGCATCAGTATCTACGCCGGCTTGTGGTACAGCTAGCTGTGCTGTGTTTTGGTACTTTATGGGGTCTTGGTTCTTTTTTCATCTGGAGGCTGTGACTGAGAGAAGAGCCTAGATGTCATTGCCACAGCATCTGTAAGATTCATAAATTCTTCCAACATCTCAATAAATAAATAAAACTCCCAACAAGAACTTTTGATATGTCTTCAGTACTAGATTGAGCAGCAGGAATCTTGCATTCAATTAACATTGCAGACCATTTTTCTCTACATGTTACAACATGCAACACTTACCCAAAGGCTCATGAAGTCATGATATAAGAAGCTAGCAAGCATTGCTTTCTTCCTCTCACTTCTCATACCCATCCATATAATACAACGGCTAGCAAGCAGATATGCAAGAGAGAGAAAGCAAGCTGAATATGATTCAAGTTTAGAGCCTTGTCCACTGGAATGGGAGGAATCAGAAATACATGCTCACTCCGTTGGATGTATAGGCTGAGATTCAGAGGTAAACATAGATTTTGGGCAATGCTACAACTGTGGACGAAGTGGTAACATATCACGGTGTTTCCCAGCTAGTCTGCAATGTCGGTCAGCATTTACAGGATCAGAATACAACTATATCCTAAAAGCTGCCTTTTAGGATAGCAAGCAAGAAATAAATAAATTACCATAGAGATTTCCCCTATCATTTCCTTATCAAAATAAAAGAAGATACATTGTGCCGGAAGTATGTGGGAGTAACCATGGAGACAAGCATGTGAAAGATAGTCCAGCAACCGCAATAACTTTGATGGAATGATTTGTTGGGTTTGTATTGGGAGGATTGGTACTGGAACGATTTGTGTTCTGCTGCTGGTGGAATTGTAATGAGATGGCCCCGGGGGCTATTCGAACTAAAATCTTTTTTGCTGGGGTCAACAAACATAAGTTGTTGCTTTGATAGTGGTACTAAGAACCTTGGCATGTTGAGACTCATTTTACAGACATATGCCTTAGTTTAGGCAGAGCAGAAATCTCACATTGAATTGAATTAATGTCGAAGGCATTTTTATTTGTGTGTTACATAGCATGCAACACCTGCTCAGAAGCTCGCAGTACAAGAGGATGTGGCTTGTTAGCTTTTCCTCTATCATTTCCATACATATCCATCCATACCAGAATACAAGACAAAGAGCAAGGTGAAGATAATTGAAGTTAGCAGTCCGATAGGAACATGAACTGACTATGTAGGATGCAAAAACTCTACACTTACGGAGCACCTACGGAATACTTTTTACGGACTCTACCCTCAACCAATCTCTCACTATTCTTCCCCTGAATTTCAGGGGTGGCCCCCCTTCCTCTCCAATCAAATGTTTCCATCTCAATCCATAACAACAATTCCGTAGAATTTTCCCGTAGATGTAGCAAAGCTGATGTAGGATGTATATACTGAGATACAGGTGATCCACCAGCACCGTGTGGTTCAGTAAATCTTGTGCCGAGTGATAATAGTGCTACCTAGATGTTAGTCAATGTTACCACGCCGGGACAAACAAGCCAAATGTTCGTGTTTTTTTGTTGAGCATTAGCAAAGAACAAGCCAGATTTTCGTTTGCACGCTTTTTCCTTCTAGGTCGAGTATGTTAAAATTCACTTAAAAGGTTGTAGATTTTTTTGTTACACCAACGAGAAACCTATGGGATTGTGTTGTGCAATAGTTTACCTCTCCACTTATATTGTCCAAAAAGGTAAGAGTGTGTCTTTGGTCGACAATGTATGATAGTACCATC
>NC_041381.1:40388475-40404565 GCF_002162155.2 Triticum dicoccoides | reverse complement strand
GATAACATCTGTGGCTCCGTGATTTTATCGAGGTCGTCAATAATGGTCGAGAGCCGATATTTTTCTTTTCTATACAACCCTCTTGTGTGTTTCGCTCATCCACTTAGGTATTATCGACGTCACATTGTGAGAATACTATAATTCTACCTCTAGATAGGCATTCGGCCAAACGCGGGGGAGGGGGGGGGGGCATCCCAAATAGTCTTAACCACATCCTCAAAGACGTCCCGTTATAACAATTCCAATTCGAACTATTTGCATACCTCGAGACAGGAATGATCAAGCATAGTCCGACAAAGACTCATAGCGCACGTACAGGGCCAGGGGGGATTTTAGTTCCTATTCGGTATCCCATACCCAGCTAGACAACTAGGTAACCACCCATGCATGAACAAAGGAGGACATGCAGAAAATGACCCATCGATCGCTGGTTCTGAGATTGAACATAAGGTGCATTCGGTAAATATCTAGGCTTATCAAGATGGGTTACGTGAGGTTTTGACCATGACTGCTTTGTATTTGTATGATACTCCCTCAAAGAAATATAAGAGCGTTTAGATCGCTACTTTAGTGATCTAAATGTTCTTATATTTCTCTACAGAGAGAGTACTATGATGCGACTAGACCGGATAGGCACAGAGGACGCACGACTCATGTCGCCCCTTGCCTGCTTGTTGTGACCTACCAAAATGTTTATGTGCCGCATTAGAATGCAAATGGGTGTCCTTTAGGGTATTCTCTGACCCTCTTTAGTTCAACTAAATAAACTAAAACTTTAGAGATCACACCACTTTTGAAAATTTGGTTCATTTGGTTGAAGGAGGGCCAGAGTGTGTCCTAACTCCTAAGGGTCACCAATTTGCTTCCCTAGGCCTCATCAAGGAGTTTTGCTAGGTAGGGGTTTCTTCGGTCACATCGTCCTGGTCCAGCAATGCCAATGCAAGTCAGACAATCTTTTTTTTTTGGAAATGGAGACGTGCCCCCGGTCTCTACATCATGACGATGCATGCAGCCATCTTATTAACAAGTCTCGAAGTAGCACAAAGTCATAAAAGAGTTACATCTTGCAAGTGAAGCGAAAAAAAGAAAAGAAAAGTACAAGCTCAAAATCACAATCGGTATGACAATGCAAAAGGACAGGGCTCCCTAGACTCCTATCATGTTATGCGACCACCATCTGAATCGGTTGAATATAGCCCGTGCTACGATCTCCCACTAGTTGCACCCAGTAACCAAAGGCTCCCTGAAGTCCATAGGAGTGAGTAAGGACCACGTATGGATCCAAGCGAAAGCTCTGAAGATGACCTAAAAGAAAGTTGAAGTATGTTGTATATTAAAAATCATATCATTCCTGCAATTCCATATAGCCCACATGAGCGCACATATTCCAATCCGAATACGAGCCGCAGTAATCTGCTCAACCCCAGCTAACCACGTTTCAAACAATGATTCAATGCCAACTGGAGGAGTAATGTTAAAGGCTATATGAATCATTCTCCAAAGCAGTTTCGTGAGTGGGAACTCTATGAATAAGTGTTGTATTGTTTTATCATGGTCACAAAAACAACAACGTGAACTATCTACCCATCACCCCTTAGTTAAGTTATCTTTGGTGAGGATCACTTGCTTGTAGACGAACCACATAAAGATTCTAATATGCAAGGGAACCTTAACCTTCCAAATATGCAAAGATCTCGAGATTGGGCCAGAATTAATTAGATCCATATAGAAAGATTTCACCGTAAACACCCCATTTGTAGCTAACTTCCAGTGTGTCGAATCAGGTTGGTCGGATAATTGAACATTTATCAATCTCCGGACTAAGTGCATCCAGGCGGTCCATCGCTCACCAACTAACGCACGTCTGAACTGAATATTCAAGGGAGTCATTTGAAATAATGTGCCTACGTAATCCTCCTTACGTTGCACGATGTTATATAGGGTGGGATATTGTATGGCTAAGAGCGTCTCTCCTAACCATGTATCCTCCCAAAATCTTGTTGACATCCCATTGCCAAACAAGAATTTGACCCTACGAAAGAACAAGTCTTTCATTCGCATGAGTACCTTCCAGAATGGTGAGTCAGTTGGTCTCACGGTGACCTGGGCGAGGGTTTTCGACTGTAAATACTTATTGTATAGAATATGTGCCCATGTACCATCCGGCTCTGTCTCTAACCTATATAGCCACTTACTCATAAGACATTTATTCTTGATTTCCAAGTTCTCAATACCGAGAACCCCTGGTCCTTGGGTCGGCAAAGGATATCCCATCTTGCGAGACGGTATTTCTTCTTGGCCTCATCTGACTGCCAGAAGAACCGAGATCTAAAGAAATCAAGTCTTTTCTGCACCCCTTTCGGTACCTCGAAGAAGGAAAGCAGGAACATCGGCATACTAGTAAGTACTGAGTTAATCAGCACTAGCCGACCTCCATATGACATTAGCTTGCTCTTCCAGCAACTAAGCTTTTTTTCAATTCGATCTTCGATGCACTTCCATTCTTTATTAGATAACTCACGGTGATGAATGGGTGTGCCCAAATAACTGAAATGCAAAGAACCTAATTCACACCCAAACAATTGTCACCACTAAAGACCAGCTAGCCCGCCATCATTCAGCCTGCACACCGTGCGAAATGACCGAGCCTTCCAGGAGAGGGAAACAACACCCCAACCCAAGTTTTCCCCTCTTCGCTTTGCCGCCAAGCGATGCGAAAGACCTACACATCCAGGGACAGTTGCATACACGGGAAGGCAAAGAGCGTTTACACCAACTGACAACCGGGGTCAAGAAGGAGAATCAGGCCGTAGCGCTCTAGGACAGGAAGCCCAGCGTGATGACCGTTCAAAAATGTGGACCAAATCCTAATTTGGAAACCTCAATTGATTGAGAGAGCTCCAAAATTAGGGAGCATAGTGATGTCGAAAATGTAAGAATGTTTTCTACACAAAAGCAGTGTATATTCAACAGCATTCTAAATGTTCTATTGTAAAGTAGGAATTGAACCTCATACTTGTTATAAAAGGAATACATAAATCTCATGAGGTACAGAGCGGCAGATGAAAACAATGTATGAAATTAATCCGATGCAAGTCAGGTAACCTAGATACATAGGAATTGAGAAGTACACTTTTTTGAAAATCATCCAAAATATGTGGTAAAACCATTGGAGAAAATTGCACTCAATGGGGTATTTGAACAAACAAGTGATTGGCAGGCTATATTACCAACAAATCTGCAAGCAGAACAGCTCAGATGGACAATACATGAGACACTTACTTCATAGAGGCAATCTGACACAAGAGCTATCTCCATGCATCGCAATGTGACAGTAATGGATTAGAGGAAGAAATAAATTACTAAAATTATGGATCTTGCAGACTGCATGGGAGGAGAGGTACTTACTTTGCAACCACGACCTAGAGATGTCAACTAGTCCCAAACCACCAAACACTGATGATGATGAACTATTTTTCAGTATGAACCCCGATGATGATGAACTAAGTATGAACTCCGGTGTTGTTTAAGTACGAACTATGTTTTAAGTATGAATTCCACTGATGTTTTAAGTATGAATTCCGGTGATGTTTAAGTGGCGCGAACCGCAAGTTCGAATTTGTAGTATATGTTTCAGTTTGTTTGCAAATCTGTTCTGTCTCGGTGTCCACCGTCCCACAAATTTCGTTTACGGGATACCGTGAACAAAATTTGCAGGACAGTGGTTTGCGGGATCTGCTAGAGATGCTCTTATAGTTCCTTGTATGGAACTATGGATCGGTATGTATGGAAGTGATAGATGAAAAGCTAAAAAGCCACCTCCTGTTGTATTGGGAGCTTCTGAGTAGGTGTTGCATGCTATATAAGTATAACACGCAAACAAAAATGTCCTCGATGTTAATTCAATGCGAGATTTCTACTCTACCTAAACAAAGATATACTCCCTCCGTCCGGAAATACTTGTCATCAAAATGGATAAAAAGAGATGTATCTACAATTAAAATATGTCTAGATACATCCTCTTTTATCCATTTTTATGACAATGGACGGAGGAAGTATGTTTGAAAATGAGTCTCACATGCCATGGTCCTTGGCATGATTGATGTGCCATGTACCAAAGCACCAACTTCGGTTGGTAGACTTCTCGCAAAACCGAAAAAGAAAAATCTTTGGTTGGTAGACCCTCGGAAAATTATATTTAGTTTCAATAGCTCCAGAGGCTATCTCGTTACTATTTAAAGAAACCACATTACAATGATTAAGCCCACATACTTTCGGGACACTTTTGCATGGTGTCTCCTTTTTTTTGTCCAGGAAACCAGAGGGAAAGCCCTACGGTATTTTATTTCCATTGAACATGGAATGTGCAAAAATAATAAAATAAATTTAAAAAATCTTTATTTTTTTACAACATACAAGTAGGAATATTCTACTCACAAGCATAATTTCATGAAGAAATAACAATTGATGTGCTCAGAATGAAGAAAAAAAACAAATCAGTGGTCTCAAAAAGGACATTTTTTAAGCATTTAGGGCTGCTTGTTTTTATTAAGCGAATGTTTATGAATGTGATCTCTTCACAAGAAATTATATGTAAGAACACACAAAAATGTTTGTATAAAAATTGGTTTTTTGATTATTTTTTTATTTTCATTTTTTGCCATTTTTCTGAATTAGTGTTCACCCAGGTGCAGCATTTGCACCTGGGAGCAGAAGGGCACTTTCCATTTCTATCTTGCTTGCTATCCTGAAAGACTAGTTGCGCCCTGATCCTTTAAGCTCCGACCAACGTCGCAGACCAGCTGCCAAACCTCGTGATATGTTCCCAAAATCTACATGGTATTGTCGTGCCTTAAGCCCCTAATGCAAGTCTAGATCATTGAAGCGGAGCGGAGTTCTGTAACTCAGGCTACACATCCAACAGAGGCAGCATGTGTTTCTGATTCCTCTCATTACCATGGACAAGACTCAAGACTTAAATAATCTTCAGCTTGCTTTCTCTCTAATATTTCTTCTTCCTAGCTTTTGTATTATATGGATGGGCATGAGAAGTGACAGGAAGAGAGCAGTGCTACTGCCTCTTATATCATGACTTCATGAGCTTTTGAGTAAATGTTCTTCAAAGCAAGATTCCTGCTCTATCTACTACTGCATATATGTCATAAGTTCTTGTTGGGAGTTTTATTTGTTTTTGAGATGTTGTTGGGAAATTTACTAGCCATGCAGACGCTGCGGCAATGACATCTAGTTCCACAAAATCTGATTTTAGGCTTTTCCGTCAGGCAACAGCCTGCAGCACAGCACAGCTAGCTGTAGCACAAGCCTCAGCTGCAGCAAATACTAGAAAGAATGTTTTTGCAATATTCATCCGGCAAAATGAATAAACCTAGCGATTCGCCATGTACACAAAGCTGCCACCAAACTTCGAAAACTTCAACTTACCAGCACCTTTCAGGATGAATACAAAGGAGTACATGACCCAGAGAGACACCAAGTAGAAACCAGAACTGATCTATCGAAATGATATGGAACAACCATGGTACATGTCCCCAGAACAAAGACCATTGGCAGCTCCCGACCCCAGCTCCTGGATTTCGTTCGCAAAAACGAAATTCCGGCGACATTCGTCCCGGTAGATATGCATGTTAGCCGGCCAAATTTTTCAGCCCTATTTGATTTTTTTTGGCCCATTCCAGTGTCCCGCCCAGCCTGGATAGCCCTTCCCGCAAAGTAAACGGCCTGAATAAGGCTCCTACTAGTGGTATGAAGGACCTTGGCATGTTGAGAGTCATTTTTCAAACATATGCCTTAGTTTAGGCAGCGCATAAATCTCACATTGAATTGAATTAATGTCAAAGACATTTTTATTTATGTATTCTATAGCAGGCAACACCTGCTCAGAAACTCGCAATACAAGAGGATGTGGCTTGTTAGCTTTTCCTGTATCACTTCCATACATATCCAGCCATACCAGAATACAAGACAAAGAGCAAGGTGAAGATAATTGAGGAGGACTGCCTACCTAGTTACTGAACGTGGACCCCACACGTCTCTCCCTCTCCTTTGTCCCCGCGTGAGGACGGGGAGGGAAACCATAGATCGCCGCTGCCGATTCTCTCCCCTCCTCCCTTGCCGGCGCCAGAGGGCGCGGCCTAGCGAAGCCTTGTCGATGCCGGTCGTGGTAGGGCTCTCTCACCCTCTCGCACGGGAAGACCGGCGTAGACTGGTGTCAACGGTTAGGGCGTGGTGCTGGCTGGGCATCATGACGTGTCAGCCCTCCGGCGCACGGCACACGGCACTGTGACTAGCCACGGGCAATGGCGGCAGATCCAGGGTTGCCCCACCCGGATCCCCTACCTGCAGGCGGGCTCCTCTAGTCGGGTCAGGTTGGACGGGTTTTGGCCATGTGACCGGATTTGTTTTCGCCTGACACGTGTTGGGGAACGCAGTAATTTCAAAAAAATTCCTACGATCATGCAAGATCTATCTAGGTGATGCATAGCAACGAGGGGAGAGTGTGTCCACGTACCCTCATAGACCGAAAGAGGAAGCGTTATGTAACGCGGTTGATGTAGTTGAACATCTTCGCGATCCAACCGATCAAGTACCGAATGCACGGCACCTCCGCGATCTGCACACGTTCAGCTCGGTGACGTCCCTCGAACTCTATATCAAGCTGAGGCCGAGGGAGAGTTTCATCAGCACGACGGCTTGGTGACGGTGATGATGAAGTTACCTGCGCAAGGCTTTGCCTAAGCACTACGACGATATGATCGAGGTGTGTAACTATGGAGGGGGGCACCGCACACGGCTAAAAGATCAACTTGTCTGTCTATGGGGTGCCCCCCTCTCCCGTATATAAAGGAGGACAAGGGAGGCCGGCTGGCCCTCCTTGGCGCGCCCCCAAGAGGGGAATCCTACTAGGACTCCAAGTCCTAGTAGGTTTCCACCAAAAGGGAGAGAGGGGGGAGGAAGGAGAGGGAGAGGGAGAAGGAAAGGGGGGCGCCGCCCCACCTTCCTAGTCCAATTCGGACTCAAGGGGGAGGGGGCATGCGGCCTGCCCTGGCCGCCCCTCTCTCTCCATTAAGGCCCATCGAGGCCCATTAATTCCCCCGGGGGTTCCGATAACCCTCCGGCACTCCGGTTTTATCCGAAACTTCTCCGAAACACTTCCAGTGTCCGAATATAGTCGTCCAATATATCAATCTTTATGTCTTGACCATTTCAAGACTCCTCGTCATGTCCGTGATCACATCCGGTACTCTGAACAACCTTCGGTACATCAAATCACATAAACTCATAATACCAATCGTCATCGAACGTTAAGCGTGCGGACCCTATAGGTTTGAGAACTATGTAGACCTGACCAAGACACGTCTCCGGTCAATAACCAATAGTGGAACCTTGATCCTCATATTGGTTCCTACATATTCTACAAAGATCTTTAGCGGTCAAACCGCATAACAACATACGTTGTTCCCTTTGTCATTGGTATGTTACTTGCCCGAGATTCGATCGTCGGTATCATCATACCTAGTTCAATCTCGTTACAGGCAAGTCTCTTTACTTGCAAGGCTTATAGTGATGAGTATTACCGAGAGGGCCCAGAGATACCTCTCCGAAACACGGAGTGACAAATCCTAATTTCGATCTATGCCAACCCAACAAACACCTTCGGAGACACCTGTAGAGCACCTTTATAATCACCCATTTATGTTGTGGTGTTTGGTAGCACACAAAGTGTTCCTCCGGTATTTGAGAGTTGCATAATCTCATACTTGGAGGAACTTGTATAAGTCTTGAAGAAAGCAGTAGCAATGAAACTGTAACAATCATAATGCTAAGCTAACAGATGGGTCATGTCCATCACATCATTCTCCTAATGATGTGATCCCGTTCATCAAATGACAACACATGTCTATGGTTAGGAAACACAACCATCTTTGATTAACGAGCTAGTCAAGTAGAGGCATACTAGGCACTATATGTTTTGTCTATGTATTCACACATGTACTAAGTTTCCGGTTAATACAATTCTAGCATGAATAATAAACATTTATCATGAATTAAGGTGTCAGGACCCCGACTCGATGCCACATCGATCTAGCATGTAACACCTCATATCGCTTTGCGGCCTCACGCACGGTATCCCCACGGGTGTCGCCTTACCTTTGCCCGGGACCGTTTGCGCATTTTGGCACACGTATATGATGGTGTCGCTAGCATCCATATGATAAAGAGCCCGGGCTGACATGGCTAGTCGTAAACCCAAAGTGGCACTAACTTACAGGGACAGACATCCATGACCCAGCATCGAACGTGTCGGTCATCAGCGAGTGAATCCAGGCTGTAGCACTGGGCTAACAGGACTCCGGTGAACCGGGCTGTAGCGGGCTAGCAGGACTCCGGTATTCATCGCGTGACATTTCCCCGAAGGGACAGACACAGGATCGAAGAAGGACACATGCCGGCCTGCCTAAGTGTTCCGGAGCAGTAGCAAGCTACCAGGGCTCAGTGGAAGCACTAGGAGACATTTCCCGGTAAGAGAGGCTACTAAGAATAAACAACTAGATAGTCAGATCCCACACATAGCAATACACATTACACGTACGCATAACATGCAAGTATGTGCTGTACAACATGGCATCACAGCATAACTCATCAACTCATATAGATAAAGGCTCAGAAGAGCCGTCATAACATATATTGCAAACAGGGGTCACAAGACCCGTCATACAGAGCATACAAGCAACAAACGGAAGCATTACATGTCTGGGTACAGACATCTACAAAAGAAAAAGGCTGAAGAGCCTGACTGTCTACAACATCCGATCAAGATCGTAGCTGAGGTACTAGCTACTAGTCGAAGTCCATGGAAACACTAGTAAGACCGAAGTCTCCGCTGCAAAAACATAAATAAAGCAACATGAGTACAAAGGTACTCAGCAAGACTTACATCAGATCCTATCATACATGCACTTGTATCAAGAGGGTAACGTGGGGTTTAGTTGCAGCAAGCCAGCTTTGACTCTGTGGCTATCCTGTTCTACGACTACCAGAAACTCTGGAGGTGAAACAACGTACACGAGTCCACTAATCACCATACAATACACTACTATCGATTCATCCCCGTCTCCCTACGAGAAGGCCATTCATAGCACTCACACTTGTCTTGAGCATTTTATAGTATCCACTTCAAGTTGTCTATGTACCATGTAAGCATCCAAGAAGTCCATAACCGCGGACCCGGCTATTCGAATAGATCATGTTAACCCTGCAGGGGTGTACTTCTTCACACACGCTCTCGCCACTTACCGCCATGTACACGTCATGTATCTCGGCAACCTTCAAGCGGAAGCCTGGCGAGGGTGTCGGCCACGACCTGACTAACCACACAAGACTCTAGTCCAGGTTTATCGCCTATTCGGGTTTCATCCGCAAGGAGATCCGGCCGGGGTGTCGCTTACGGCCCCAAACGATGTGAGCAGGGTTCCCGAGCCCACCAACCGGGTGCCACTCGGTACACCGTGCCACGTGTGCCTAGTCTGTCCCAAGCCCACCCTGCCGGGTGCCACTTGGTAGAAAAATAGCACTACCTACAAACACCAGAAACTAGTTGTGACTCCTGGACAGAGATCAAGTTGGTTAATAAGTCGAGAGGGCTTGGAGCACCCGGAGCCCAATGTGTGGTAGTATCGAGTCATTGGACAACATACACAGAACTCAGGGCTTAAGGACGGTTCCAGTGAGACAACCCACCATGTACTCCTACATGGCCTCTCACCGCTACCTTTACCAAATCGTGTTCACACACTTCACTCTCAGCATCAGAACATATCGTGACACTCCAATTCATTCCCAATGAACCAGACCTGACACAACTCTAAGCAATAGCAGGCATAGCATGGTAGGAACACATCAGTGGCTTCAATCAACTCCTACACATGCTAGTGGGTTTCAACTATTTACTGTGGCAATGACAGGTCATGCAGAGGAATGGGTTCAACTACCGCAGCACAAAGTAGCAGATGAATCGTTGTTGTCCTAATGCAATAACTGAGAGCAGGAGCAAGAGAGTAGGGTTTTATCGAAATGAACAAGGGGGTTTGCTTGCCTGGTAAAACAACAAGGAAGGCACTGCTTCACGGACAGGTACTCTGGAACGTCTCCGGAGCAGGACCTATCGAGAAGGAACGGTGCCGGCAATCAAAACACAATCATATGCAGCAATATGATGCATGAACATGGCATGTAGATGTGATGCTGCTGAGCTAATGCAACTAGTGTTCACTTGGTTTGAAGTACATTTGAACCAAAGGTTCAAATGCATTTCTAAATTAAGTCTCTTATATATGCCATAATGTGTTTTCCCATATTCAGCATGTATAAGTTTGTTTTTCATGCATGAAACTAGTACAGATGGAAAGATGGCATTTTTCTGATAATTTTTCATATATAAATTATTTCAATCTGAGCTACGGTTGAATTTCTATGAATTTTTGAAGTTTAAATCAATTTCTGGAATTTTCCTGATTTAATTAAATCCAGAATTTATATACTGCGCCAGCATGACGTCAGCACGACGTCAGCGGGTCAACGCGGCTGTCCAGGTCAAACCTGACGTCTGGGACCCACACGTCAGTGACAGGGGGGGTTAACAGGGTTAATTTAATTTAATAAAAAGGTTAAGGGGGGTCGGGCCCACTGGTCAGCGTCAGGGGGGGTTAGTCAACGGTGATTAGCACTAAGCTAATCACCTGACGGGCCGGCCCCACCTGGCAGGGCTCAGGCGACGGGGGCTCGTCGCCGGCGACCTCTGGACGCGGCGGAGTCCGCGCCACAGGCCACGGGGACGGCGTCTGAGAGCACCGGGGCGTAGCCCAGGCTCTCGCGCATCTGGTGGGACAGGTGGGAGGAGCGGGGACGGCCGGAGCTCGCCGGAGCAAGGCTCGCGGCGGCGGCCGGGGTTCGGGCGCGAGCGGGATCGGGCTGCGGGGCACGGGGAGGCCACCTGAGGGGCCCGGCGGCACCCTCGTGGCACCAGGAACGCGGAGGGAGGCTTGGTTTGGGCGGAGGCGGGCCGAGACGGCGGCGGCGACGTGGACGGCGGCGAGGGGCTTCGGCCGTGGTGGGGAGCGGCGCTACGGCACGGGAACGGGAGGGAGAAGAGAGGGGAACGGCGGCGGAGCTCACCGCGATCACGCAGAGCGGCACAGCGGGGTCGGGGAAGGCCTGGTGACGGCGAATCGACGGCGGCGGACGGCGGAGCCCGAGGAGGAAGACGATGGCGATGGTGGCTCCTCGGGGCACTCCGGCTTGCTTGGCTCGGCGAGGAGGTAGCTGGCGACGAAGCGGAGCTCCTGGGCATGTCGGGGAGGTGAGGGGAGACCGGTGGCTACGGAGATGCCCGTCGGCGGCGGCGGTGGTGCTCGGGTGAGAGGGAGAGAGAGCAGGGGGAGAAGAGGAGGGCGAGGGAGAGTGAGAACGGTGCGGGGCAGCGCGTGGCGACGTTCCGGACGTCCAGGCGTCGAGGGGAGGACAGGCAGGCAGGTGCCGTGGCGGCACGGCGGTGCGCACGCGCCGGCCACACGCCTCTGGCCTCCTGGCGGGAGGTGGAGGACGACTGGCGCTAGCCAGTCGGCTGGGCCGGCCAGCTGGGCCGCACAGGGGAGGGGAGGCCCAGGTAAGCCCCTCCTTCTATTATTTCTGTTTTTCTATTTTTTTCTGACATTTGTTTGATTTAACAAATATATTAAATCATTTAATTTTATTATGCCAATTTTTGCAGGAGCTAGATATATTATTCCAGAGCTCTTTTATAATTGGCATAATTTTTGGACCATATTTCATATATATATAGAAATATATTTCCAATGCAAATATTTATCGAATTAATCCAAATGGCCAAAATAAATATCCATGAGCTCCTAAAAATATTGTTTTGATTTTTATCTCTGTCCAATATTTTTAGAGGGCATCATGAGCATTTTCTTGGACCCTTTTGGAGAAATTTTTATTTAGGTCATTTTCAAAAATGATTCTGAGGGTTCCACCAATCCTCATTTCAAATTTAAAAGAAATTTAAATATGATGCACAAATAGCTAGCTAGTCTAAGTCATACCAGACTAGGGATGTGACAACTCGCCCCCACTTAACAGAATCTCGTCTCGAGATTCAGGGGTCGACGGAAAGAAAGCGGGGTACTCCAGTCGAAGACGATCTTCTCGCTCCCAGGTAGCTTCTCTCTCGGAATGATGAGACCACTGAACTTTGAGAAACTTGATGTTCTGACGTCGGGTAACACGTTCTGCTTGATCAAGAATGCGAACCGGGTACTCTCGGTATGTGAGGTTATCTTGGAGATCAAGCGTTTCGTGGTCCACTCCACGGATGGAATCCGAGAAGCAACGCCTGAGTTGAGAGACGTGGAAGACATCATGAACTCGAGAAAGATGTGGAGGTAGTTCCAACTGGTAGGCAACCTCTCCTCGTTTAGCGAGAATGCGAAAGGGACCAATGTAACGAGGAGCCAACTTGCCCTTGATACCGAAACGATGGGTACCCTTCAAAGGAGTAACCCGAAGGTAAGCTTGGTCGCCAATTTCATAAGTCATATCCTTATGATGACGATCGTACTGACTTTTCTGACGAGACTGGGCGGTTTTCAAATTCTCACGAATGATGCGAACTTGCTCTTCTGCCTCCTGGATCATATCCGGTCCAAAGAATTGTCTTTCACCGGTTTCTGACCAGTTCAAAGGTGTTCGACATCTTCGTCCATAGAGAACCTCAAAAGGAGCTTGCTTGAGGCTGGATTGGTAGCTATTGTTATAGGCAAACTCGGCGAAAGGAAGACATTTCTCCCAATCCATACCGAAAGAGATAACGCAAGCTCTGAGCATGTCTTCGAGAATTTGATTGACCCGTTCCACCTGACCACTTGACTGAGGGTGGAACGCGGTACTGAAGGAAAGATGGGTTCCCATGGCAGTTTGGAAACTCTCCCAGAAATCAGAAGTAAAAAGACTGCCACGGTCTGAATTGATCTCTAGTGGAACACCATGAAGTGACACTATTCGAGAAATATATAAGTCAGCAAGCTGACTAGCAGTGATATTTTCCCGAACAGGAAGGAAGTGAGCCACTTTGGAGAGACGATCAATGACTACGAAGATAGCGTTATTCCCTCTCTTGGTCCTGGGAAAACCGGTGATGAAGTCCATACTAACTTTATCCCATTTCCATTCAGGAATAGCTAAAGGCTGAAGGGTGCCAGCAGGTCTTTGATGCTCTGCCTTAACGCGACGACATACGTCACATTTAGCAATGAACTCAGCGATTTCTCTCTTCATCCTAGTCCACCAGAACCTCTGGCGTAGGTCCTGATACATCTTAGTACTACCGGGATGAATCGTGAGAGGAGATTCATGCGCCTCCTTAAGGATCAGTTGTCGCAGATGTTGATTCTTGGGAACCACCAAGCGATTCTCAAAGAAAACAACTCCACGATCATCCATAGAGAAACATCCACCAACTCCCTTCTTAATGTTTCTCTTGATCCGAGAAATTCCTGTGTCTTGCTTTTGAGCTGCGATAATCCGATCTTCAAGATCAGGTTTCGCCACCAGGGTAGAAAGGAATCCGCGAGGAGCAATGTGAAGGTTAAGCTTACAGAATTCCTCATGGAGAAGTGGTTGGCCTTGCTGCAACATGAGATTGTTGCAATAGGATTTACGGCTTAGAGCATCAGCCATGACATTGGCTTTGCCTGGGGTGTAGGTAATCCCTAGATCATAATCTGTGATCAACTCCAACCAACGTCTTTGCCTAAGGTTCAGATCTGGTTGGGTGAAGATATACTTGAGACTCTGGTGATCGGTGTAGATCTCGCAACGTTTACCAAGGAGGTAATGTCGCCAGGTCTTGAGTGCGTAGACTACGGCTGCAAGCTCTAGATCATGTGTAGGATAATTCTCCTCATGTGGATGCAACTGTCGGGATGCATAGGCAATCACATGACGATCCTGCATAAGGATGCAACCTAGTCCCTGTCGTGAGGCGTCGCAGTAGATAATAAAGTCTTTTGTGAAATCCGGTGGCACAAGTATGGGAGCAGAAGTCAGGCGTCTTTTCAGTTCCTGAAAACTGTACTCACACTGTGGGGACCACTCGAACTTTTTATCTTTCTTGAGAAGTTCCGTGAGGGGTTTGGCTACTTTGGAGAAGTTTTCAACAAAGCAGCGACAATAGCTGGCTAGGCCAAGGAAACTCCTAACTTGTTTCACGGTCTCAGGTGGAGTCCAATCGAGAACGGCTTGAACTCTCTCGGGATTGACAGCAATGCCCTTACCAGAGATTACGTGGCCTAGGTAGGTCACTTCTGGCAACCAAAATTCACACTGGAGAACTTGGCATAAAGGCGGTGCTCTCTGAGTTTTTCTAACACAACTCTAAGATGTTCGGCATGCTCTTCCTCGTTCTTCGAGTAAATAAGAATATCATCGAGGTAAACCACGACGAACTTATCTAAGTACTCCATGAAGATCGAGTTCATCAAGCGGGAGAATGTGGCTGGGGCGTTGGTTAGGCCAAAGGACATGACGGTGTACTCGTACTGGCCATAACGAGTGACAAAAGCTGTCTTGGGAATGTCCCCGTTTCTGATTTTGATTTGGTGGTATCCTAACCTTAAATCCATCTTGGAGAAGACTGAGGATCCAGCGAGCTGATCATACAGGTCGTTGATCCTGGGGAGCGGATACTTGTTCTTGATCGTGACCAAATTAACGGGACGATAATCAACGACCATCCGGTCCGTACCGTCTTTCTTCTTGACAAAGAGGACGGGGCAAGCCCAAGGAGAAGAACTAGGACGGATGAAACCCTTTTGCAAGGACTCATCGAGTTGTTTCTTAAGCTCGGCTAGTTCTAGGGGTGCCATCTTGTAAGGTCTCCGGGAGATTGGAGCTGTTCCTGGGATAAGATCTATGACGAACTCTACATCTCTGTCAGGTGGAACACCTGGCAGTTCCTCTGGAAAGACATCCGGAAAGTCACGGACTACCGGGATATCTTCAAGGTCTGGAAGAGGGCTGGCATTAAGAGAATAGAGCTGACGCTTTGCAACTCTAGTGGAGACGGTGACTATCTTGCCAGACGGGTGTGTAAGTTGAACAGATCTTGTGTAACAATCAATCTTGGCATGATGAGCTGTCATCCAGTCCATACCCAAGATGATGTTAATATCTGAGGACTTGAGGGCTACAAGTGATGCAAGGAATACAAGTCTGTCAACAAGGATTTCGTTACCGTGGCTTACACTAGAGGTTTGCCATTTGGATCCAGGAGTTTGGATGACTAGCGGAGTTGGCATATCACAAAATGACATGTTGTGCAGGTTAGCATAGCTTTCAGAAATGAAGGAGTGCGATGCTCCAGTATCGAATAGAACTGATGCTGGGTGACAATTGACAAGGAGTGTACCAAGAACGACATCCGGATCATCATGAGCGTCTTTAGCCGAGACGTGATGCACACGTCCACGTTCAGTGGAAACTGACTTGGCACTGATCATCTTGCGTGATGGCTTAATACAGCCAACAGTCTTCTCGGGCTGGGGTGGAGCATAACTAGTCTGAGAGCAGTCACGTGCATAGTGTCCTGGCTTCCCGCATGTGAAGCAAGTCCCTGAGGTTGGACGGGGACCCGCACTAACAAGCGGTCTGCCAGTAGGCCTGGGTGGAACATACGACTGAGCTGGGGAAGGCACCACATAGGATGACCTCGGTGTACAACCGGAAGGAAGAGCGGAGTTTGGAACCCAAATTCGGCGTTTCTGGGAACTAGAACCAGAGGAGGATCCCAAATCACGGGTGTGCTTACGAGACTCCTCGTAAGTGAGCTGAGCTGTCTCTGCATTAATGGCCTTGTTCACAAGGGCTTGGAATGTATCACAATGATGCAGGTGGAGATCACGACGCAACTTGGGGTTGAGACCCTTCCGGAACCTAGCCTGCTTCTTAGCATCCGTGGACACTTCTTCTGTGGCATAGCGGGCAAGGTTCTCGAACTCTCTGCTATAAGCATCAA
>NC_041381.1:40371772-40388431 GCF_002162155.2 Triticum dicoccoides | reverse complement strand
GCCATCTTACTCTGGGTGAAACTACAGAACTCTTCTCTCTTGCGATCAAGGAGGGCTTGGGGAATGTGATGCTCGCGAAAAGCCTCAGTGAAATCCTTCCAGGTAGGAATCTGGCCAGCTGGAAGCATAGCCTCGTAGTTCTGCCACCAAAGACTAGCAGGACCTTCCAGGTGGTATGTGGCATAAGTGACCTTGTCATCTTCAGCTACGTTCGCGGAACGCAGCTTATGGGTGATGCTACGGAGCCAGTCATCTGCATCGAGTGGCTCGATGGAATGATGAAAGGTAGGTGGGTGCAAGCGAATGAAGTCATGAATGGTCACAGACTTGTTGGACTGATGTGCGGTGTTCTCCTCGATACGTGCCAACAAGTGGTTGGACTCACGCTTGTTCCTTTCCATCTCTAGCATGAACTCTGTCAACGAAGGCTGGTCGGGAGGATCCTCATCCCTACCATCTCCGTGATTCCGGTTACGGGCAACGGAACTTCGCTTGACTGATGACATCCTGAGAAACGAATCAAGGACGGAATCAGCAACAACTAAGGACTGTAGAATGTAGGACAAGGAACTAGTATCACTCGAACTCCTAGGGAAAATCCGGCATCATAACGGCAGTAAAATGCTCAGAATGGGACATCCTACTAAACATCGGGTGGTAACATACTCATCAGCATTACTCAAGGTTCTGAGATCATGCTAAACAGACTACACCGGAAGTACTCGAAACTGGGGTATGACTCTGATCAACCAATCCTATGGAACTACGGAGTAGTAACACGTGATCCTGATAGACGGAGGAGAAGCCTAGTTCCTTAACCCCGTCGGAAAGATAGGATAACTCAGATCAGAAGGCCATGAGGTAAAGGAGTAAAAAGAGCCTTACGTTCCATCCCACAATCAATTCCCTTATATAACTAAAGAATTTCTAGACTCAACTTCGACCAGTATGGCTTGGTAATCCTACAGGCAACCTGGCTCTGATACCAAAGCTGTCAGGACCCCGACTCGATGCCACATCGATCTAGCATGTAACACCTCATATCGCTTTGCGGCCTCACGCACGGTATCCCCACGGGTGTCGCCTTACCTTTGCCCGGGACCGTTTGCGCATTTTGGCACACGTATATGATGGTGTCGCTAGCATCCATATGATAAAGAGCCCGGGCTGACATGGCTAGTCGTAAACCCAAAGTGGCACTAACTTACAGGGACAGGCATCCATGACCCAGCATCGAACGTGTCGGTCATCAGCGAGTGAATCCAGGCTGTAGCACTGGGCTAACAGGACTCCGGTGAACCGGGCTGTAGCGGGCTAGCAGGACTCCGGTATTCATCGCGTGACATTTCCCCGAAGGGACAGACACAGGATCGAAGAAGGACACATGCCGGCCTGCCTAAGTGTTCCGGAGCAGTAGCAAGCTACCAGGGCTCAGTGGAAGCACTAGGAGACATTTCCCGGTAAGAGAGGCTACTAAGAATAAACAACTAGATAGTCAGATCCCACACATAGCAATACACATTACACGTACGCATAACATGCAAGTATGTGCTGTACAACATGGCATCACAGCATAACTCATCAACTCATATAGATAAAGGCTCAGAAGAGCCGTCATAACATATATTGCAAACAGGGGTCACAAGACCCATCATACAGAGCATACAAGCAACAAACGGAAGCATTACATGTCTGGGTACAGACATCTACAAAAGAAAAAGGCTGAAGAGCCTGACTATCTACAACATCCGATCAAGATCGTAGCTGAGGTACTAGCTACTAGTCGAAGTCCATGGAAACACTAGTAAGACCGAAGTCTCCGCTGCAAAAACATAAATAAAGCAACATGAGTACAAAGGTACTCAGCAAGACTTACATCAGATCCTATCATACATGCACTTGTATCAAGAGGGTAACGTGGGGTTTAGTTGCAGCAAGCCAGCTTTGACTCTGTGGCTATCCTGTTCTACGACTACCAGAAACTCTGGAGGTGAAACAACGTACACGAGTCCACTAATCACCATACAATACACTACTATGGATTCATCCCCGTCTCCCTACGAGAAGGCCATTCATAGCACTCACACTTGTCTTGAGCATTTTATAGTATCCACTTCAAGTTGTCTATGTACCATGTAAGCATCCAAGAAGTCCATAACCGCGGACCCGGCTATTCGAATAGATCATGTTAACCCTGCAGGGGTGTACTTCTTCACACACGCTCTCGCCACTTACCGCCATGTACACGTCATGTATCTCGGCAACCTTCAAGCGGAAGCCTGGCGAGGGTGTCGGCCACGACCTGACTAACCACACAAGACTCTAGTCCAGGTTTATCGCCTATTCGGGTTTCATCCGCAAGGAGATCCGGCCGGGGTGTCGCTTACGGCCCCAAACGATGTGAGCAGGGTTCCCGAGCCCACCAACTGGGTGCCACTCGGTACACCGTGCCACGTGTGCCTAGTCTGTCCCAAGCCCACCCTGCCGGGTGCCACTTGGTAGAAAATTAGCACTACCTACAAACACCAGAAACTAGTTGTGACTCCTGGACAGAGATCAAGTTGGTTAATAAGTCGAGAGGGCTTGGAGCGCCCGGAGCCCAATGTGTGGTAGTATCGAGTCATTGGACAACATACACAGAACTCAGGGCTTAAGGACGGTTCCAGTGAGACAACCCACCATGTACTCCTACATGGCCTCTCACCGCTACCTTTACCAAATCGTGTTCACACACTTCACTCTCAGCATCAGAACATATCGTGACACTCCAATTCATTCCCAATGAACCAGACCTAACACAACTCTAAGCAATAGCAGGCATAGCATGGTAGGAACACAACAATGGCTTCAATCAACTCCTACACATGATAGTGGGTTTCAACTATTTACTGTGGCAATGACAGGTCATGCAGAGGAATGGGTTCAACTACCGCAGCACAAAGTAGCAGATGAATCGTTGTTGTCCTAATGCAATAACTGAGAGCAGGAGCGAGAGAGTAGGGTTTTATCGAAATGAACAAGGGGGTTTGCTTGCCTGGTAAAACAACAAGGAAGGCACTGCTTCACGGACAGGTACTCTGGAACGTCTCCGGAGCAGGACCTATCGAGAAGGAACGGTGCCGGCAATCAAAACACAATCATATGCAGCAATATGATGCATGAACATGGCATGTAGATGTGATGCTGCTGAGCTAATGCAACTAGTGTTCACTTGGTTTGAAGTCCATTTGAACCAAAGGTTCAAATGCATTTCTAAATTAAGTCTCTTATATATGCCATAATGTGTTTTCCCATATTCAGCATGTATAAGTTTGTTTTTCATGCATGAAACTAGTACAGATGGAAAGATGGAATTTTTCTGATAATTTTTCATATATAAATTATTTCAATCTGAGCTACGGTTGAATTTCTATGAATTTTTGAAGTTTAAATCAATTTCTGGAATTTTCCTGATTTAATTAAATCCAGAAATTATATACTGCGCCAGCATGACGTCAGCATGACGTCAGCGGGTCAACGCGGCTGTCCAGGTCAAACCTGACGTGTGGGACCCACACGTCAGTGACAGGGGGGGTTAACAGGGTTAATTTAATTTAATAAAAAGGTTAAGGGGGGTCGGGCCCACTGGTCAGCGTCAGGGGGGGGTTAGTCAACGGTGATTAGCACTAAGCTAATCACCTGACGGGCCGGCCCCACCTGGCAGGGCTCAGGCGACGGGGGCTCGTCGCCGGCGACCTCTGGACGCGGCGGAGTCCGCGCCACAGGCCACGGGGACGGCGTCTGAGAGCACCGGGGCGTAGCCCGGGCTCTCGCGCATCTGGTGGGACAGGTGGGAGGAGCGGGGACGGCCGGAGCTCGCCGGAGCAAGGCTCGCGGCGGCGGCCGGGGTTCGGGCGCGAGCGGGATCGGGCTGCGGGGCACGGGGAGGCCACCTGAGGGGCCCGGCGGCACCCTCGTGGCACCAGGAACGCGGAGGGAGGCTTGGTTTGGGCGGAGGCGGGCCGAGACGGCGGCGGCGACGTGGACGGTGGCGAGGGGCTTCGGCCGTGGTGGGGAGCGGCGCTACGGCACGGGAACGGGAGGGAGAAGAGAGGGGAACGGCGGCGGAGCTCACCGCGATCACGCAGAGCAGCACAGCGGGGTCGGGGAAGGCCTGGTGACGGCGAATCGACGGCGGCGGACGGCGGAGCCCGAGGAGGAAGACGATGGCGATGGTGGCTCCTCGGGGCACTCCGGCTTGCTTGGCTCGGCGAGGAGGTAGCTGGCGACGAAGCGGAGCTCCTGGGCGTGTCGGGGAGGTGAGGGGAGACCGGTGGCTACGGAGATGCCCGTCGGCGGCGGCGGTGGTGCTCGGGTGAGAGGGAGAGAGAGCAGGGGGAGAAGAGGAGGGCGAGGGAGAGTGAGAACGGTGCGGGGCAGCGCGTGGCGACGTTCCGGACGTCCAGGCGTCGAGGGGAGGACAGGCAGGCAGGTGCCGTGGCGGCACGGCGGTGCGCACGCGCCGGCCACACGCCTCTGGCCTCCTGGCGGGAGGTGGAGGACGACTGGCGCTAGCCAGTCGGCTGGGCCGGCCAGCTGGGCCGCACAGGGGAGGGGAGGCCCAGGTAAGCCCCTCCTTCTATTATTTCTGTTTTTCTATTTTTTTCTGACATTTGTTTGATTTAACAAATATATTAAATCATTTAATTTTATTATGCCAATTTTTGCAGGAGCTAGATATATTATTCCAGAGCTCTTTTATAATTGGCATAATTTTTGGACCATATTTCATATATATATAGAAATATATTTCCAATGCAAATATTTATCGAATTAATCCAAATGGCCAAAATAAATATCCATGAGCTCCTAAAAATATTGTTTTGATTTTTATCTCTGTCCAATATTTTTAGAGGGCATCATGAGCATTTTCTTGGACCCTTTTGGAGAAATTTTTATTTAGGTCATTTTCAAAAATGATTCTGAGGGTTCCACCAATCCTCATTTCAAATTTAAAAGAAATTTAAATATGATGCACAAATAGCTAGCTAGTCTAAGTCATACCAGACTAGGGATGTGACATAAGGAAATAAATAATAACTTTATTTTTGCCTCTAGGGCATATTTCCTTCAACACGGTCGTTCCTTCTACATTGGTGGGCATCTCTGATGAGCGCTTCTACCTCCTACTCTCCTGGTTCGAGGGACTACCGCCCAGGAGAAATCTTTTACCCGGATTTGCCGGTGCAGATGGTGTGTCAACGTCCATGAATGTTGCTACCCTCCTTGGTGGGTATTGTCATGGTGGTTGTCCCGTCATGGTCCAAGGAAAACCTTTGGTTTGGCTTGCCGGACCTGACAGTGGCGGCATGTGGCGTCGTCCACCTTCTTGGGGGCACTATTTTGAAGCTCATATCTGCCAGAGAGATCTTGGAGGCGTAGCAGCATTGGATCACCGCGTAGACTCACCAGGAAAGGTTGTTTGCTAAGGGGAAAACCTTGGATCTGGGTCTTGCATATCGGATGATGCCGGCGTCTGGCGTCACACCCACTCTTGGGGCATCGTTGTTGGAGCCGTGGTGCTGTTGATGGCTGACCAGCCTGGCAAGGATGATGCAGATCTCTTTCCTAGAGATGGGTCAGCAGTTCGATGGTGGTGATGGCTTTTGAAGCTTGTGCAGGTGGTGTATGGGTCTGCTGCACCGGGTGTTTGTTTCTGGTACGTCATGCGGGCGGATCGGGGGGTGCCCCAGCTCTAGATGGTGGGATGTGAGGGAATTCCCCATTGGCGAGTTTGTAGGTGTGGGTGGTGGCTTCGTGTTGTTTGATATAGTATGTCTTTTGAGACCTTTGTTGAATAATTAATAATATGGCTGAACAGAAACTCACTACGTAGGATGCATATACCGAGATACAGGTGATCCACCAGCACCGTGTAGTTCAGTTAATCTTGTGCTGAGTCATAATAGTGCTATCTAGATTTTTGGTAATGCTACCACGCCGGGACAAAGAAGCCAAATGTCCGTGTGTGTTTTTGTTGCGAACATTAGCAAAGAACAAGCTAGATTCTCGTTGTGATCCGCAATATTTCACTTCTCTACTTATACTGTCCAAAAAGGTGAGGAGTGTCTTTGGTCGACACTGTATGATAGTACCATCGGAGCTTCATTGGGTTTCAGTTCCATTCATACCGTTTGGTACATGACTCGTAAATTCTCCCACCAAATGAACTTATGATATGCCTTCAGTGCATTGAATTAATGCCATAGAACATTTTCCTTTGCATGTTACGGCATGCAACGCTTACTCAAATGCTCATGATATAAAAGGTTGTAGCTAGCTAGCAGAAATACAAGAGAAAAAAAGCAAAGCTAGGAGAAGATAATTCATGTCTAGAGTCCTGTTCTTTGGAATGAGAGGAACTGGAAATACACGCTGACTCTGTTGGTTGTATAGGCTGAGACAGAGAATTCTATGCAGCACAGCTTTCATAAGCTGTACTTGTACTATGGCACCACAGTACCACATAAACAAGGTGGTACTGGCTCAAGATGTTTGCCGGAATCCTTGCCGTTTCCTAGTGGGATTACAGGCCGAAACTGACGCCGGTTGACCGGCGCCTAGCAGTGCCCTAACAACATTCACTTCAGGGTGCAGTTTGTCACAACCTTTTTTGGGGATGCAGTTTGTGAACATGTTAGAGCATCTCCAGCCGTTCCGCCCCCCAAGGTGCCGAAAAAGAGCGGCCTGGGGGCGAGCCGGCGCTAGATCGCTCCCTGGGGTTCGGTTCGCTCCCAGTCACAGGCCCACGGTCACCGCGGGTTTGGCGAAGTTCGTTTTAATTTTTTTGCAAACTCGGCGACTTTTGCATGAACTCGGCCATTTTTCATCGAAATTTGTACAAAAACTTAAAAACATGCATGAACTAACTTAAAAACGAACTAAAAAGCCTAGCCGCTGCCGCCACCGTCCCCGCCGCCGCCGTCTACATGCCGAGAAGCCTGTAGAAGCGGGTGTAGTCGCTGTCATCGTCGTCGTCACACGCCTCACCTGCGGCGCCCCTGCTGCATCCCTCGTCGGGGTCGCCGACAGCGCTTGACGGCCCGGCCTCGCCCTCGTCGTCACTGTCGATGACGATAATGCCGCCCTCCTCGGCGCGGCAGCGCTCCTTGGCGCGGCGACGGGCCTCAGCGCGGCAACGGGCCTGGGTCTCCAGGTACGCCCGACGCTGGAGGCGCGCCTGCTCGCGGACGTAGTCCTCCCTCTCCCATTTGAGGGCGGACTCGTCGTCGGGGGCCACCATACCGGCGTGCTCCGGCTTCACGGGGGGCATGTCCGGCTCGGGCTTCGGCCGGACCAGGCGGAGGGAGCGCCTCGTCGGTGCCGTCGCAGGCGAGGGCTCGTTGATGACGAGGGCGCCGCTGCGAGCGCGACGCCCGAGCGGTGTCCCCTCCGGCTCGGGCTTGACGGGGCGGAGGGCCGGCGAGCCGGAGCCCGACAACGAGGACGACCCCGGCTCCATTCGCCGCGGCATCCAAGAACTGTCGCGGCGGTGAGAGAAGGAGGGCCGCGTCGGGTACTCCAGCCGCGGCACATTGTCGGTCTTGATGTGGTCGAGGACGGCGTCGAGTGTGCGGCCGGGGACGCCCCACCACTCGCGTCGTCCTTCGGATTTGAGGCGGCCACGGGGGATGATACCGTTGACGGAGGCGATCTCCTCCTCGCGGTGGCGCTCGAAGTACAGCATCCACAGCGTTTCGCTGTCGGGCGCGTACCTCGGCCCGTTCCACTGCTCCTCCGTCAGCAAGGAGCGGATGCGAGCGATCTCCGCCGGTCGTGCCGCCCCTTCGGGCACCGGCGGCACCGGGACGCCGCCGGCGCTCAGTCTCCACGAACCCGGCACGCGCATGTCGGGGGGCGCCGGGTAATCGGCCTCGTACAGAAGGCGCGCCTCCGGCTCCTGGAGGTGTCGGCGACCGAAGCCGTTCGCTGCTACTGTTAGGGAACGTTGCAGAAAATAAATTTTTTCTATGCTTTCACCAAGATCAATCTATGAGTTCATCTAGCAATGAGAGAAAGGAGTGCATCTACATACCCTTGTAGATCGCGAGCGAAAGCGTTCAAGAGAACGGGGTTGAGGGAGTCGTACTCGTCGTGATCCAAATCACCGATGATCCTAGTGCTGAACGGACAGCACCTCCGCGTTCAACACACGTACGGTTGAGGAATACGTCTCCTCCTTCTTGATCCAGCAAGGGAAAGGAGAGGTTGATGGAGATCCAGCAGCATGACGGCGTGGTGGTGGATGCAGCAGCGATCTCGGCAGGGCTTCGCCAAGCTTCTACGAGAGGGAGAGGTGTAGCAAGGGGAGACGGAGGCGCCAAGAGCATGGGTGCGGCTGCCCTCCCTCCCCCCTCTTTATATAGGCCCCTAGGAGGGGCGCCGGCCCTAGGAGATGGGATCTCCAAGGGGGGCGGCGGCCAAGGGGGTGGCTTGCCCCCCAAGGCAAGTGGAGGCGCCCCCCACCCCTAGGGTTTCCAACCCTAGGCGCAGGGGGGCCCAAGGGGGGCGCACCAGCCCACCAGGGGCTAGTTTCCCTCCCACTTCAGCCCATGGGGCCCTCCGGGATAGGTGGCCCCACCCGGTGGACCCCCGGGACCCTTCCGGTGGTCCCGGTACAATATCGGTGACCCCGAAACTTTTCCGATGGCCGAAACTGCACTTCCTATATATAATTCTTCACCTCCGGACCATTCCGGAACTTCTCGTGACGTCCGGGATCTCATCCGGGACTCCGAACAACTTTCGGGTTACTGCATACTCATATCTCTACAACCCTAGCGTCACCGAACCTTAAGTGTGTAGACCCTACGGGTTCGGGAGATATGCAGACATGACAGAGACGCCTCTCCGGTCAATAACCAACAGCGGGATCGGGATACCCATGTTGGCTCCCACATGCTCCTCGATGATCTCATCGGATGAACCACGATGTCGAGGATTCAATCAATCCTGTATACAATTCCCTTTATCAATCGGTACGTTACTTGCCCGAGATTCGATCATCGGTATCCCAATACCTCGTTTAATCTCGTTACCGGCAAGTCACTTTACTCGTACCGTAATGCATGATCTCGTGACCAGACACTTGGTCACATTGAGCTCATTATGATGATGCATTACCGAGTGGGCCAGAGATACCTCTCTGTCATACGGAGTGACAAATCCCAGTCTCGATTCGTGCCAACCCAACAGACACTTTCGGAGATACCCGTAGTGCACCTTTATAGTCACCTAGTTATGTTGTGACGTTTGGCACACCCAAAGCACTCCTACGGTATCCGGGAGTTGCACAATCTCATGGTCTAAGGAAATGATACTTGACATTTGGAAAAGCTCTAGCTAAACGAACTACACGATCTTTGAGCTATGCTTAGGATTGGGTCTTGTCCATCACATCATTCTCCTAATGATGTGATCCCGTTATCAATGACATCCAATGCCCATAGTCAGGAAACCATGACTATCTGTTAATCAACGAGCTAGTCAACTAGAGGCTTACTAGGGACATGTTGTGGTCTATGTATTCACACGTGTATTACGATTTCCGGATAACACAATTATAGCATGAATAACAGACAATTATCATGAACAAAGAAATATAATAACCATTTTATTATTGCCTCTAGGGCATATTTCCAATAGTCTCCCACTTGCACTAGAGTCAATATTCTAGTTACATTGTGATGAATCGAACACCCATAGCGTTCTGGTGTTGATTATGTTTTGCCCTAGGGAGAGGTTTAGTCAACGGATCTGCTACATTCAGGTCTGTATGTACTTTACAAATATCTATGTCTCCATCTTGAACATTTTCACGAATGGAGTTGAAGCGACGCTTGATGTGCCTGGTCTTCTTGTGAAACCTGGGCTCCTTGGCAAGTGCAATAGCTCCAGTGTTGTCACAGAAGAGTGTGATCGGCCCCGACGCATTGGGTATGACTCCTAGGTCGGTGATGAACTCCTTCACCCAGATTGCTTCATGCGCTGCCTCCGAGGCTGCCATGTACTCTGCTTCACATGTAGATCCCGCCACGACGCTTTGCTTGCAACTGCACCAGCTTACTGCCCCACCATTCAAAATATACACGTATCCGGTTTGTGACTTCGAGTCATCCAGATCTGTGTCGAAGCTAGCGTCGACGTAACCCTTTACGACGAGCTCTTCGTCACCTCCATAAACGAGAAACATGTCCTTAGTCCTTTTCAGGTACTTTAGGATGTTCTTGACCGCTGTCCAGTGTTCCATGCCGGGATTACTTTGGTACCTTCCTACCAAACTTACGGCAAGGTTTACATCAGGTCTGGTACACAGCATGGCATACATGATAGACCCTATAGCTGAGGCATAGGGGATGACACTCATCTTTTCTCTATCTTCTGCCGTGGTCGGGCATTGAGCTGAGCTCAATTTCACACCTTGCAACACAGGCAAGAACCCCTTCTTAGACTGATCCATATTGAACTTCTTCAATATCTTATCAAGGTATGTGCTTTGTGAAAGACCTATGAGGCGTCTCGATCTATCCCTATAGATCTTGATGCCTAGTATGTAAGCAGCTTCTCCAAGGTCCTTCATTGAAAAACACTTATTCAAGTAGGCCTTAATGCTGTCCAAAAATTCTATATCATTTCCCATCAAAAGTATGTCATCGACATATAATATGAGAAATGCTACAGAGCTCCCACTCACTTTCTTGTAAACGCAGGCTTCTCCATAAGTCTGCATAAGCCCAAACGCTTCGATCATCTCATCAAAGCGAATGTTCCAACTCCGAGATGCTTGCACCAGCCCATAAATGGATTGCTGGAGCTTGCATACCTTGTTAGCATTCTCAGGGTCGACAAAACCTTCTGGCTGCATCATATACAGTTCTTCCTTAAGATGGCCGTTAAGGAATGCCGTTTTGACGTCCATTTTCCATATCTCATAATCATAGTATGCGGCAATTGCTAACATGATTCGGACGGACTTTAGCTTTGCTGCGGGAGAGAATGTCTCATCGTAGTCAAACCCTTGAACTTGTCGATAACCCTTAGCGACAAGTCGAGCTTTATAGATGGTAACATTACCATCCGCGTCCGTCTTTTTCTTAAAGATCCATTTGTTTTCTATCGCTCGCCGATCATCGGGCAAGTCTGTCAAAGTCCATACTTCGTTTTCATAAATGGATCCTATCTCGGATTGCATGGCTTCAAGCCATTTGTTAGAATATGGGCCCGCCATTGCTTCTTCATAGTTCGAAGGTTCACCGTTGTCTAACAACATGATTTCCAGGACAGGGTTGCCATACCACTCTGGTGTGGAACGTGTCCTCGTGGACCTACAAAGTTCAGTAGTAACTTGATCCAAAGTACCTTGTTCATCATCATTAACTTCCTCTTCAGTTGGTGTTGGCACCACAGGAACATCTTCCTGAGCTGCGCTTCTCACCGGTTCAATAGGTAGTACTTCATCAAGTTCCACCTTCCTCCCACTTACTTCTCTCGAGAGAAACTCTTTCTCCAGAAAGGACCCGTTCTTGGCAATAAAGATCTTGCCTTCGGATCTGAGGTAGAAGGTATACCCAATGGTTTCCTTAGGGTATCCTATGAAGACGCATTTTTCTGACTTGGGTTCGAGCTTTTCAGGTTGAAGTTTCTTGACATAAGCATCGCATCCCCAAACTTTTAGAAACAACAGCTTAGGTTTCTTCCCAAACCATAATTCTTACGGTGTCGTCTCAACGGATTTAGACGGTGCCCTATTTAAAGTGAATGTAGCTGTCTCTAGAGCGTATCCCCAAAATGATAGCGGTAAATCGGTAAGAGACATCATAGATCGCACCATATCCAATAAAGTGCGATTACGACGTTCGGACACACCGTTACGCTAAGGTGTTCCAGGCGGCGTGAGTTGTGAAACGATTCCACATTTCTTTAAATGCGTACCAAATTCATGACTTAAATATTCTCCTCCACGATCTGATCGTAAGAACTTTATCTTTCGGTCACGTTGATTCTCTACCTCATTCTAAAATTCCTTGAACTTTTCAAAGGTCTCAGACTTGTGTTTCATCAAGTAGACATACCCATATCTACTCAAGTCATTAGTGAGAGTGAGAACATAATGATATCCTCCGCGAGCATCAGCGCTCATTGGACCGCACACATCAGTATGTATGATTTCCAATAAGTTTGTTGCTCCCTCCATTGTTCCGAAGAACGGAGTCTTGGTCATTTTTCCCATGAGGCATGGTTTGCATGTGTCAAATGATTCATAATCGAGAGACTCTAAAAGTCCATCAGCATGGAGCTTCTTCATGCGCTTGACACCAATGTGACCAAGGCGGCAGTGCCACAAGTATGTGGGACTATCGTTATCAACTTTACATCTTCTGGTATTCACACTATGAATATGTGTAACATCACGTTCGAGATTCATTAAGAATAAACCATTGACCATCGGGGCATGACCATAAAACATATCTCTCATATAAATAGAACAATTATTATTCTCGGATTTAAATGAGTAGCCATCTCGTATTAAACGAGATCCAGATACAATGTTCATGCTCAAAGCTGGCACTAAATAACAATTATTGAGGTTTAAAACTAATCCCGTAGGTAAATATAGAGGTAGCGTGCCGACGGCGATCACATCGACCTTGGAACCATTCCCGACGCGCATCGTCACCTCGTCCTTCGCCGGTCTTCGCTTATTCCGCAGCTCCTGCTTTAAGTTACAAATATGAGCAACCGCACCGGTATCAAATACCCAGGAGCTACTATGAGTGCTGGTAAGGTACACATCAATTACATGTATATCACATGTACCTTTGGTGTTGCCGGCCTTCTTGTCCGCTAAGTACTTGGGGAAGTTCCGCTTCCAGTGACCACTTCTCTTGCAATAAAAGCACTTAGTCTCAGGCTTGGGTCCATTCCTTGGCTTCTTCCCGGTAACTGGCTTACCGGGCGCGGCAACTCCCTTGCCGTCCTTCTTGAAGTTCTTCTTACCCTTGCCTTTCTTGAACTTAGTGGTTTTATTCACCATCAACACTTGATGTTCCTTTTTGATCTCTACCTCCGCTGATTTCAGCATTGAATATACCTCAGGAATGGTCTTTTCCATCCCCTGCATATTGAAGTTCATCACAAAGCTCTTGTAGCTCGATGGAAGCGACTGAAGGATTCTGTCAATAACCGCGTCATCCGGGAGATTAACTCCCAACTAAGTCAAGCGGTTGTGCAACCCAGACATTTTGAGTATGTGCTCACTGACAGAACTATTTTCCTCCATCTTACAACTGAAGAACTTGTCGGAGACTTCATATCTCTTGACCCGGGCATGAGCTTGGAAAACCATTTTCAGCTCTTCAAACATCTCATATGCTCCGTGTTGCTCAAAATGCTTTTGGAGCCCCGGTTCTAAGCTGTAAAGCATGTCGCACTGAACGAGGGAGTAGTCATCAGCACGAGACTGCCAAGCGTTCATAAGGTCTTGGTTCTCCGGGATGGGTGCTTCACCTAGCGGTGCTTCTAGGACATAATCTTTCTTGGCAGCTATGAGGATGATCCTCAGGTTCCAGACTCAGTCCGTATAGTTGCTGCCATCATCTTTCAGCTTGGTTTTCTCTAGGAACGGGCTGAAGTTGAGGGTAACATGGGTCATTTGATCTACAAGACATATTGTAAAGATTTTAGACTAAATTCATGATAATTAAGTTCATCTAATCAAATTATTTAATGAACTCCCACTCAGACAGACATCCCTTTAGTCATCTAAGTGAAACATGATCCGAGTCAACTAGGCCGTGTCCGATCATCACGTGAGACGGACTAGTCGACATCGGTGAACATCTCCATGTTGATCATATCTTCTATACGACTCATGCTCGACCTTTCGGTCCTCCGTGTTCTGAGGCCATGTCTGTACATGCTAGGCTCGTAAAGTCAACCTAAGTGTATTGCGTGTGTAAATCTGGCTTACACCCGTTGTATTCGAACGTTAGGATCTATCACACCCGATCATCACGTGGTGCTTCGAAACAACGAACCTTCGCAACGGTGCACAGTTAGGGGGAACACTTTCTTGAAATTACTGGAGGGATCATCTTATTTAAGCTACCGTCGTTCTAAACAAATAAGATGAAAAACATGATAAACATCACATGCAATCAAATAGTGACATGCTATGGCCATTATCATATTGCTCCTTCGATCTCCATCTTCGGGGCGCCATGATCATCTTCGTCACCGGCATGACGCCATGATCTCCATCATCATGATCTCCATCATCGTGTCTTCATGAAGTTGTCACGCCAACGATTACTTCTACTTCTATGGCTATCATGTTTAGCAATAAAGTAAAGTAATTTACATGGCGTTATTCAATGACACACAGGTCATACAAAAAATAAAGACAATTCCTATGGCTCCTGCCGGTTGTCATACTCATCGACATGCAAGTCGTGATTCCTATTACAAGAGCATGATCTCATATATCACATATATATCATTCATCACAACTTTTGGCCATATCACATCACAAAACACATGCTGCAAAAACAAGTTAGACGTCCTCTAATTGTTGTTGCATGTTTTTATGTGGCTGCAATAGGATTCTAGCAAGAACGTTTTCTTACCTACGTGAAAGCCACAACGTGATATGCCAACTTCTATTTACCCTTCATAAGGACCCTTTTCATCGAATCCGCTCCAACTAAAGTGGGAGAGACAGACACCCGCTAGCCACCTTATGCAACTAGTGCATGTCAGTCGGTGAAACCTATCTCACGTAAGCGTACGTGTAAGGTCGGTCCGGGCCGCTTCATCCCACGATGCCGCCGGAGCAAAATAAGACTAGTAGTGGCAAGAAAGTTGACAACATCTATGCCCACAACAAATTGTGTTCTACTCGTGCAAAGAGAACTACGCATAGACCTAGCTCATGATGCCACTTTTGGGGAACGTTGCAGAAAATAAAAAAAATCTATGCTTTCACCAAGATCAATCTCTGAGTTCATCTAGCAACGAGAGAAAGGAGTGCATCTACATACCCTTGTAGATAGTGAGCGGAAGCGTTCAAGAGAGCGGGGTTGAGGGAGTCGTACTTGTTGTGATCCAAATCACCGATGATCCTAGTGCTAAACGGACAGCACCTCCGCGTTCAACACACGTACGGTTGAGGAAGACGTCTTCTCTTTCTTGATCCAGCAAGGGGAAGGAGAGGTTGATGGAGATCCAGCAGCACGACGGCGTGGTGGTGGATGCAGCAGCGATCTCGGCAGGGCTTCGCCAAGCTTCTACGAGAGGGAGAGGTGTAGCAAGGGGAGAGGGAGGCGCCAAGAGCATGGGTGCGGATGCCCTCCCTCCCCCTCTTTATATAGGCCCCTAGGGCGGCGCCGGCCCTAGGAGATGGGATCTCCAAGGGGGGGGCGGCCAAGGGGGTGGCTTGCCCCCCAAGGCAAGTGGAGGCGCCCCCACCCCTAGGGTTTCCAACCCTAGGCGCAGGGGGCCCAAGGGGCGGCGCACCAGCCCACCAGGGGCTGGTTCCCCTCCCACTTCATCCCATGGGGCCCTTCGGGATAGGTGGCCCCACCCGGTGGACCCCCGGGACCCTTCCGGTGGTCCCGGTATAATACCGATGACCCCCGAAACTTTCCCGATGGCCGAAACTGCACTTCCTATATATAATTCTTCACCTCCGGACCATTCCGGAACTCCTCGTGATGTCCGGGATCTCATTCGAGACTCCGAACAACTTTCGAGTTACTGCATACTCATATCTCTACAACCCTAGCGTCACCGAACCTTAAGTGTGTAGACCCTACGGGTTCGGGAGACATGCAGACATGACCGAGACGCCTCTCCGGTCGATAACCAACAGCGGGATCTGGATACCCATGTTGGCTCCCACATGCTCCTTGATGATCTCATCGGATGAACCACGATGTCGAGGATTCAATCGATCCCGTATACAATTCCCTTTGTCAATCAGTATGTTACTTGCCCGAGATTCGATCGTCGGTATCCCAATACCTCATTTAATCTCGTTACCGGCAAGTCACTTTACTCGTACCGTAATGCATGATCTCGTGACCAAACACTTGGTCACATTGAGCTCATTATGATGATGCATTACCGAGTGGGCCCAGAGATACCTCTCCGTCATACGGAGTGACAAATCCCAGTCTCGATTCGTGCCAACCCAACAGACACTTTCGGAGATACCCGTAGTGCACCTTTATAGTCACCCAGTTAAGTTGTGACGTTTGGCACACCTAAAGCACTCCTACGGTATCCGGGAGTTGCACAATCTCATGGTCTAAGGAAATGATACTTGACATTTGGAAAAGCTCTAGCTAAACGAACTACACGATCTTTGAGCTATGCTTAGGATTGGGTCTTGTCCATCACATCATTCTCCTAATGATGTGATCCCGTTATCAATGACATCCAATGCCCATAGTCAGGAAACCATGACTATCTGTTGATCAACGAGCTAGTCAACTAGAGGCTTACTAGGGACATGTTGTGGTCTATGTATTCACACATGTATTACGATTTCCGGATAACACAATTATAGCATGAATAACAGACAATTATCATGAACAAAGAAATATAATAATAACCATTTTA
>NC_041381.1:40366815-40371404 GCF_002162155.2 Triticum dicoccoides | reverse complement strand
AAGGCCGTTCTGGGGGCGCGGCTGGAAATGCTCTTAGGACATGTGATTACACCTTCCATACATCGGCCTGCAAGAATGGTACTGTAATTTCCATTATGTGTTCTCAGTGCAGCTACTTCTTGCTTTTACCTATAATGAAATTCACTTCGGCGTGTAGTCTGTAACTTCTTTTTCCGGGGATGCAATTTATGACCATGTTAGGACACATGGTTAAACCTTTCATACATCGTCCTGTAAGAATGGTCCTGGAATTTGCTTCTCCTGGCCTCGATGGACGTCTCAAGTATGCAGCTCATATGAACAAGTGTAAGGCCACATTTTAACTATGGTATTGTCAGTTTATGCTCATTGCAAACAGAAACTCTACAAAAAGAAATTGCACCTTAATATTTATCACAGCAAAGAGTGTGATTGCTTGAGTATAATACACCCTGGCCGCTCTTCATCAATCAAATATAAAGACATTCCCAGGAATGACAAGAACTCACGATGCAAAATATTACATAGCACAGCTGAATCAAAATGCTTGAAAAGAGGATTGCGAAATCATTATCTCTACAATGAAATAACGGTACATCACTATCTTTAAAACAAATTTCCGTGAGTATGATAAACAGCGGGTATATCTTGCTGCAATGTAAACAAGGTAAATCATATGTCTACTTGAACTGCAAAGCCGTATAAAAACCCTGTCATACAACAGGTTATGCTCTCCCTGCATACACACACCTGGTGATCCAAGAAAAGGGATTGTAATAGGGACGCGAAGTATCTACACCCGGGCTCAAATGCACCTCGGTGAACAGTAAAATCAGAAAAAAAATATCAAAAAAAGAACTAAAATATTTTTGATGCAAACTTTGAGAAATGTTTTATGTGCTTGCAAAAATTTATCATAAAACAACATTCCTGGAAGTCGTGGTAAAAAAACAAAATCTATGCTCGATAAATGGTATTTTTGAAAGCATTTTGGAGTGCTGATTTTGCTTTTTTGCTACCATGTCTTGCACAAATGTTGTTTCAGGCTGAAAATTTCCATGCACTGAGAACATTTGTGAAAGTTTGCACCCAGAAAAAATCAGATTTTTTTTTCATTTTTTCCAAATTTACTGTTCATCCGGAGCTCAAATGAGCACGGGAGTAGAAAGTTACTTCCGCTGTAACAGGCACATGACAGGAGACATAAATAAAAAGCAGACATGGTATCGTAACATGTTAGTGTGAGCCTTTGTAACACATGAAAAGCAGACATGGTATGGTAACATGTTATGTTCCAGCATGCTTATGCCACAGTTTTTTCACACCTGCATAATGCAATTAGGTTCTAACATCAATGGTTTTAAGCAGGAAGACCTCGAGCCACTAAGCGCTTGCATGGGATATGATGAAAGAGGCAATCGTAAATTGTCCAAATCATGGGATGGAGGGATAGTTAATCCTTCAGTTATTTCAAAGCGACACATAGACTCACCCAAAAGAAGACATCGAGGCATGATCCACACTCTTTTTTGTCACATCTGGCTCCATTGGGTGATGGGCTTGCCCACCCAAGGCTCTTCGGGCATGGGCTGGCTATGGGATGATGAGGACACGTTGGTTGGTGGCTGGAGTGAGCAGGAATGCAGAATCGAGGCGACACCATCGTCTAGCGTATTGCATGGCAGAGAGAGCCTACGATGTCAGCAAGAAGAGTCGGCCAGCGGCCAGCGCTAGCAGTTGCTAGTCGGCATCGGCATCAACGTCGGTAGCAGTGGACTTCGTCCACAAGTTGATGGATTTAGGCCTATCTGTCTAGCCCACTTATTTTAGAGTTTGAAATCATCATGGGGCGCTGATATGTCTCGCTTCATCCGAGATGAAACGAGCGCTCGCGTTAAGCAGCACCCATAATGGGCTGGCCCAGTGAGGACCATGGGCATTCAATGTTTTTTACTTCTGTTTTTTTTCTTTTTTTTGCCTTGTATTTTGCTCATATTTCGTAATATTCTAGTTATATCTATATAATAAAAAAATCACTTTACATACAGAATTGAAAAATGTTCAACACACATTTGAAAAATATTAAACCTCTATAGAGAAGATGTTTATCACGTATACGAAATATGTATACAAAACCATAAAATGTGTATGAAACAATTTGATCATGAATTGAAAGAATGTAAAATCAAGCATTTGACAAAAATGTTGAACAGGTGTTTCAAAAATGTTAATCAACCATCTAGAAAATGTTAAATATGTATAGAAAAAATGTTGACCATGTATAAAACCTTGATGAAAAATTTGATCATGTATATAAAAATGTAAATCAAGCATTTTAAAAAATGTTGACCAAGTATTTGAAAAATGTTGATCGAGCATTTTAAAAAGATTAAATTGAGCATTTTAAAAATATTAATTGTGTTTAGCTAAAACATTGACCATGTGTTCAAAAAAATACTAATATTACATTTAAAAATGTTAATCAAAGCATTTGAAAAATGTTAAATGTGCATAGAAAAAATATTAACCATGCATTTGAAAAATGTGAATCATGTATTTGAAAAAATGTTAATAAAGCATTTGAAAATGTATGGAAGAAATGTTGACAGTTTATTCCAAAATGTTAATATTGTATTTGTAAAAAGTTAATCAAGCATTTAAAAATGTTTAAATGTGTATAAAAATGTTGAAAATTTATTAAAAAATGTAAATTTTGTATTAAAAATGTTAAAGGTATCTCACCTAATAATAAAGCAAATAGTGCTTCTAGCGGTACATCATCAAACTTGCCCCTAATGTTGCAAAATATTACCCAACAATGCCAATTATCAGTGATAAAAAATAATTTGCAGGGTATCTCTCGCCTGGGCCGGCCCATGCAGTAGAGACCTCCTCTACGGCGTTCTGTATGCGGGAGAATACGTAGCATGCCTGTTTTTTCAATTTCGTTTTTTATTTTCGTTTTTCTTTTCTGTTTTAGTTTTGTCTACTTTAAATAATTTGGTACTTCAAAAAACTTCTAACACTTAAAAAAGCTGTCAATTTTTAAATAAATATTCAGGAAAACATAAATATTTTATGAATTCAGAAAATGCTCGGAATTTTTCAACAAATGTTCGCATATTAATAAAATCACAATTTTGAAAAACAAATGAACATAAAGTCACAAAAGTCCATGATTTTAAAAAAAATCTGTGTATTGAAAATTGTTAATAAAATTGAGCCAAATGTTTCCAAATTATAAAATGTGGATGAATATTGAAAAAGTCTTAAAATTTTAAAATCAGTTCATGAGTGACAAAAGAGTTTCTTAATTCGCAAAATGTTTGCTAATTCAATAAATGTTCATGCATTTCAAAAAATGTTCATAATTTCAGAAATATTCGCGAATTAGAAATCTTCGTCTGTTCTACAACAGTTCACCGGTTCAAAAGAAAATGTCTATTCACGAATTAGAAAACTTTAAAAACACTTATTTTGGGCTGAGGGAGTAGTATGTTTTTTTAAAAACGTGTATCTGCCTAATAATAAAGCAAATATTGCGTCTGGCGGTTTGTGATTAAAATTGCCCCTAAAATGGCAAAATATTACCCACTAATGCCACCTGTAAGTGACAAAAAACTTTTTGCATGGAATCCTCCGCCTGGACCGGTCCACATAGTAGAGACATCTATGATGTGCTCTGTGCACGGGAGAATAAGCAGGACGCCTATTTGAACCGACCCATGTGCGGGCGGCCTGTTTTTCAATTTCGTTTTTTATTGTCGTTTTATTTTTATTTTATATTTTGTCCCATTTTAAATAATTTGGTACTTTCAAACTTCTGACATTTAAAAAATCTGAGAAATTTGAAATAAACTATGCATGGAAACAGGAAACGTTTGTGAATTCAAAAAATGGTCGGAATTTTTCTACAAATGTTCGCATATTTAAAAACATCACAATTTTGTAAAATAAATGTTTCATAAAATAAAAAAGTCCATGATTTTGAAAACAGCATGTGTATTATAAATTGTTAATAAAATTGAACCAAATGTTTCCTAATTCAAAAATGTGGATGAATTTTAGAAAATGTCCTGAAAATTCATAAACTGTTCATGAGTTACAAAAGAGTTTGTTGATTCATAAAATGTTTGCTAATTCAAAAAAAATCATGCATTTCAAAGACAATTGTAAAAAAATGAATCAGTTAAAAATGTTCGTCTATTCTAGAATTGCTCACCGATCCAAAAGTAAATGTTCCGAAATTTATCAAAGTATTCACAAATGATCGAAGATATGTAGTTAAGCAGTAATGTTTGTGAGTCTTTGTGACTATATACCCGTGGGAATTTTGAAGAATTAACTACCGGGGTAAATCAAAATATTATAGTATGTTTCTTTAGAACATTTCTTGAAATTCAAAATAATTCTTTGAATTGCCAAGATTTTTGACAGCCACACTGTTTTTCCAAAAATGTGAACATTGCTTCAATTTGTAAATAAATTTTAAAAAGGGTACATTTTCCTGCATTTCTGAACAAATTTTCAAAATCATGCTATGAGATGTCAACAAAATGTCATCATGGATATTGGAGATTATGATTTGTTTTTTCTGCCGTTGCAACGCA
>NC_041381.1:40329013-40343882 GCF_002162155.2 Triticum dicoccoides | reverse complement strand
GCGGCCTAGCGAAGCCTTGTCGATGCCGGTCGTGGTAGGGCTCTCTCGCCCTCTCGCACGGGAAGACCGGCGTAGACTGGTGTCAACGGTTAGGGCGTGGTGCTGGCTGGGCATCATGACGTGTCAGCCCTCCGGCGCACGGCACACGGCACTGTGACTAGCCACGGGCAATGGCGGCAGATCCAGGGTTGCCCCACCCGGATCCCCTACCTGCAGGCGGGCTCCTCTAGTCGGGTCAGGTTGGACGGGTTCTGGCCATGTGACCGGATTTGTTTTCGCCTGACACGTGTTGGGGAACGCAGTAATTTCAAAAAAATTCCTACGATCACGCAAGATCTATCTAGGTGATGCATAGCAACGAGGGGAGAGTGTGTCCACGTACCCTCATAGACCGAAAGCGGAAGCGTTATGTAACGCGGTTGATGTAGTTGAACATCTTCGCGATCCAACCGATCAAGTACAGAATGCACGGCACCTCCGCGATCTGCACACGTTCAGCTCGGTGACGTCCCTCGAACTCTATATCAAGCTGAGGCCGAGGGAGAGTTTCATCAGCACGACGGCTTGGTGACGGTGATGATGAAGTTACCTGCGCAAGGCTTTGCCTAAGCACTACGACGATATGACCGAGGTGTGTAACTATGGAGGGGGGCACTGCACACGGCTAAAAGATCAACTTGTCTGTCTATGGGGTGCCCCCCTCTCCCGTATATAAAGGAGGACAGGGGAGGCCGGCTGGCCCTCCTTGGCGCGCCCCCAAGAGGGGAATCCTACTAGGACTCCAAGTCCTAGTAGGTTTCCACCAAAAGGGAGAGAGGGGGGAGGAAGGAGAGGGAGAGGGAGAAGGAAAGGGGGGCGCCGCCCCACCTTCCTAGTCCAATTCAGACTCAAGGGGGAGGGGGCATGCGGCCTGCCCTGGCCGCCCCTCTCTCTCCATTAAGGCCCATCGAGGCCCATTAATTCCCCCGGGGGTTCCGATAACCCTCCGGCACTCCGGTTTTATCCGAAACTTCTCCGAAACACTTCCAGTGTCCGAATATAGTCGTCCAATATATCAATCTTTATGTCTCGACCATTTCAAGACTCCTCGTCATGTCCGTGATCACATCCGGTACTCCGAACAACCTTCGGTACATCAAATCACATAAACTCATAATACCAATCGTCATCGAACGTTAAGCGTGCGGACCCTATAGGTTTGAGAACTATGTAGACCTGACCAAGACACGTCTCCGGTCAATAACCAATAGTGGAACCTTGATCCTCATATTGGTTCCTACATATTCTACAAAGATCTTTAGCGGTCAAACCGCATAACAACATACGTTGTTCCCTTTGTCATTGGTATGTTACTTGCCCGAGATTCGATCGTCGGTATCATCATACCTAGTTCAATCTCGTTACAGGCAAGTCTCTTTACTTGCAAGGCTTATAGTGATGAGTATTACCGAGAGGGCCCAGAGATACCTCTCCGAAACACGGAGTGACAAATCCTAATTTCGATCTATGCCAACCCAACAAACACCTTCGGAGACACCTGTAGAGCACCTTTATAATCACCCATTTATGTTGTGGTGTTTGGTAGCACACAAAGTGTTCCTCCGGTATTTGAGAGTTGCATAATCTCATACTTGGAGGAACTTGTATAAGTCTTGAAGAAAGCAGTAGCAATGAAACTGTAACAATCATAATGCTAAGCTAACAGATGGGTCATGTCCATCACATCATTCTCCTAATGATGTGATCCCGTTCATCAAATGACAACACATGTCTATGGTTAGGAAACACAACCATCTTTGATTAACGAGCTAGTCAAGTAGAGGCATACTAGGCACTATATGTTTTGTCTATGTATTCACACATGTACTAAGTTTCTGGTTAATACAATTCTAGCATGAATAATAAACATTTATCATGAATTAAGGAAATAAATAATAACTTTATTTTTGCCTCTAGGGCATATTTCCTTCAACACGGTCGTTCCTTCTACATTGGTGGGCATCTCTGATGAGCGCTTCTACCTCCTACTCTCCTGGTTCGAGGGACTACCGCCCAGGAGAAATCTTTTACCCGGATTTGCCGGTGCAGATGGTGTGTCAACGTCCATGAATGTTGCTACCCTCCTTGGTGGGTATTGTCATGGTGGTTGTCCCGTCATGGTCCAAGGAAAACCTTTGGTTTGGCTTGCCGGACCTGACAGTGGCGGCATGTGGCGTCGTCCACCTTCTTGGGGGCACTGTTTTGAAGCTCATATCTGCCAGAGAGATCTTGGAGGCGTAGCAGCATTGGATCACCGCGTAGACTCACCAGGAAAGGTTGTTTGCTAAGGGGAAAACCTTGGATCTGGGTCTTGCATATCGGATGATGCCGGCGTCTGGCGTCACACCCACTCTTGGGGCATCGTTGTTGGAGCCGTGGTGCTGTTGATGGCTGACCGGCCTGGCAAGGATGATGCAGATCTCTTTCCTAGAGATGGGTCAGCAGTTCGATGGTGGTGATGGCTTTTGAAGCTTGTGCAGGTGGTGTATGGGTCTGCTGCACCGGGTGTTTGTTTCTGGTACGTCATGCGGGCGGATCGGGGGGTGCCCCAGCTCTAGATGGTGGGATGTGAGGGAATTCCCCATTGGCGAGTTTGTAGGTGTGGGTGGTGGCTTCGTGTTGTTTGATATAGTATGTCTTTTGAGACCTTTGTTGAATAATTAATAATATGGCTGAACAGAAACTCACTACGTAGGATGCATATACCGAGATACAGGTGATCCACCAGCACCGTGTAGTTCAGTTAATCTTGTGCTGAGTCATAATAGTGCTATCTAGATTTTTGGTAATGCTACCACGCCGGGACAAAGAAGCCAAATGTCCGTGTGTGTTTTTGTTGCGAACATTAGCAAAGAACAAGCTAGATTCTCGTTGTGATCCGCAATATTTCACTTCTCTACTTATATTGTCCAAAAAGGTGAGGAGTGTCTTTGGTCGACACTGTATGATAGTACCATCGGAGCTTCATTGGGTTTCAGTTCCATTCATACCGTTTGGTACATGACTCGTAAATTCTCCCACCAAATGAACTTATGATATGCCTTCAGTGCATTGAATTAATGCCATAGAACATTTTCCTTTGCATGTTACGGCATGCAACGCTTACTCAAATGCTCATGATATAAAAGGTTGTAGCTAGCTAGCAGAAATACAAGAGAAAAAAAGCAAAGCTAGGAGAAGATAATTCATGTCTAGAGTCCTGTTCTTTGGAATGAGAGGAACTGGAAATACACGCTGACTCTGTTGGTTGTATAGGCTGAGACAGAGAATTCTATGCAGCACAGCTTTCATAAGCTGTACTTGTACTATGGCACCACAGTACCACATAAACAAGGTGGTACTGGCTCAAGATGTTTGCCGGAATCCTTGCCGTTTCCTAGTGGGATTACAGGCCGAAACTGACGCCGGTTGACCGGCGCCTAGCAGTGCCCTAACAACATTCACTTCAGGGTGCAGTTTGTCACAACCTTTTTTGGGGATGCAGTTTGTGAACATGTTAGAGCATCTCCAGCCGTTCCGCCCCCCAAGGTGCCGAAAAAGAGCGGCCTGGGGGCGAGCCGGCGCTAGATCGCTCCCTGGGGTTCGGTTCGCTCCCTGGGGTTCGGTTCGCTCCCAGTCACAGGCCCACGGTCACCGCGGGTTCGGCGAAGTTCGTTTTAATTTTTTTGCAAACTCGGCGACTTTTACATGAACTCGGCCATTTTTCATCGAAATTTGTACAAAAACTTAAAAACATGCATGAACTAACTTAAAAACGAACTAAAAAGCCTAGCCGCTGCCGCCACCGTCCCCGCCGCCGCCGTCTACATGCCGAGAAGCCTGTAGAAGCGGGTGTAGTCGCAGTCGTCGTCGTCGTCACACGCCTCACCTGCGGCGCCCCTGCTGCATCCCTCGTCGGGGTCGCCGACAACGCTTGACGGCCCGGCCTCGCCCTCGTCGTCGCTGTCGATGACGATAATGCCGCCCTCCTCGGCGCGGCAGCGCTCCTTGGCGCGGCGACGGGCCTCAGCGCGGCTACGGGCCTGGGTCTCCAGGTACGCCCGACGCTGGAGGCGCACCTGCTCGCGGACGTAGTCCTCCCTCTCCCATTTGAGGGCGGACTCGTCGTCGGGGGCCACCATACCGGCGTGCTCCGGCTTCACGGGGGGCATGTCCGGCTCGGGCTTCGGCCGGACCAGGCGGAGGGAGCGCCTCGTCGGTGCCGTCGCAGGCGAGGGCTCGTTGATGACGAGGGCGCCGCTGCGAGCGCGATGCCCGAGCGGTCTCCCCTCCGGCTCGGGCTTGACGGGGCGGAGGGCCGGCGAGCCGGAGCCCGACAACGAGGACGACCCCGGCTCCATTCGCCGCGGCATCCAGGAACTGTTGCGGCGGTGAGAGAAGGAGGGCCGCGTCGGGTACTCCAGCCGCGGCACATTGTCGGTCTTGATGTGGTCGAGGACGGCGTCGAGTGTGCGGCCGGGGACGCCCCACCACTCGCGTCGTCCTTCGGATTTGAAGCGGCCACGGGGGATGATACCGTTGACGGAGGCGATCTCCTCCTCGCGGTGGCGCTCGAAGTACAGCATCCACAGCGTTTCGCTGTCGGGCGCGTACCTCGGCCCGTTCCACTGCTCCTCCGTCAGCAAGGAGCGGATGCGAGCGATCTCCGCCGGTCGTGCCGCCCCTTCGGGCACCGGCGGCACCGGGACGCCGCCGGCGCTCAGTCTCCACGAACCCGGCACGCGCATGTCGGGGGGCGCCGGCTACTCGGCCTCGTAAAGAGGCGCGCCTCCGGCTCCTGGAGGTGTCGGCGACCGAAGCCGTTCGCTGCTACTGTTAGGGAACGTTGCAGAAAATAAATTTTTTCTATGCTTTCACCAAGATCAATCTATGAGTTCATCTAGCAATGAGAGAAAGGAGTGCATCTACATACCCTTGTAGATCGCGAGCGAAAGCGTTCAAGAGAACGGGGTTGAGGGAGTCGTACTCGTCGTGATCCAAATCACCGATGATCCTAGTGCTGAACGGACAGCACCTCCGCGTTCAACACACGTACGGTTGAGGAATACGTCTCCTCCTTCTTGATCCAGCAAGGGAAAGGAGAGGTTGATGGAGATCCAGCAGCATGACGGCGTGGTGGTGGATGCAGCAGCGATCTCGGCAGGGCTTCGCCAAGCTTCTACGAGAGGGAGAGGTGTAGCAAGGGGAGAGGGAGGCGCCAAGAGCATGGGTGCGGCTGCCCTCCCTCCCCCCTCTTTATATAGGCCCCTAGGAGGGGCGCCGGCCCTAGGAGATGTGATCTCCAAGGGGGGCGGCGGCCAAGGGGGTGGCTTGCCCCCCAAGGCAAGTGGAGGCGCCCCCCACCCCTAGGGTTTCCAACCCTAGGCGCAGGGGGGCCCAAGGGGGGCGCACCAGCCCACCAGGGGCTAGTTTCCCTCCCACTTCAGCGCATGGGGCCCTCCGGGATAGGTGGCCCCACCCGGTGGACCCCCGGGACCCTTCCGGTGATCCCGGTACAATATCGGTGACCCCGAAACTTTTCCGATGGCCGAAACTGCACTTCCTATATATAATTCTTCACCTTCGGACCATTCCGGAACTTCTCGTGACGTCCGAGGTCTCATCCGGGACTCTGAACAACTTTCGGGTTACTGCATACTCATATCTCTACAACCCTAGCGTCACCGAACCTTAAGTGTGTAGACCCTACGGGTTCGGGAGACATGCAGACATGACAGAGACGCCTCTCCGGTCAATAACCAACAGCGGGATCGGGATACCCATGTTGGCTCCCACATGCTCCTCGATGATCTCATCGGATGAACCACGATGTCGAGGATTCAATCAATCCCGTATACAATTCCCTTTATCAATCGGTACGTTACTTGCCCGAGATTCGATCATCGGTATCCCAATACCTCGTTTAATCTCGTTACCGGCAAGTCACTTTACTCGTACCGTAATGCATGATCTCGTGACCAGACACTTGGTCACATTGAGCTTATTATGATGATGCATTACCGAGTGGGCCAGAGATACCTCTCTGTCATACGGAGTGACAAATCCCAGTCTCGATTCGTGCCAACCCAACAGACACTTTCGGAGATATCCGTAGTGCACCTTTATAGTAACCTAGTTATGTTGTGACGTTTGGCACACCCAAAGCACTCCTACGGTATCCGGGAGTTGCACAATCTCATGGTCTAAGGAAATGATACTTGACATTTGGAAAAGCTCTAGCTAAACGAACTACACGATCTTTGAGCTATGCTTAGGATTGGGTCTTGTCCATCACATCATTCTCCTAATGATGTGATCCCGTTATCAATGACATCCAATGCCCATAGTCAGGAAACCATGACTATCTGTTAATCAACGAGCTAGTCAACTAGAGGCTTACTAGGGACATGTTGTGGTCTATGTATTCACACGTGTATTACGATTTCCGGATAACACAATTATAGCATGAATAACAGACAATTATCATGAACAAAGAAATATAGTAACCATTTTATTATTGCCTCTAGGGCATATTTCCAATAGTCTCCCACTTGCACTAGAGTCAATATTCTAGTTATATTGTGATGAATCGAACACCCATAGCGTTCTGGTGTTGATTATGTTTTGCCCTAGGGAGAGGTTTAGTCAACGGATCTGCTACATTCAGGTCTGTATGTACTTTACAAATATCTATGTCTCCATCTTGAACATTTTCACGAATGGAGTTGAAGCGACGCTTGATGTGCCTGGTCTTCTTGTGAAACCTGGGCTCCTTGGCAAGTGCAATAGCTCCAGTGTTGTCACAGAAGAGTGTGATCGGCCCCGACGCATTGGGTATGACTCCTAGGTCGGTGATGAACTCCTTCACCCAGATTGCTTCATGCGCTGCCTCCGAGGCTGCCATGTACTCTGCTTCACATGTAGATCCCGCCACGACGCTTTGCTTGCAACTGCACCAGCTTACTGCCCCACCATTCAAAATATACACGTATCCGGTTTGTGACTTCGAGTCATCCAGATCTGTGTCGAAGCTAGCGTCGACGTAACCCTTTACGACGAGCTCTTCGTCACCTCCATAAACGAGAAACATGTCCTTAGTCCTTTTCAGGTACTTTAGGATGTTCTTGACCGCTGTCCAGTGTTCCATGCCGGGATTACTTTGGTACCTTCCTACCAAACTTACGGCAAGGTTTACATCAGGTCTGGTACACAGCATGGCATACATGATAGACCCTATAGCTGAGGCATAGGGGATGACACTCATCTTTTCTCTATCTTCTGCCGTGGTCGGGCATTGAGCTGAGCTCAATTTCACACCTTGCAACACAGGCAAGAACCCCTTCTTAGACTGATCCATATTGAACTTTTTCAATATCTTATCAAGGTATGTGCTTTGTGAAAGACCTATGAGGCGTCTCGATCTATCCCTATAGATCTTGATGCCTAGTATGTAAGCAGCTTCTCCAAGGTCCTTCATTGAAAAACACTTATTCAAGTAGGCCTTAATGCTGTCCAAAAGTTCTATATCATTTCCCATCAAAAGTATGTCATCTACATACAATATGAGAAATGCTACAGAGCTCCCACTCACTTTCTTGTAAACGCAGGCTTCTCCATAAGTCTGCATAAGCCCAAATGCTTCGATCATCTCGTCAAAGCGAATGTTCCAACTCCGAGATGCTTGCACCAGCCCATAAATGGATCGCTGGAGCTTGCATACCTTGTTAGCATTCTCAGGGTCGACAAAACCTTCTGGCTGCATCATATACAGTTCTTCCTTAAGATGGCCGTTAAGGAATGCCGTTTTGACGTCCATTTTCCATATCTCATAATCATAGTATGCGGCAATTGCTAACATGATTCGGACGGACTTTAGCTTTGCTGCGGGAGAGAATGTCTCATCGTAGTCAAACCCTTGAACTTGTCGATAACCCTTAGCGACAAGTCGAGCTTTATAGATGGTAACATTACCATCCGCGTCCGTCTTTTTCTTAAAGATCCATTTGTTTTCTATCGCTCGCCGATCATCGGGCAAGTCTGTCAAAGTCCATACTTCGTTTTCATAAATGGATCCTATCTCGGATTGCATGGCTTCAAGCCATTTGTTAGAATCTGGGCCCGCCATTGCTTCTTCATAGTTCGAAGGTTCACCGTTGTCTAACAACATGATTTCCAGGACAGGGTTGCCATACCACTCTGGTGTGGAACGTGTCCTCGTGGACCTACAAAGTTCAGTAGTAACTTGATCCAAAGTACCTTGTTCATCATCATTAACTTCCTCTTCAGTTGGTGTTGGCACCACAGGAACATCTTCCTGAGCTGCGCTTCTCACCGGTTCAATAGGTAGTACTTCATCAAGTTCCACCTTCCTCCCACTTACTTCTCTCGAGAGAAACTCTTTCTCCAGAAAGGACCCGTTCTTGGCAATAAAGATCTTGCCTTCGGATCTGAGGTAGAAGGTATACCCAATGGTTTCCTTAGGGTATCCTATGAAGACACATTTTTCCGACTTGGGTTAGAGCTTTTCAGGTTGAAGTTTCTTGACATAAGCATCGCATCCCCAAACTTTTAGAAACAACAGCTTAGGTTTCTTCCCAAACCATAATTCTTACGGTGTCGTCTCAACGGATTTAGACGGTGCCCTATTTAAAGTGAATGTAGCTGTCTCTAGAGCGTATCCCCAAAATGATAGCGGTAAATCGGTAAGAGACATCATAGATCGCACCATATCCAATAAAGTGCGATTACGACGTTCAGACACACCGTTACGCTAAGGTGTTCCAGGCGGCGTGAGTTGTGAAACGATTCCACATTTCTTTAAATGCGTACCAAATTCATGACTTAAATATTCTCCTCCATGATCTGATCGTAAGAACTTTATCTTTCGGTCACGTTGATTCTCTACCTCATTCTAAAATTCCTTGAACTTTTCAAAGGTCTCAGACTTGTGTTTCATCAAGTAGACATACCCATATCTACTCAAGTCATCAGTGAGAGTGAGAACATAATGATATCCTCCGCGAGCCTCAGCGCTCATTGGACCGCACACATCAGTATGTATGATTTCCAATAAGTTGGTTGCTCCCTCCATTGTTCCGAAGAACGGAGTCTTGGTCATTTTGCCCATGAGGCATGGTTCGCATGTGTCAAATGATTCATAATCAAGAGACTCTAAAAGTCCATCAGCATGGAGCTTCTTCATGCGCTTGGCACCAATGTGACCAAGGCGGCAGTGCCACAAGTATGTGGGACTATCGTTATCAACTTTACATCTTCTGGTATTCACACTATGAATATGTGTAACATCACGTTCGAGATTCATTAAGAATAAACCATTGACCATCGGGGCATGACCATAAAACATATCTCTCATATAAATAGAACAACTATTATTCTCGAATTTAAATGAGTAGCCATCTCGTATTAAACGAGATCCAGATACAATGTTTATGCTCAAAGCTGGCACTAAATAACAATTATTGAGGTTTAAAACTAATCCCATAGGTAAATGTAGAGGTAGCGTGCCGACGGCGATCACATCGACCTTGGAACCATTTCCGACGCGCATCGTCACCTCGTCCTTCGCCAGTCTCCGCTTATTCTGCAGCTCCTGCTTTAAGTTACAAATATGAGCAACCGCACCGGTATCAAATACCTAGGAGCTACTATGAGTGCTGGTAAGGTACACATCAATTACATGTATATCACATGTACCTTTGGTGTTGCCGGCCTTCTTGTCCGCTAAGTACTTGGGGAAGCTCCGCTTCCAGTGACCACTTCTCTTGCAATAAAAGCACTTAGTCTCAGGCTTGGGTCCATTCCTTGGCTTCTTCCCGGTAACTGGCTTACCGGGCGCGGCAACTCCCTTGCCGTCCTTCTTGAAGTTCTTCTTACCCTTGCCTTTCTTGAACTTAGTGGTTTTATTCACCATCAACACTTGATGTTCCTTTTTGATCTCTACCTCCGCTGATTTCAGCATTGAATATACCTCAGGAATGGTCTTTTCCATCCCCTGCATATTGAAGTTCATCACAAAGCTCTTGTAGCTCGATGGAAGCGACTGAAGGATTCTGTCAATAACCGCGTCATCCGGGAGATTAACTCCCAGCTAAGTCAAGCGGTTGTGCAACCCAGACATTTTGAGTATGTGCTCACTGACAGAACTATTTTCCTCCATCTTACAACTGAAGAACTTGTCGGAGACTTCATATCTCTCGACCCGGGCATGAGCTTGGAAAACCATTTTCAGCTCTTCAAACATCTCATATGCTCCGTGTTGCTCAAAATGCTTTTGGAGCCCCGGTTCTAAGCTGTAAAGCATGTCGCACTGAACGAGGGAGTAATCATCAGCACGAGACTGCCAAGCGTTCATAAGGTCTTGGTTCTCCGGGTTGGGTGCTTCACCTAGCGGTGCTTCTAGGACATAATCTTTCTTGGCAGCTATGAGGATGATCCTCAGGTTCCAGACTCAGTCCGTATAGTTGCTGCCATCATCTTTCAGCTTGGTTTTCTCTAGGAACGGGCTAAAGTTGAGGGTAACATGGGCCATTTGATCTACAAGACATATTGTAAAGATTTTAGACTAAATTCATGATAATTAAGTTCATCTAATCAAATTATTTAATGAACTCCCACTCAGACAGACATCCCTTTAGTCATCTAAGTGAAACATGATCCGAGTCAACTAGGCCGTGTCCGATCATCACATGAGACGGACTAGTCGACATCGGTGAACATCTCCATGTTGATCATATCTTCTATACGACTCATGCTCGACCTTTCGGTCCTCCGTGTTCTGAGGCCATGTCTGTACATGCTAGGCTCGTAAAGTCAACCTAAGTGTATTGCGTGTGTAAATCTGGCTTACACCCGTTGTATTCGAACGTTTGGATCTATCACACCCGATCATCACGTGGTGCTTCGAAACAACGAACCTTCGCAACGGTGCACAGTTAGGGGGAACACTTTCTTGAAATTACTGGAGGGATCATCTTATTTAAGCTACCGTCGTTCTAAACAAATAAGATGAAAAACATGATAAACATCACATGCAATCAAATAGTGACATGCTATGGCCATTATCATATTGCTCCTTCGATCTCCATCTTCGGGGCGCCATGATCATCTTCGTCACCGGCATGACGCCATGATCTCCATCATCATGATCTCCATCATCGTGTCTTCATGAAGTTGTCACGCCAACGATTACTTCTACTTCTATGGCTATCATGTTTAGCAATAAAGTAAAGTAATTTACATGGCGTTATTCAATGACACGCAGGTCATACAAAAAATAAAGACAATTCCTATGGCTCCTGCCGGTTGTCATACTCATCGACATGCAAGTCGTGATTCCTATTACAAGAGCATGATCTCATATATCACATATATATCATTCATCACAACTTTTGGCCATATCACATCACAAAACACATGCTGCAAAAACAAGTTAGACGTCCTCTAATTGTTGTTGCATGTTTTTACGTGGCTGCAATAGGATTCTAGCAAGAACGTTTTCTTACCTACGTGAAAGCCACAACATGATATGCCAACTTCTATTTACCCTTCATAAGGACCCTTTTCATCGAATCCGCTCCAACTAAAGTGGGAGAGACAGACACCCGCTAGCCACCTTATGCAACTAGTGCATGTCAGTCGGTGGAACCTATCTCACGTAAGCGTACGTGTAAGGTCGGTCCGGGCCGCTTCATCCCACGATGTCGCCGGAGCAAAATAAGACTAGTAGTGGCAAGAAAGTTGACAACATCTATGCCCACAACAAATTGTGTTCTACTCGTGCAAAGAGAACTACGCATAGACCTAGCTCATGATGCCACTTTTGGGGAACGTTGCAGAAAATAAAAAAAAAATATGCTTTCACCAAGATCAATCTATGAGTTCATCTAGCAACGAGAGAAAGGAGTGCATCTACATACCCTTGTAGATCGTGAGCGGAAGCGTTCAAGAGAGCGGGGTTGAGGGAGTCGTACTTGTTGTGATCCAAATCACCGATGATCCTAGTGCTAAACGGACAGCACCTCCGCGTTCAACACACGTACGGTTGAGGAAGACGTCTTCTCTTTCTTGATCCAGCAAGGGGAAGGAGAGGTTGATGGAGATCCAGCAGCACGACGGCGTGGTGGTGGATGCAGCAGCGATCTCGGCAGGGCTTCGCCAAGCTTCTACGAGAGGGAGAGGTGTAGTAAGGGGAGAGGGAGGCGCCAAGAGCATGGGTGCAGCTGCCCTCCCTCCCCCTCTTTATATAGGCCCCTAGGGCGGCGCCGGCCCTAGGAGATGGGATCTCCAAGGGGGGGGGGCGGCCAAGGGGGTGGCTTGCCCCCCAAGGCAAGTGGAGGCGCCCCCACCCCTAGGGTTTCCAACCCTAGGCGCAGGGGGCCCAAGGGGCAGCGCACCAGCCCACTAGGGGCTGGTTCCCCTCCCACTTCATCCCATGGGGCCCTCCGGGATAGGTGGCCCCACCCGGTGGACCCCCGGGACCCTTCCGGTGGTCCCGGTATAATACCAATGACCCCCGAAACTTTCCCGATGGCCGAAACTGCACTTCCTATATATAATTCTTCACCTCCGGACCATTCCGGAACTCCTCGTGATGTCCGGGATCTCATCCGAGACTCCGAACAACTTTCGAGTTACTGCATACTCATATCTCTACAACCCTAGCGTCACCGAACCTTAAGTGTGTAGACCCTACGGGTTCGGGAGACATGCAGACATGACCGAGACGCCTTTCCGGTCGATAACCAACAGCGGGATCTGGATACCCATGTTGGCTCCCACATGCTCCTCGATGATCTCATCGGATGAACCACGATGTCGAGGATTCAATCGATCCCGTATACAATTCCCTTTGTCAATCGGTATGTTACTTGCCCGAGATTCGATCGTTGGTATCCCAATACCTCATTTAATATCGTTACCGGCAAGTCCCTTTACTCGTACCGTAATGCATGATCTCGTGACCAAACACTTGGTCACATTGAGCTCATTATGATGATGCATTACCGAGTGGGCCCAGAGATACCTCTCCGTCATACGGAGTGACAAATCCCAGTCTCGATTCGTGCCAACCCAACAGACACTTTCGGAGATACCCGTAGTGCACCTTTATAGTCACCCAGTTACGTTGTGACGTTTGGCACACCTAAAGCACTCCTACGGTATCCGGGAGTTGCACAATCTCATGGTCTAAGGAAATGATACTTGACATTTGGAAAAGCTCTAGCTAAACGAACTACACGATCTTTGAGCTATACTTAGGATTGGGTCTTGTCCATCACATCATTCTCCTAATGATGTGATCCCGTTATCAATGACATCCAATGCCCATAGTCAGGAAACCATGACTATCTGTTGATCAATGAGCTAGTCAACTAGAGGCTTACTAGGGACATGTTGTGGTCTATGTATTCACACGTGTATTACGATTTCCGGATAACACAATTATAGCATGAATAACAGACAATTATCATGAACAAAGAAATATAATAATAACCATTTTATTATTGCCTCTAGATCATATTTCCAACAGCTGCGCCATCGCCTGGGTATCTCTCCGCCATGGTTTTGCTCGTCGGCGGGCAGGGGCACGGCGGGAGAGCTCGCCGGCGGGGAGAAGGCTTTCGCGGGAGGGAGAGGGGGAGGCTGTGGCGCTCACCGGCGGGGAGGGGCGCCTTTTATAGCCGAAGCGGGGTGGCGGGGTGGCGGGGGGGCGGCATGCGGGCAGACGCGTGGCGCATGCGGGCGGAACGCGCGTCGGCGGCGTCTTCACTGCGCCGCCCGTGAGGCATCAGTGGAGGCTGACCCGCGCGGCAGCGCGGCAGCCTTCGCATTGATTCCCGCGGGAACCGAGGCGATGAGGTCGACGAAGCGGCCGTCTCGCTGACTCTCCGGGCCCGCGGCTATTTCGCGCCAAAACACTCGCTCCGCCGGCGCTGATTTCGGCCCAAGCCGGCGAAATCGGGCTCCTGGGGCATGACTGGGTGGCGCCGGCGCAAAAAAATCGTCTGGGAAGGCCGTTCTGGGGGCGCGGCTGGAAATGCTCTTAGGACATGTGATTACACCTTCCATACATCGGCCTGCAAGAATGGTACTGTAATTTCCATTATGTGTTCTCAGTGCAGCTACTTCTTGCTTTTACCTATAATGAAATTCACTTCGGCGTGTAGTCTGTAACTTCTTTTTCCGGGGATGCAATTTATGACCATGTTAGGACACATGGTTAAACCTTTCATACATCGTCCTGTAAGAATGGTCCTGGAATTTGCTTCTCCTGGCCTCGATGGACGTCTCAAGTATGCAGCTCATATGAACAAGTGTAAGGCCACATTTTAACTATGGTATTGTCAGTTTATGCTCATTGCAAACAGAAACTCTACAAAAAGAAATTGCACCTTAATATTTATCACAGCAAAGAGTGTGATTGCTTGAGTATAATACACCCTGGCCGCTCTTCATCAATCAAATATAAAGACATTCCCAGGAATGACAAGAACTCACGATGCAAAATATTACATAGCACAGCTGAATCAAAATGCTTGAAAAGAGGATTGCGAAATCATTATCTCTACAATGAAATAACGGTACATCACTATCTTTAAAACAAATTTCCGTGAGTATGATAAACAGCGGGTATATCTTGCTGCAATGTAAACAAGGTAAATCATATGTCTACTTGAACTGCAAAGCCGTATAAAAACCCTGTCATACAACAGGTTATGCTCTCCCTGCATACACACACCTGGTGATCCAAGAAAAGGGATTGTAATAGGGACGCGAAGTATCTACACCCGGGCTCAAATGCACCTCGGTGAACAGTAAAATCAGAAAAAAA
>NC_041381.1:40303694-40328059 GCF_002162155.2 Triticum dicoccoides | reverse complement strand
CTCTATAGAGAAGATGTTTATCACGTATACGAAATATGTATACAAAACCATAAAATGTGTATGAAACAATTTGATCATGAATTGAAAGAATGTAAAATCAAGCATTTGACAAAAATGTTGAACAGGTGTTTCAAAAATGTTAATCAACCATCTAGAAAATGTTAAATATGTATAGAAAAAATGTTGACCATGTATAAAACCTTGATGAAAAATTTGATCATGTATATAAAAATGTAAATCAAGCATTTTAAAAAATGTTGACCAAGTATTTGAAAAATGTTGATCGAGCATTTTAAAAAGATTAAATTGAGCATTTTAAAAATATTAATTGTGTTTAGCTAAAACATTGACCATGTGTTCAAAAAAATACTAATATTCCATTTAAAAATGTTAATCAAAGCATTTGAAAAATGTTAAATGTGCATAGAAAAAATATTAACCATGCATTTGAAAAATGTGAATCATGTATTTGAAAAAATGTTAATAAAGCATTTGAAAATGTATGGAAGAAATGTTGACAGTTTATTCCAAAATGTTAATATTGTATTTGTAAAAAGTTAATCAAGCATTTAAAAATGTTTAAATGTGTATAAAAATGTTGAAAATTTATTTAAAAATGTAAATTTTGTATTAAAAATGTTAAAGGTATCTCACCTAATAATAAAGCAAATAGTGCTTCTAGCGGTACATCATCAAACTTGCCCCTAATGTTGCAAAATATTACCCAACAATGCCAATTATCAGTGATAAAAAATAATTTGCAGGGTATCTCTCGCCTGGGCCGGCCCATGCAGTAGAGACCTCCTCTACGGCGTTCTGTATGCGGGAGAATACGTAGCATGCCTGTTTTTTCAATTTCGTTTTTTATTTTCGTTTTTCTTTTCTGTTTTAGTTTTTTCTACTTTAAATAATTTGGTACTTCAAAAAACTTCTAACATTTAAAAAAGCTGTCAATTTTTAAATAAATATTCAGGAAAACATAAATATTTTATGAATTCAGAAAATGCTCAGAATTTTTCAACAAATGTTCGCATATTAATAAAATCACAATTTTGAAAAACAAATGAACATAAAGTCACAAAAGTCCATGATTTTAAAAAAAAATCTGTGTATTGAAAATTGTTAATAAAATTGAGCCAAATGTTTCCAAATTATAAAATGTGGATGAATATTGAAAAAGTCTTAAAATTTTAAAATCAGTTCATGAGTGACAAAAGAGTTTCTTAATTCGCAAAATGTTTGCTAATTCAATAAATGTTCATGCATTTCAAAAAATGTTCATAATTTCAGAAATATTCGCGAATTAGAAATCTTCGTCTGTTCTACAACAGTTCACCGGTTCAAAAGAAAATGTCTATTCACGAATTAGAAAACTTTAAAAACACTTATTTTGGGCTGAGGGAGTAGTATGTTTTTTTAAAAACGTTTATCTGCCTAATAATAAAGCAAATATTGCGTCTGGCGGTTTGTGGTTAAAATTGCCCCTAAAATGGCAAAATATTACCCACTAATGCCACCTGTAAGTGACAAAAAACTTTTTGCATGGAATCCTCCGCCTGGACCGGTCCACATAGTAGAGACATCTATGATGTGCTCTGTGCACGGGAGAATAAGCAGGACGCCTATTTGAACCGACCCATGTGCGGGCGGCCTGTTTTTCAATTTCGTTTTTTATTGTCGTTTTATTTTTATTTTTTATTTTGTCCCATTTTAAATAATTTGGTACTTTCAAACTTCTGACATTTAAAAAATCTGAGAAATTTGAAATAAAATATTCATGGAAACAGGAAACGTTTGTGAATTCAAAAAATGGTCGGAATTTTTCTACAAATGTTCGCATATTTAAAAACATCACAATTTTGTAAAATAAATGTTTCATAAAATAAAAAAGTCCATGATTTTGAAAACAGCATGTGTATTATAAATTGTTAATAAAATTGAACCAAATGTTTCCTAATTCAAAAATGTGGATGAATTTTAGAAAATGTCCTGAAAATTCATAAACTGTTCATGAGTTACAAAAGAGTTTGTTGATTCATAAAATGTTTGCTAATTCAAAAAAAATCATGCATTTCAAAGACAAATGTAAAAAAATGAATCAGTTAAAAATGTTCGTCTATTCTAGAATTGCTCACCGATCCAAAAGTAAATGTTCCGAAATTTATCAAAGTATTCACAAATGATCGAAGATATGTAGTTAAACAGTAATGTTTGTGAGTCTTTGTGACTATATACCCGTGGGAATTTTGAAGAATTAACTACCGGGGTAAATCAAAATATTATAGTATGTTTCTTTAGAACATTTCTTGAAATTCAAAATAATTCTTTGAATTGCCAAGATTTTTGACAGCCACACTGTTTTTCCAAAAATGTGAACATTGCTTCAATTTGTAAATAAATTTTAAAAAGGGTACATTTTCCTGCATTTCTGAACAAATTTTCAAAATCATGCTATGAGATGTCAACAAAATGTCATCATGGATATTGGAGATTATGATTTGTTTTTTCTGCCGTTGCAACGCATGGCCTTTTGCTAGTATTAGAAAAATATTTTTGACATATATAAAAATTGTGGAAATTAAAACCAAAATAAACAAAGAAAACCAAAGAAATGAAAACCGAAAAAAACAAAATAAACCAAAGAAAAAGGAAAATAAAAGAAAACTAAAGAAACAAATGGAAAAACAGGAGGAGAAAATAAAGAAAAAATTCCGAAATAACCGGCTCGACTTGCTTCAAGTAGGTCGAGGCCCGTTACACCTTCTTGGAATCCCTGGTTCTCCTCCTTTTCTTCTCTTTTCTTAACTATGCACGAAATGGGCCGGGCCGACTACTGTTAGTAGCTTCGGCGAGAAAACCTATAGTCTCGCTGGATGCGTGGTATAATTGCCGCGATCTTTAAGCCTCTCTAAGTTCTGAATATTAGACATATTTTAAATTTTTGTATAATTTTCTGTTGATCACGTTTTTAAAAAATGCAGACATTTAAAATAATATAAAATAATAAAATGTGACATGAAGAATTTAATGATATCGATTTGGTATTCTGGATATTGATGTTTTTCTCTAAATACTAGGTCAAACATACAGAAGTTTGACTTTACAAAAACTAAAACATCTTATAGTTTGGAATAGCAGGACTATAATTTTACATTGCTGGCAGAGGACTAGTGATGGCCCATAGCCCTTCCTTGGTGGACCTTTTGGACCTGTCACTAGTAGGTGTTTCTCTTTTTAGTGTGATGTGACGAGGGAGCGATGCTGCCTTTATTCTTAGTTTGAATAATTATTAATTCTAACCCACACACGTGCGTGCGCACATAAACACACACAAAAATTTAACGATAAAGATATTGTCTGTGCATTTGAACGGGCCACTGTGCTGGTTATATATTAAAACTAAATGACGACCTCACTTTAGAAAAGATAGTAATGCTGGAAAACCTAAAAAAGCAAAAGAAAAAAGGGCGTCTATCACGTGTGCCCTTTTTAATCTTATGTATCTTTTTCATTATATATTATAAGTACATGACATGTTAATCAGAAAAAAGACAGACATTCTAGAAAATCAATGAAAAAAACTGACATGCTAAAAAGTCCAGAAAAGGGCAAAACACCTCACAATAATGCTACCGGGTGGAATAGGGCAGCTTGGTGTCAAGGAGGACTGGGTGTCGGGGAATAAAGGGGACCAAGCCATCGTGAGTATCATTCATCGTTCTCGCTTTTCCACATTCTTTCATAGAAATAGCTCTACAGAAATCAATAAGAAAGGGTGAGGTAATTGACAAATTCATAGAAAGGAGGCACATGCCGTCCATCGATAACTGAGCGTGGGCAAGATAGTACCACAACCACTGGAGGAGGGTCTGGGAGAAACCAAGATGCATATATAGATTTCTACTGATCCGAATGATCCAGGAAACCAAGAGGCAGCTGCAGTTGGCAGAGCAGGGGTTGAGACGATACGGAGGAGCATTGAGCAGACATCTTCGATAGATGTTGTACACAGAAACACACGTGTATTTTGTCGATCATGTGTTGTGTTGGAATGTCCACAACCTAGGTGATCCCTTCAAACACGCTCCCTAGTTAGTGCACCTATCTCTCAGATCATGTTTTTTTTAACATCTGTTCATCGGAATGAAGAATGCGAGGTCAACATTTCCTAGTATTTGTTGCATCAGTATGCACAGCGAGGCTTGTCGTACTTTTTTTTTTTGCGGCCAGCTGCACACTTTCCACATGAAAATGGGACTGTCACACTTGATATGCCGGGCAAGGACGAGAAGTGGTGTCCGAGATTCTTCATAGAAAAGGGCATGTGCATGCTTGCGGCCGGTAACTGGTTGAACTTTGTATGCGACAACCAAGTGCAGACGGGCGACACCTGCATCTTTGTGCCGGCAAAGAGTGGGGAGAGGTCCTTGTTCACGGTTCATATAGTCCTGTGTGGCCACCTCTGTGATCATGTACTCCTATATATCCATCATGAAAGGCGCTGCTAAGTTGATTTTTCCAAGTTTGGTGGCAGCTTGTACATGGCCAATAGCTAGGTTGAGGCTTTGCTCATTTCGCAGGATGAATATTGCAAGATCTTTTTTCTTTCTAGCAGTTCTTGCATTAGTATGTACGTCGAGGTTAGAAGTGTGTGCATGCTATGTACTCCCTCCGTTCCTAAATACTTGTCTTTTTAGGCATTTCAACAAATGACTACATACGGAGCAAAATGAATGAATCTACACTTTAAAATATGTCTACATACATCCGTATGTAGTAGTCATTTGAAATGTCTAGAAAGACAAATATTTAGGAACGAAGGGAGTAGTGGTTAGTGACTGTGTGATAGCCAAATGAGTCGGTTATTTAAGCCATGTAAGTGCATTTTGTGGAGAGAAGAAATACAAGTGAAAAGGCACATATGTGCGTGGTGCCAAAATGTGTGTATTTTCTTCTTCAATCTCGGTATCCTGAAAAACGAGAGGCGCGAACCAACAATCCATAGATGTCCATCCATGCAGGTGATCAACCAGCACCCCATGTGGTTCAGTAAATCTTCTGTTGAGTCATAATACTGCTACCTACTCCCTCCGTTTCTAAATATTTGTCTTTCTAAAGATTTCAACAAGTGACTACATATGAAGCAAAATAAGTGAATCTACACTCTAAAATATGTCTATATACATCCATATGTGGTAGTTCATAGAAAATCTCTAAAAAGACAAATATTTAGGAACGGAGGGAGTAGATTTTAGGCCATGCTACCGTGCCGGGCAAAAAAGCCAAATGTTTGTGTGTTTTCGGTGGGAGCGCTATCAAAGAACAAGCCAGATTCTCGTTTGTATGCTTTATTGCCTTCCAGGTCGATTTATGTTAAAATTCACTTGAAAAGGATGTGGATTTTTTGTTGCACCAACGACCAACCTATGAGATTGTGGTGTGCAATATTTTACTTCTCTACTTATCTATATATCTATTAATAAAGGGGCTATTGCTTCTTACCACCGTAATGTCGTCCGTTTTCGTCCGTCGTCGTCTCGAGCTCGCATCATCCCGTTCAGAATGTAAGGCTGCGGCCAGTTGAGCTCCAACAATTTTGTGTTTAAAAAACGTTTCGCCCTTTTAAGAAATAGTCCCACCTCGACCCCTTACATCCAGCAACACCAGTTAATATACGTGTAAAAATTGCACATACACAGAAGAAGCTAGCTGCTGGATGACTACCACCTAGGAGGTGAGATAACGGATGTAGGCAGATTGTGCCTTGGTGGAGTCCACGAGAGACACAATGTTTCTTTGATTACGTACAACGAAGATGCATGTTACGTGCTGAAGATCACGCACTACAAAGAGAATCACCCGTTGTAAGTTTGTTGGCACATGTTTCTACAAATAGTGTCGAGGCAATTTATACATGGTTCATCTTTCATGTTGAGCAAGGATTTTTGACTCTCAACATGGAGCCAAAATTATGCACAAGTTTTTTTTTTGCGAGAAAATTTCCAATCTATTTATCAACTGTCAAGGCAGTACAAATAACACTAGAGGTAAAAATTATGCACAAGTTGAAAACGAACCTTTAAGTAAGTTTACAAAATATCTGCAAAAAATATGCATGTGCATATGGATATATAGTACATCTCTATACATTTCATTGATGAAATATGTTTTGAGGTGAGCTACAAAAAATTGAAAAAAAAGAACAGATCATGCTTGCTGCAACTATTACTCCTCTCGATTGGTTTGCTTGTTGCAATTATTATTCTAGGTTAGTTTGCTTGCTGTTATTACTTCATATTTATTAGTGCTGCTTTTCCTGTTTTATTTTAAATTCCAAGAATGAACAATTAATCTAAAGAATGAATTAACAATCAAAAGTTAGTTGTTCAGATAGATCAATTTACTTGAAATCATAACACATATCATCATCAACTGATCCATATTTTTTTAACACCAGCGACCGTCATCCAACGACATGGTCCCTGATCCGTCAGATTCATATGAACCATGTCTTCTCCCGTTGCAGCGCACGGACATTTGTGCTAGTACTATCCAAAAAGGTGAGGAGCGTCTTTGGTCGACACTGTATGATAATGATAGTACCATCCGAGCTTCATTGGGTTTCAGTCCCATTCATACCGTTTGGTACAAGACTGTAAATTCTCCCACCAAATGAACTTATGATATGCCTTAAATGATAGTAGTATATAGATAGAGCAGAAATCTTGCATTGAATTGCATGTTACAACATGCAACGCTTACTCAAACGCTCATGATATAAGAGGGTGCAGTATTGCTTGTTTTCCCCCATCTCTTCTCATACCCATAATACAATAGCTAGCAAGCAGAAATACAAGAGAGAAAGCAAGTTGAAGATAATTCAAGTTTATAATCTTGTAAATTGGAATGAAAGGAATCGGAAACACATGCTGCCTCTATTGGATCTATAGTCTGAGAGCAAGATCCCGCCGACGCACAACTTTGGTAAGCTCGATTTGTATTAGGGCTTGACAATACCGCGCCGACTTTGGGAAATTCTACAGCTATAAACAAAGTGTTACTGGACCACGATGTTTGGCAGCCAATCGGCATCTTAGGTCATAGTTTAAAGGATAGGAGAGTTAACTAAGTGTAATTAGCCGCACAGATGTCCCTCTCAGAGGATCTCTCTACTAATAGGCATATGAGTTAGATACCATGTACAGCAGCTAATCAAATCCCCATAAAGTAGGGCACTTGCAGCTATACATGGGTGCAATCCAAGAATCCTATGTCATGTCAAGGATACAATTTGCTATCACTAACAGATTCTAGTTGATTCTAACTAACACGATCCCGATTATTTTCGTGTCGTTTACACGGAACATAATTCATATTTTTCTTATGAGGATTAACATTTGTACTTTCTCCTTCAAGGGTTAATTGAGCTTTAGACCATTGATACCAATTGAACTCTTCCTCGCGTAAGAGCCATGCCTCTTTTGCAGATAACATCCCTGTCTCCATGATTTTATCGAGGTTGTCAATATAATGGTCGAGAGCCGTTGTTTTTCTCTTTTGTATATCCCTCTTTTGTTCTTCGCTCATCCACTTAGGAATTGTCGTATTGTGAGAATACTGGTCGAGAGCCATTGTTTTTCTTTTGTATATATCCCTCTTGTGTGCTTCGCTTATCCATCTAGGCTTAACAAGATGAGAGAAGTGAGGTTGACCACGAATGCTTGTATATGTATGATGTGACTACATCGGATAGACGCAGAGGCAGAGGACGTACGACTCATGTCTTGTGGCTTGGTAAGACCTACCAAAAGTTTATGGGCTCATTAGAATGCAAATGGCTGTCCGTTAGGGCATTTTCTGGCCCTATTTAATTCAACTAAATAAACAAGACTTTTAGAAATCACATCACTTTTGGAAAATTGGATCATATGGTTGAAGGAGGGTCAGAAGGTGCCCGAAGGGTAACAGATTTGCATCCCTAGGTCTCATCAAGGAGCTTTGCTGGGTAGGGGTTTCTTCGATCACATCATCCCGATCGAGCGGTGCCAAGGTCAGTAAGACAATTGTCGCGTCACTAAAAAAACAGTGTGAGATTTGCTATTTAGGCCTACCGACAAATAAAGCTAGCGTATCCTTTACTTATCTCCTCACCTTCTACCTTGGAACATAAAAAGAAAGAGCATGATTCTCACAAGCATTAGCAAGGAATAGTGGAGCATGGTGAATCTAAGGATAAACATCTACATCAAATTTGTGTACAAAAACAAAAGAAACACCTACCTTGAAAAACTTGACAGAAAAATTATCTTACCACAAATGAAGCGAATCAGCGTGAGAGTCATGTATATGTGTGGAATGATGTTACCAAAATTGAAGCAAAACAACAGAATTTTCACGAGGTTATCAAGATTTGCTAGAGAATGAAAGTATAGGTGATGCAAAATCAAGTATTCAGATGCTAAAACAAATCATATATAATGCTGGATGTAACACTTGGAGTTGAGAAGAGGCACACACACACACATTCTACTTGAGGTGATACTGTTAAACATAGCACCTATGCGGCATGTTAGTTGGGATATAGAGATATAGCTAGGAGGTAGTTTGTATGAGATATATCTCCTCTCTTTTCTTCTCCCTCAAGTTGTATCTTGATTCTCTCTTATCTCCTGTAACTGCACGCATGTAAGCCATCGAGGGTTTGGCTCCCCTGCTATATAACGCGAACACGTCGCCCCCAACAGGGCAAGACGTTTCACCGCTCGCACATGGTAATCAGAGCCCCTCTTCTCCAACTCATCTAGCTACCAAAAACCATTTGTGCCAAAGCCACCATATCTTCCTCCTCCGGCGCTTCCCTCCCGGCCAATCTCAATGGCCAGGTCACCGAGAAGCTATCCCGCACGAACTACGTGCTGTGGCGCACGCAGATGATCCCCCAACTGCGCGGCGCCGGGGTCTTCGGCTACGTCGATGGCACCCAGCCGGAGCCGGCGAAGCTGCTCGTCACCACCGACAAGGAAGGCAAGCACACTTCAACGCCCAACCCTCTCCACCCAATCTGGGTCCGGGAGGACCAGCAGGTCCTTGGCTACCTGCTGAGCAACCTCACAAAGGAGGTGCTCCTCACGGTGACCACGGTCACCACCGCGGGTGCGCTCTGGGCGACGCTCGCCGGCATGTACTCGTCACAATCAGTAAGTCGCATCAACAATATTCGGACCTCTCTCATCAATGCGCAGAAGGGCAACCTCTCCGTCGCCTCCTACTTTGCCAACATGCGTGGCTACGCCGACGAGCTGGCCGCGGCGGGCAAGGCGATCCTCGACGACGAGCTCATCTCCTACATCATCCACGGCCTCGACGCTGACTACCAGCCTCTGATCTCTGCTCTGGACGCTCGTGTGACCCCTGTCACCCTCGATGAGCTGTTCACTATGCTGTCCAATTTTGATCAGAGGATGGTGCACTTCCACGTGTCCAGTGGCGGCGGCTTCAAATCCTCCGCGAACTCAGCCTCTCGCGATCGTGGTGGCTCCTCTTGCTGCGGCGGCTTCTCCCGTGGCAGGGGGAGGTCCAGTGGAGGCAGAAACGGTGGCAGCTCCAACTCCCGCAACGACGGGCGTGTCTCCTCCAACAACCGCACTCGCCGCGGCGGCGGCAACCCTCGCGCACGCCCTGATGCTCCTCGCTGCCAGATATGTGGCAAGTTGGGGCACACAGCAAAAGATTGCTGGTACCGCTATGAAGAGGATGACGACTCCTCTCAAGATGATGACAAGGTGGCGGCGGCTGCAGATGGCTCCTATGGCATCGACACCAACTGGTATGTCAACAGTGGCGCCACCAATCACATCACCAACGAGCTCGAGAAGGTGACCATGAAGGAGAAATACCACGGCAAGGACCAAATCCACATGGCTAGTGGTGAAGGTATGAAGATCAGTCACCTTGGTCATTCAAGTTTTAGTACCCCTTCTCGTAAAATCCATCTTAGAATTTTTTTGCATGTTCCTAATGCCGACAAAAGTCTCCTCTCTGTCCATAGAATTGCTCTTGCTAATCATGTCTTCCTTGAGTTTCACCCTTACTTCTTTTTGATCAAGGATCAGGTGACGAGGAGAATTCTCTATCGAGGTAGATGCGTTCGTGGACTCTACCCGTTGATTCCGGAGCTTAGGAGACTGAATAAACAAGCTTGTGGTGCTATCAAGCTTTTATCCACACGATGGCATGATCGTTTAGGACATGCTTCTTTCTCTTTAGTTGAAAAATTACTTAGGAAGAATAAACTCCCGTTTGTTGGTGAGCGTAATATTGAAACTATTTGTGATTCCTGTCAACGAGCTAAGAGTCATCAGCCACCCTATCCTATATCCACTAGTGTGTCTACCAAACCATTGCAATTAATTTTTTCAGATGTGTGGGGTCCTGCCCCCAACTCAGTAGGTAGACATACTTACTACGTGAGCTTTATTGATGACTACAGTAAATTCTCCTGGATTTATCTTCTTAAGAAAAGATCCGATGTTTTTCAAGTCTTTAAGAACTTTCAAGCACTCGTTGAATGCCAATTTGACAGCAAGATACTTGCTGTCCAATCAGACTGGGGCGGAGAGTATGAGAAATTAGACAACTCTTGGAATCTCTCATCATGTGTCATGCCCCCACGCTCACCAGCAAAACGGCTCTGCTGAACGCAAGCACAGACACATTGTTGAGGTCGGCCTAGCTCTCTTAGCTGGCGCCTCCATGACTTTAAAATTCTGGGATGAAGCTTTTCTCACTGCTGTCCACATCATTAACATGCTTCCTAGTCGTGTTATCAATAATGAAACTCCAGTAGAACGGCTACTCCACACCAAACCTGACTACACGTCTCTACGTGTTTTTGGGTGTGCATGTTGGCCTAATCTTCGTCCATACAATCAACGCAAACTTATGTTTCGATCAAAGCAATGTGTATTTCTTGGGTATAGTGCCCAACACAAAGGTGTCAAGTGCCTAGATGTGTCCACGGGACGAGTTTACATCTCCCGTGATGTTGTTTTTGACGAAACAAAGTTTCCTTTCGCTAATCTTCATCCCAACGCCGGTGCCTTACTTCGCAAAGAAATTCTACTTCTACCCTCTTCTCTCACCGGCCTTGATCATGGGGGAATTACTTGTGATGATTCAATGTTGACTGACTTTTCTAATGGTGCACCCGAGCTCTCTTGTGACGTTGCAGGAACAATCAGCGAAGAAAATCATGAAGAAAATGGCCCCCAAGTGTCATATTGGCTGTGTCCAGATTTGGGGAACAAATCCCCCTTGGGATCAGCGCCAAATCAGCTGCAGTCCAGCAAATCCGCGCCGGGATCTGTGCTGGCAGACGTGCCAGGCCGGCCTGTGACGGAATCTTCCACGCGTGTGGACCAGCCCCCGGCTGGTGGCTCCCCCGATGCCACGCGGCGGCGGCCCAGTGGAGAGGGCGGCGCGCGATTCCCCGACCAACTGCACTGCTACCAGCGGGGGGCCCAGGTGTGGCCGACCGACGCGAGGGCCCAGGCGCGGCCGACCGGTGCGGGTGCGGGTTCCAGTGCCGACCCGACCAGCCAGGAGGCCGCGGGCTTCGGTGTTGATCCTCGTGGCCCCGCGCAATCATTGGCCCATGATGAGCCTGCTGGGGTGGCAGGAGGAGCGCCAGGATCTTCTGCGGTTGCTCCAACTTCACCATCACGTGCTGAAGCCACAAAAGATCCGGCGCGGGTGTCAGCTGAATCCGCCTCGGGATCGCCTGTACTAGGGACTCCTGTGCATGCCTCCGGATCTTCTGCGCCGGCTGATTCCGTAGTACAGTCTAGGCGGCTCACGCGGCTACAAAAAGGTGTAACTCAACCCATTAGTTACAAAAATCAAAGCAAATATGGCCTTGTTTGTTCTACAGATGAACATGTCGAACCAAGAACTTTGGATGAGGCACTTGGCGATGATAAGTGGAGAAAAGCAATGATGGAAGAATATGTGGCACTGAAGAAAAATGAAACATGGCATTTAGTTCCCCCACAGAAAGGTAAAAATCTTATAGATTGCAAGTGGGTGTTCAGAGTTAAAAGGAAATCTGATGGAACTATTGATAGATACAAGGCTAGGCTTGTTGCTAAAGGTTTTAAGCAAAGATATGGTATTGACTATGAGGATACATTTAGTCCCGTTGTAAAAGCTGCTACCATTCGCCTTGTTCTGTCTATTGTTGTGTCCAGAGGCTGGAGTCTCAGACAGCTAGATGTACAGAACGTGTTTCTTCATGGTGTTCTGGAAGAAGAGGTGTATATGAAACAATCTTCTGGGTTTGATAGCAAGTCTAATCCCTCGTTTGTTTGCAAACTTGATAAAGCACTCTATGGCTTGAAGCAGGCTCCAAGGGCATGGTACTCCCGTCTCAGTCACAAGATGCAATCACTTGGTTTTGTTCCTTCCAAGTCAGATACCTCACTGTTTATTTACAATAAGCTCAATACATGCATCTTTGTTCTCATCTATGTTGATGATATTATTGTTACAAGTTCATCTAGTGAGGCCATTGCATCATTGTTGAAGGATTTAAGTGCAGAATTTGCTCTCAAGGATCTTGGAGATTTGCATTTTTTTTCCTTGGGATTGAGGTGAAGAAACACAAGGATGGACTTCATCTCTCTCAAGAGAAGTATGCAACCGATTTGGTAAGAAAGGCAGGCTTGCAAGGTGTAAACCCTCTTTCACTCCATTATCTAGCTCAGAAAAGCTATCTCTCTCAGAAGGGCAACTCTTGACTCAACAAGATGGTATCAAGTAAAGGAGTTTGGTAGGTGCGTTACAGTACTTGACTTTAACTAGGCCTGATATCTCGTTTGCTGTCAACAAGGTATGTCAGTTTCTGCATGCTCCCACCACTGTTCATTGGACTGCTGCAAAACGTATTGTCAGATATGTCAAACATACTTTGAGCATTGGTCTTAACTTCGGCAAGTCATCCTCAACTCTTGTTAGTGCTTTCTCTGATTCTGATTGGGCAGGCTGTCTGGATGACAGACGCTCCACTGGTGGATTTGCCATATTTTTTGGACCAAACTTGATTTCATGGTGTGCAAGAAAACAAGCCACAGTGTCTAGGTCCAGCACAGAGGCAGAGTACAAGGCATTAGCAAATGCTACAGCTGACATCATATGGGTTCAATCAATACTAAAGGAACTTGGTATTCGAAGTTCTCAAACCCCATGTTTGTGGTGTGATAATTTTGGTGCCACCTACTTATCTGCAAATCCAGTTTTTCATGCCAGGACAAAGCACATAGAGATTGACTTTCATTTTGTCAGAGAAAGAGTTGCACGGAAACAGCTTGATATTCGGTTCATTCACTCCAGAGATCAAGTTGCAAATGGGTTTACCAAAGCCTTGCCTATCCGAAGCTTTGAAGAGTTTAAATATAATCTCAACCTCATGAAGTTGTGATTAAGGGGGGTGTTAAACATAGCACCTATGCGGCATGTTAGTTGGGATATAGAGATATAGCTAGGAGGTAGTTTGTATGAGATATATCTCCTCTCTTTTCTTCTCCCTCAAGTTGTATCTTGATTCTCTCTTATCTCCTGTAACCGCACGCATGTAAGCCATCGAGGGTTTGGCTCCCCTGCTATATAACGCGAACACGTCGCCCCAACAGGGCAAGACGTTTCACCGCTCGCACAGATACAACTGTGATGTGACAGGTGCTCCACAACTAATACTCTTTGATGCAGCCACATAACGCATCAGACTAACTATGATGAGCATATTACACGTGATGACCAGCTAAGAAAAATATAGAGCTAACATCAACAAGGACGATGAACAGTGTCCCGTGAAAAAAGGAGCAAAAACGGTGCCAGATTTTTAGAAAGTAAAGTATCAACAATTTGCAAATTCATGGTAGCAGCTTATCTCATTTATCAGTGCAAAAAAAAAAAACACTCATTCGCAAATAGTACGTGCAGGCATTGGCAATGCATAGTAGCATGATCTTCTGCCAAACATTTCACTCCAGCAATAACCAATTCAATTCACCATCCACTGCTGCCACGCTTCCATATAGAACAGGATGTGAGCTTCACAAAACTCGAAATAAATAGCCACTAGCCAGAAACACGTTTTCCTGTAAGCTGCTGCTGCTACTATCCATGGATTACATCAAAATAGAAGGTGCCATAATTCGAAGTTTAGCCCTTTTGTCTGCGAATGCAAAAGAAAAAAAGAGCTTGAGATTCAGTGTGAGCTTCTCTCTGCAGTGGGTCACTTCAGTTCCATCGCCTGCCTGCATGAATCAGTTCATCACAACATTTTAAAAGAAGGATCAAATTCTACTAATACATTTTAAAAGAAAGCTCAAAATCTATACAACACCTAAAATTACTCGAGAAAGAACAAGATGAAAGGTGAATCCCTTACCAGAATAATTTCTCAACGTCTTTGTTTCCTGGGTTCAACTCTAAAGCACGCGAGAGTGCTTCATAAGCTCCACCATATGCCTAAGGCACACGCACAGCAGAATCAGATAACAGATACGAAAGATGCAATGAAATTGTCAGTTTGAACTCCATCTCTGAGTGCACCTTCATGAACATTAGAGCTGCTCCTTGCCGATAGTGCGCCTTTGCCCAGTTCGGGCAAATTATCTTGCATTCAGTTGCATCATCATAAGCCCTTTGTCCATCACCCATGCGAAGCCAGCAGAGGCTCCTGTTTGATAACAACTTAGCATCGAAGTTATCCATCTTCAGTGCCTGCAATAAACAAAACAGTGAAAAAATAGCTGTTGGCACACTCAAGAAATGCTGCTCAGTTTAGACCCAAGAGTGTGTCATTTGTTCCATAAGTACAGGTGAATATGTTGATAAATGGTCAATATTTCTCCATTGCCAAGGTGTGAGCTAATGTTAATGATAAACCAACCAAATCAATGCTAATGATAAATTAACTAAATTGTTATGGAGTAACACACGTTTCATGACTATAAACCTATACCTCCAGTGGTATACAGAAAAATAGACCAAGGATGTACCTGTGTGTAGAGCACTGATGCATTTACATAATTTTGCTTCTTAAATGCTTCATCCGCTTGGAGTTTCAGCTCGGACATCCTCTTTTTCACAAAATTGTCATCCTGGGAAATTCATAAGAGCTTAAGTCTGGTGCGTGAGGGAGAAACAGCCCTCTAGCAAGATATCAAGGTGAAGTGAACAAATACAAGAAACAGTTCTAGTTAATTCAAGATCTCACAATCCCACTTGCAACACTGATAGGAAATGAAGTAAGAGAGCTATTTAAATAAAATGAATTGGTCAACCTGTTATTTTGAAACAAAATCAGAATTAACGGATTACCATTTGAGCAAAGCAGGTTATCAAACAAAGCATCATCAAAATAAAATGAATTTTCAGGAACAGAGTTAGACAACAATGCAAATGCAATAAAACACATGCAGATTCGACGAGTTTCCTATATGAATTTTTTATGTATGAAGTTTTGGTTAAACATCGAGTTGACACCAATACTGTTCAGAGTTAGCATGAACAAAATAGTCGTAAGTGCGCAAGAATTATGCTAGTGACATACCTCAAATTGCTTGATTTCCATCTTCACATGACTAATGATTCCATCAACGCTCCAATTTGCCACAGTTGAAACAGGAGAGGTGAAAGGAAAGAGAATCTCAATGTCTTCCCGTGTACCATACTCAACAGCCAACTCTATTGGCAACCTACCAAACTGTAGAGAAACACGGAAAGCTTTACAAAAGCAATATTCAACATTAAGAAATAAGCTATGTTTTAGACATGATCAATGCAAACCGTATTGAATTATTGATGGACTACCCTCATATTAGGTCAATGTAATGGTAGTATCGCATCTATACCTACCTGACCAAATTAAGGACACGGCACAAAGGGGGAAAGGTGAAACGATAACAAGCTTATACAAATATGGCAACTTAGCACAGCATTTTATTTTTTGTTTGCAGATAGCATCACGTAGGCCTATTTACAGCATAACTCTTACGTTTGTTGCATACCAATACAGGACAGGTCTACGTAAACTATAAAGCCAAGCCAGAGACAAGAATATGTGACAAAAAGAGCATTCTCACCCTGTCCAAAACATTTGGGTTTGCACCAGCTTCCAACAAGCACTTAATAGCTTCAGTTAAGCCCTTTTCTCCAGCCGTCAGCAAAGGATCATAGTGAGGAAAAATACCGCTCACATTAGCTCCACCCTGTCAGAAAAAGGCGTAGAAGAAAGTCAATCATACAATTGTGTGGTCGTTGATACAAAGATAACTAATCAAACGTCAGTTTTATAGAAATCCTACATTCCTACTGCAATATAAATAGGGATACTGTACCTGAATCAATAGCTTCACACAGGACACGAAAGATTTGTCTAATGCCATGTTTAAAGGTCCAAGTATACGAGTAACAATGTTGGGCTGGAAAAAAAAAAGAACTTCATTTTCATGCCGGAATAAGCAATTCTAAGAGAAAAATGGAGTTTGTATGGAAAGGAGATGAGCTTCTTTGTGAGATTACAACTTATATAGTGATATATCCCTTTGCTTCAACTGATTTTTCAGAGTTGTTGTGTGGGTTATTGAAACCACCATGTCTGGTTTGGCTCACACATTAAAGCTACGAGAAAGGCTTGCTTGGTTGTTTTTTAAAGGTTGCCAATATTTGCCACACTTTTTCCTAACATATCTAAGGTTACATGATGAAAATGAATGTTAAACTTTGCAAACCTAAGAATCCTACCACACTATTTCTGAGTCAGTGACACAAGCAACCCAAGTTGCAGGTGGTGACTAACTAAAACTTTTGGCATGGCATGGTTAGTCACCAACCAAAAAGACCCTACAGGTGAGAACAATTGGGGAAAGTAGCAAAACCCAGAAAAGGGAAGAATTTGGAGTTAAAGACAACATATCAACAAAGAGTTTCAATAGTACATCTGACTTGTGCTCCAAAAGGATCTTGACAATACTAGGAAATCCTCTAAGAGTAGCATCCATGAGTGGTGTCCCAAGCTCTGACATAGCATGGACATTAGCTCCCCTCGCAACTCGCAAGAAGAAACTTCACTATTTCATAGTACCCTGAAGAGAAGAAAGAAAAAGGTCATAACAGTATTACCAGTACATGAACAAAATTGTTTTTGCGCAAAAAAGTTTCAATAACTAGTGGGGGAATGATTTTTGTTGGTTCACATTTCTCTGAATATGAATACCATAATCAGTTAACATAAGAAGACAGTAACATGCTCAATACGTATCTGAGAACCGAAAATTAGGAATCACTTTGCAGAGAAATGTGAACCAACAAAAATCATTCCCCCACTATCAGTTCCTAATTTTCTGCTCTCTGATACGTCACTCGTACTCTTGATCCTCTAAAGGTTCTTCTCTGTCAGGAACAAAAGGTACATCTATGTCTTGCGGAAGCACTTTAGAGTGCCTAGAAGCTAAACAATCTGCGTCTTCTTTTCTCTCACCTAGAGCACTCTTATTTGAATACATACGAAGAAACTCCGTGAAAGCCAGCTATCACTCCTATGAGACGGCTAACTCATAATTAAGATTGATCACATATAAGATCAGGCTACTTTTAATTTATGGCAACAAGAAAATTGTTTATATTAGGCTATCTTAGCTCTTGGTAAAGTAAACCGGTTTTATCACCCTTGTAGGTCCAGCACAAAAACAGTTTTGAGAAAGGAAAAGCTCAAGCATAAAACAAGGGAGCAAGGAAACAGTAAAAGACTGTGAGAATGAAACCAAGGCATATTCAGCCCAACAAGTGAAGTTCCATTTCATACCATGAACTACAGCCATATGAAGAAGGGTGATTTTTCCACGTCGCTGATGCAGATCAGCGCCATGATCCAGAAGGTACCTGACAGCGGGAAGGTGGCCATACATGATGGCATGCGACACGGGCGTAAACTCTAGCATTAAGACACACAATCCATTTGAATCAGTTCATAATCAGGTCATAAAAACTACATATGCTTTAGGATCGGGAAAGGCGTGCACGAATTACCCTGAGCGGTGTCAGGCATGTCGGCATCCATCTTGACCTCCTCGACAAGATACCGGTAGATCGGCAGCTTGCCGCCGCCGCCCGCGGCGTGTAGCGCGTTCATGCCCATGTAGGTGGTGTTGGCCACCGTCGTCCGGATCCCACGCCCCTGCAGGTCCAGCTCCTTTGCAATCTCTGAATTTCACACCAAAAAAGGGGGACACTTTCAGTCAGGAATCGTGACAAGAACCCAGTACTGCAGTAGATATATAGCGCAATCAGAATCAGTATAGTGCAATTTTAGTTACGAACCATGGAGCCGTGATTTAAGTACTACTATATATACTATGCTGCTGTGCTGCGTGGTTCTTCAGGAGTTGGTCAGAAACCCCCGATTTAATTGCAAGGAGAAGACCCACAATCAGTAGCAACCCGACCTAAATCACAAGCTGAATCGACATCCTGGAGCCGTAATCCGCGGCAAGAACGGAAGCGGAGCACAGACGGCGGCGAAACCCTAAGGCCGCGGCCAGATCTAGCGAGCAAATCGACACAGGACGCCGGAGAGGGAGGGAGAGGGGTTGGGGAACTTGATTAAGATGCGGCCCTTACTCTTGATCTCGCGGACGTCGCCGTTGTGGGCGGCTTCGAGGAACCTGGCCTCCGGCGGCCACCGGTCGCGCTCTGCACAGGCAAGTGGAACGAACGATGAGACGGCGTGGCGGAGGGAGCCGTACAACTGAACTGAGGGTGTTTGCCGGTTACCTTCGCCGTGGAGGACCTCGTACAGGCGAGGCAGCGGCCATTCCCGCATCCCCATCCTCCTCCCTCTCCCTTTTTCCTCGCCGGCGGTGGGGGTGGCGGTGGCGGTGGAGGAGGGGAGCTTGTGGAGTGGGTGGACTCGGGTGGGGAATAAAAAGGGCGGGAGAGAGAAAGAGAGCAGGTGGAAGACGCAATGGGATGCCGACACGTGCCCAAACACGGGCCGTACGATCTGACACTCCTGCCAGGGGAAGCACGTCGCACGGCGGCCTCTTCCTTTTTTGCTTCGAGTTTTGAAATTTGAATTCAAACTTCACAATCTTCCTCTTCGACGGCGATTAGAGCAAATCTAGCGAGTCGACATATTGACACCCCATATGGATATGGTAAAAGGCCCTTGTCGGGTCACTGGCTAAGACTTCGGTCGACCGCGTGCGCTATGGGATTGAAACAACATCCTATATATGGACATAGCCGAAACTCCGCACACGTCATGCTTCAGTTGTTCCACGCCTCGTCCCGAGTTGTAGGAAGACGATGAGGGAGGGGCAGCGCTGCATGGAAGCTGCCCCCCGCGATGCTGCAGAGAAGATGAGGGGGGAGGGGCGATTGGGGGCAACGCTACAAGGGGAGCCTCGATGTTGCCGATTGCTATGAGTTAGCACTGGAGACAGTGACTTATGTCGGCAGCCATGTGGATTGTGGCGACTGGCGGTAACCAGATGTGGCTACAGCCCTTGATACGGAGTAGCTACAGCATGGCGGCCGGGGAGCTGCGATGGGGGGGGGGGCATGCTACAACTGTTAATGGTAGAAGCTACATCCGGTGACGAGGGGGGTTGCAACCATGACGGTCGAGAGCTGTGACAGAGACGGTTCCCTGTGCTACAACCATTGATGGCAGAAGTTACATCTAACGTATGCATAAGCTAGGACCAGGGCCTACAGAAGTTGCAACTGGCGAGACGACGACTGCGATCAGAGGCTGGAAAGCTGCAACTGGCGAGGCGACGACTGCGACCGGAGGCTGGAAAGCTGCAACTGACACCCCTGGAAGCTACAACCAGCACGTGCAAAAGCTGCAATTGACGAGCTAACAACTACGACCGGCGGCTTGAAAAGCTTCAACCCCATGGGTGGGGAAAGCTGTAAGCTGGTGCCGTGAACATGGTCGCCTCCCCCTTTGTCTCCTCAACGAGTAAATTGCCCAAAATCACTAGATTTCGTGCTAGGGTACTCCAAAACCACCAACTTTGCCAAAAATAACAAAAAACCACCACTTCTGTGGCAAGTGAATAACAGAAAGCATTAAATGCGTTGTGACCCGCGGCTAGCTGGGAATCTGACATGCCTGGCCCGACGGTTGGGACCACGTGGCCAGGGCTAACGGCCGAGGCTAGACGGCGTTTCCACCGCTCATTAACTCTATTGCCTCGTGCGCGGCAAGGCATTTCAACTGCCCGTTCATTCTCTCCTCTGCTCATTACCCTCTCGCGCGCGCACCTACCGCCGCCGCCGCACCGCTGACGGGAGGGAGACATGGTGTCTTGGTCTGATGGTTCTGACTCGCCCTCATCGTCTGACGATGATTGTGTGACCCAGGTAAGCTTCTGCTCATGTGCATCTAGGGTTAGGGTTTTAGGCAGAAAGGGGAATTTATGTTCCCTATAGAACACTAGTAGAAAAAGGGCCATTTGTCCCAGTTCGTAAGGCCCATCTGTCCCGGTTGTGGATCCGGGACTAAAGGGTCGTCACTAAAGCCCTAGGCCTTTAGTCCCGGTTCTTACATGAACCAGGACAGATGGGCCTCCACGTGTCCGCTGCGGCGAGCCCAGGCAGGAGGACCTTTGGTCCCAGTTGGTGGCACCAACCGGGACCAAAAGGCATCCAGGCATCAGCAGCTGGCATGAGCTAAGGTTTTTGTTTTTTTAAGGGGGTGGTTTAGGGGTTTTGGGGGTTAATTTAGGTTGTTAGCTAGCTAATAGATAGAAGTGTTCTCTCTTACCTCCGTGCTTGGTTTACCAATGCTACTGCTATGCCTAAACATGGCTTAGATTGAAGTGAAGGCAACATGTGGTGCATGTTGAAAGTAATACTAATCCTAACTTGATTAAGTTTGGATTGTACTACTTTCGGCATGCACCACATGCATGTTGCCTTCACTTCAATCCAATCCATGTTCATTTCACCCACTGATATATAATAACTCTTCATGCTCACACCATGCATCATCATAATAACAAGTCCTACTAATCATCATCATACAACTTCTACTCGTTATTAATAACAAGTCATACGATCATCATCCTCATAGTCATCGAACCAATCCTACTTAATTATTCTTAGCACATGATCATCAGTATTAGGTAGGACCTAAATACCCTCTTTAAGGTAAAATAGCATAAAACAATATAGACCCTGACTCTCCATTATGGAGAATGGAGATCATCATGTCTCCAATTCTTGCGCTTCGCTTCCTTTCGCTTCCAAGAACCTCCTTACGACTATCCATACATTCTTTTCCATTCTTTGATTGTCATGTCTCCACTTCTTTTAGAAATCTGATATGGACAGTGGAGATTCGTAGGATGACCTGGCTGTATGTTTAAAACATCAAGGCGACCATGCTGATACATCAGATGAGGCACACAATCATTCGGAATTATCTGTTGAAAAACATAGTAGTAACTTCGTAGTTAGCAATGATGTACTAGTTTTAGAAGTATGCAAAAGATGCACGGATGTCGTAATAGTAAAAAATCTTACCAGGGTATCTCCATGGTAGTTACCGTAGTTCAACACGTGCACTAGTGGCATGTATTGACCATAATGTTGAGGAGTTCGATTGTAGATATTGTAATTCTCAAGATCAGTACAAAATGCGATCAGATGATTTCTCTCCTGATAAGTTAATTCAGAGCCATCGGTGTAGTGAGTTTTGTCTACCATCTTCCGCACATTCTTTGAAGAATGAAAATAAGTTGTCAATGGAAATAAGTTGTCAACTATTTTGAAATAAACAATATAAATTACTTAATAACTATGTTTGAGAAGCTCACATAGGGGAAGAATTGGAAGCGTATCAACAAGGACCCAAATGTCCAAATTGTCTTCGGCGGTGTCAGGATCACCAAGATCCATGGTGATAAGCATACCCTCATAAAAACCATACATCTCGCAAAGTGCTTCCCAATTCTTGCAACCAAAATGGGTTACGCTCTTAGAATTGTACAGATTTACTTCAAAATCCATACCATGATGGGTCCTTAGGTGAATTTTCTTTGTTTCCATACTTTCATGGTCTTCAAAACCCATCCTCTCCAAGACATAGTGTCTTGCATAGCATGGGATAAGCTAGTCGAATTGTAAAAGATGAAAAGTACATGTTGAAATAGTTGAAGTCATGCTTAATTACAAAAAAACACTTGTCGTCATTGTGTACCGTTTCAACATCGAAGGTCTCCTCGAGCTTAATGTTGAAGCACCGATCATCGTCTAGCTGAAGGAACCTGTCGCACATACCTCGGTCGTCGTGGCACCAGTCGCACTCCCTCGGGCGGTTTTCATCGTCCGAGTACGACATTTCCTATGTTCACAATTCAAATATTAAACTTGTACAATTAAATATATGTACTAAAAACCTAAATTAGATCATTATTATTCATCACGGGTTGACTATCAGTCTGTCGAGTTTTTTCTTGAAAACTCTCAGCTCACGTGGTGTACATATTCAACCGTCGGTGATGGTAGCTCCTCCTTTCATTCCCGAGTGCATTACACCAAATTGTCTAGCACACAGAAATGAAGGAGAAGCTACCCCCATGACAACAGTCGGGATTTTTTGTCCTCTCATATATATATGGTGGAGACTCTCCCTCACTGATTTCTCTCTGACATTTGCGACCATCGGTGATGGTAGCTCCTCCTTTAGTTCCCGAGTGCATTAGACCGAATTGTCTAGCACACGGGGACGAAGGAGAAGCTACCCCCATGACAACAGTCGGTATTCTCCGTCCTCTCATATATGGTGGAGACTCGATGGACTTAAAGTCAACCCGAAATATCGTTTAATTATCTTTCTAAAAAAGGACATATCGAGCGCCTGAAATTTGCCGGCAAGGAAATATACATGTTTTTATCTACTTCATATGAGCATTCAAACTTGATGGCCATTACATTTCAATGGTTGGAAATATGAGAAAAAAACATTTCAAAATATCTTATAGGACTCATATTTACATGGAGATTTGGCTAGTCTCACCTCGAGGTCGGAGGGGTGTCGGTGACGGGGACGACGGCGGGGATGATGGAGGGGGCTCCTAGATTTCTGCAAAAACAAAAACGCTATGAGCTATTAACTAATCAAATGCATATGCCTTGCATAGTGCTCTCCAATTTTAGCAAAACCAAATCGTAAAATAAAGTAGTATTCAAATTAGCATGCATTCAATTATAAGCAAAACTACATCATCTCTTGCGTCCGTACATCGTTGAATATTATCACTAATACACCTCGAATACTATCATACACATAGCATTGCTAATGCAGCTAGAACCGTGGCACCCTACGGGTATCCGCGCGGGTGGTGGACACCCAAAGAGAAGGAACCATCACAGAATCATAGCTCCAGCGAGATCCCTGAAGAACCTGCCAGGTATTGTCGAACCTGCCCTCCAAGGCAACCATGTAGCGATGGACGTGCCCGTCCTCCTCGCTGACACGGTGACGTACCACCTCCACGGTGTCCGGAAGCCTCGGCACTGTCACTGGCCCACGCGACCGCCACCAAACAAGGATCGGGTCAATGATGGACTGGCTCCTCACCAACCTACGCCTCCTGGAAGGTAGCACCTCCCAATACCAGCCCGGCGGAGCCCAGTCCCGGATATGGCCCCTCTGATCAAGCAGGCCTCCTCCGCCGAGTCGACGACGAGGATGCGGGATAGGCATCGTCCATGTCGATACGCGGGAATAAGAACTAAAAAAATAAACTAGTTCTATTAATTTTCTTGTTAAGAATAAACTACTTACTAAAAATAAACTACTTATATAATAAAATAAAGTAGTTTTATTAAATCAACTAGTTCAACTACTAAGCACTTACTATAAATAAAATAAAGTAGTACTTAATTACTAAAAATAAACTACTTCTATAGTAAAATAAAGTAGTTTTATTAAATCAACTAGTTCAACTACTAAGCACTTACTAATAAACTAAAATGCACTAAATCAACTAACCTTAAATGTAACTTTTGCAACATAATTTTTTTCTAAATATGCACATATATATATGAACATATACATAAATTGACAAAAAAATCTATGAACAAAAAAAATCATACATCAATGCATACATATCCATGGATCATACATACATCTGCATTTATATACATATACATACAACATCCATATATACATACATCAATGAACAAAAAAGTGTGAAAAAAAAGCACAGAGAAGGTCGGCAGGGGCGGCGGCGGGCTGCAAAGCAGAGCAGGCCGGGGCGGTGGCGGCGGCGGACTGCAAAGCAGAG
>NC_041381.1:40301859-40303154 GCF_002162155.2 Triticum dicoccoides | reverse complement strand
GCGGCGGGCGGCAAGCAGAGCAGGCAGGGGCGGCGGCGCGGGGGAAGGGAGGGCTCACTTGGCGGCGACGACGAGGCGTGGCAGAGGGCAGCGACGGCGAGGTCGGGGCAGGGGCGACGATGGCGAGGTCGAGGCAGAGGGCGACGACGGTGAGGTCGGGGCAGAGGGCGGCGACGGCGAGGTCGGGGCAGAGGACGGCGCGGGACGACGTCGGAGGCAGGGCGACAACGGCGACGGCGAGGCAGAGGGGCAGCCTGGCGGCGTCGGGCGGGATTGAAGAACTGAACGAAATTTTTTACAAGTGGTGTTTATATAGACAGAACATTGGTCCCGGTTGGTGGCACCAACCGGGACCAATGCCTCCCTTTAGTCCCGGTTGATGCCACCAACCGGGACCAAAGGTCTCTTTTCAGCAGCCCAAAGGGCGGGAAGCAGAGGCCTTTGGTCCCGGTTGGTGGCACCAACCGGGACTAAAGGGGGGCATTGGTCCCGGTTTGTTCCACCAACCGGTACGAATGCCCCCTTTGGTAACGGTTGGTGCCACCAACCAGGACCAAAGGCCTCGTGCTGCTCGTGGCCAGAACTTTAGTCTCACCTCGCTAGTTGAGAGGGGCGCGCAGTGGTTTATAAGCCTCACTGTCGCACCCCTCTTGAGCTCCTCTCAATTGCATGCTTACGGGCCTAATTATCATTGTTATGCCTCTTGGGCCTACTAGGCCTTCTGCGGGCCTGAACCCTGGCCCCTGGTAGGGTTTCTAGTCGTATTCAGGTCGTAGTGGCCTAGTAGGTGGCATTTTTTTTATTATTCCCATTTTTTTTTCAGTTTTTTGCATTATTTATTTTCTTTTGTTTTTTGCTTTATTTTTGTAGTTCATTTTGCTTTTAGGTAATAAAAATTATAAACTCTCTGTTACTGCCATTTGTTTTCTAATTTGAATTTTTTGAAATTTGTGTGAATCACTAGTTTTTGAATAACTTTACTATAAACATAGATTTTTGAGTTATTCTTTTTCCTGCTATTTAATATTACTGTGTTTTATCGTTATATTCAAATCATATTTTGTTATTTTAGTTTCTAACAAAAAATTCTTTATGATAATTCTTTTTGCTATTAAAGTTTCTAACAAAAAATTTCTTTATGAAAATTCTTTTTTTTCTTTTAATGTTTTGAAAAGAAAATACTTTGATAATTTTAGTTGCATAAATTTTATATAATTTTAGTTTCAATAATACTAGAGGTTTTATAAAAGTTTATTTTGTTTTTACTTATTTATAAAAGTTTATTTTGTTTTTAC
>NC_041381.1:40276051-40301720 GCF_002162155.2 Triticum dicoccoides | reverse complement strand
CTTTTATTTATTTTATGAAAGTTCTTTCTTTTTTGCTTTATTTATTTTATTTTGTTTCTACTTACTGTTGGTATATTTATTTATTTTATTATAGTTTATTTATTTTACTTTATTAAAGTTTATTTTGTTTCTACTTATTTATTAAAGTTTTTTCTGTCTCTACTTATTTATTTTATTTTGTTTCTACTTATTTATTTTCTTTTCTTTTTTTGCTTTTTTTATTTATTTTGTGAAAATTCTTTTTGCTTTTAATGTTTTACACACAAAAGCCCTCCCCCCTGGCTGGTTCATTGGTCTCGGGTTGTGGCTTGACTCGGTCCTAAAGACCACCCTTTGGTCCCGGTTCAAGCCACCAACCGGAACCAATGGTGGTGGCCCAGGAGCGAGGCCCATTGGTCCCGGTTAGCGCCACCAACCGGGACCAAAGAGGCCAGACGAACCGGGACCAATGGCCCCACGAGGCCCGGCAGGCCCCCTGGCCTCACGAACCGGGACCAATGGGCCTATGGGTACGTGATTGAACCGGGACTAATGGGTTTATATGGCCCGGACATATGCCCTGTTTTCTACTAGTGGAAGTTGAACACTTTTTCCTTATGTTTAGGCACCTGCGACCATGGAGTGCATGGAATGGAGCGGCCTAGCTATGAATCATCCTGCATGTTGTGAGCATCCAGCCCCCCATGAGAAGTTGGTTGCGTTTGAAACCACTAATAGCGGCAGGAGGTTTCTAGGTTGTGCACAAAAGGTAAGCTAGCAGTGCAATTAGGTGTTAAAGTGTACTAATAACCCACAAGTATAGGGGATCGCAACAATTTTTGAGGGTAGAGTATTCAACCCAAATTTATTGATTTGATACAAGGGGAGCCAAAGAATATTCTCAAGTATTAGTAGCTGAGTTGTCAATTCAACCACACCTGAAAGACTTAATATCAGCAGCAAAATATTTAGTAGCAAAGTAGTATGGAAGTAACGGTAACGGTGGCAAAAGTAATAGTAGCAGTTTTGTAGCAATCGTAATAGTGGCAACGGAAAAGTACCTGAGCACGCTTAACTTTTGAGTTCTATTCCCCCTAGTTTCCAAGTCTGCACTTGTTGTTTTCCTGACAATACTAAGTTGTCAATCCTATTAACCCTTAAGAGTTGAATTTGAGCATGAAGCACCGTTTGAGTTTGAAACTATTGTTCTAAAAAATAATTATTATTTATTAACACTAATATTTCTTGAATAAGTAGTTTGACCATAGTTTGACCAAACATTCACAAAAACTTAAATTTGAGGATAACTTTTTTCCTTTAAGAATTTGAGGATTCTAAAATTTTGCAAAGCGGCCTATGGCCGTCGAAGTCGGATGGGGACTTTCATGCTGTTTTTTTGATATATTATGCGTTTTTCAACATCGTATGCAAAAGATATGTCCGTTTTACTTTTTCATAACACTTTGTTGCAAAACACGTCCAAATTTAAGTTTTTTAAATTTTCCTAACTAGTAGATGTAGTAACATAACTACATCTCAAAGAATTTTATTTTTTGAAGTTTTTATCATTTTCTTTGTTTTTTACAAACTGAAATGGTGATACATGGGGGGTGGGGTAGAGGTTGAACCTTTTGAGTCCGGGATGGTGTCCATCCAATCCTACCGTCGACTACATCTGGTAGCACCGTCCCAGCAAGAGTCACAACTAAGGTTAACCAAGCCAGAGTCACATTCTATTAAAGTGGCAAAAAAATTACTTTCTAATATAGCAAAACCAATTCTATCAACTATTATCAAAGGCTAAATAACTATTAATACACAACATTAGCAAAATTAATATTAATTAATTATAAAAATGTATCTACTGTTGTCTAACAAAAGCATACTACAACATGTTAAAATCCACATAAAGAACTAACTAAAAATAATTGAAAACAACAATTAAAGGACTAAAATAACTATATAAGCAAAGCAGTACTGTTTTAATTACAATCATAATTTAAATTATTCTAAAAATTAACCATATAAATCTTACTGTGACAACAATCTGACATGTGACTAGGAGCAAAAAGAATTAAATTAAAACTATTTTTAAACTCAGACTATTCAAAATCTAGGGTTTGAAGCAAATTTGAACAAATTCATATTTAAATCATTCAAATTTGAAAACTAATGGACAAACAGAAACTAGACGAAATTTCGAATCTAATGCAAAAAGAATCACTCAAAAACATCGAATATCGTAAAAGATATAAGAAATTTAAAACAGAAACTAAAAACAAAAAACAAATGGAAAAACAAAAAACAAATTTCAGAACCCCTTTAGTCCCGGTTTGAGACACGAACCGGGACTAAAGGGCATCGCACCCTTTAGTCCCGGTTCGTGTCTCAAACTAGGACTAAAGGTCCCATTTGAACCGGGACTAATGCCTTCCCGACGCCCTAGCCGCTCGAATTGGGACTAATGCTCACATTAGTCCCGGTTCGTAATGCAACCGGGACTAATGTGTACATTGAGCTTGGACCAAAGTCCTGTTTTCTACTAGTGATAACTTTCAAGATAGGATCAAGAACACTCATATATTCATGAGAGCATAATAGATTCAGATATAAAATCGTGGCACTTAGGCCCTAGTGACAAGCATTAAGCTGGCTGGACTAACGAGCTACTCGGCTTGTTAAGGCTCGTGATCGTTAAGGCTCGTATTGTTAAGCTCGTTAAGGATAACAAGCTAAATATAAAGATTGGATTGGTTCGTTATATGTTCACGAGCGCTCGCGAGCAGCTCGTTAGGAAAATGCATCAATAGACAAGCACATCACATGCATATAAAATACAAACATACATAGGTACAGCCAATAGGGTTTGATAAATGGAGAATATGAGAAGATGAGAAAGATATGAATGTGGCAAATAGCCCGTCCATAGACTTAGGAGTGATCGAAGTCACCAAAAAATTCTCTATAATGAACAAACTCATGCTACTACCGAGCTTAACGAGTAGCTCACGAAACTCGCAATCATGATCATCTAACTCGTTAGTGCTAACGAGCAAAAATTGCTACTCGGCTCGGTTCATTAAGAAAACGAGCCGAGCACAAACGAGTCGAGCAGCCGAGCGCTCATTAGACTCACCGAGCTTCGAGCTTTTTGTCCAGCCTTAAGCATAGCGAAGTCATAGCAACATCAATCTTAGAACATAATGGATACTAGGGATCAAACCCTAACAAAACTAACTTGATTACATGGTAAATCGCATCCAATCCATCACTGTCCAGCAAGCCTACGATGGGATTACTCATGCACGGATGTGACCATCATGAAATTGGTGATGGAGGATGGTTGATGATGACGATGACGACGGATTCCCCTCTCCGAAGCCCCGAACGGACTCTAGATCTGCCCTCCCGAGGAAGAACATGGCTTGGCGGCGGCTCCATATCGTAAAACATGATGAATCCTTCTCTATGGGTTTTTTCTACACGAACGTGAATATATGGAGTTGGAGTTGAGGTCGGTGGAGGTCCAGGGGACCCACAAGACAAAGGGGGTGCGCCAGGGGGGTAGCGTGCGCACCCCACCCTTGTGGCTAGGGTGTGGGTCCCCTTCGGTTGTTTCTTTCGCCAATATTTTTTATTTATTTTAAAAGTTATCTTCGTGAAGTTTCAGGTTATTCCGAGAACTTTTATTTCTGCATAAAAATAACATCATGGCAATTCTGTTGAAAACAGTGTCAGTCAGGTTAGTTCCATTCAAATCATGCAAATTAGAGTCCAAAACAAGGGCAAAAGAGTTTGGAAAAATAGATACAATGGAGACATATCATGTTCACATTTTATTGTTTTCGGCGCCTTCGTCATCCATGGATCTGGATCTGGAGCCAAACTTTGTAGCGGGCGTCACCTCCGCCGCAACGTCTGAATAGGACCTGCGTGCGCGGCACGGCGAGGGCGGGCCGCCAGCAGCTGAAGAGGACGACGTGTAGTCCAAGCCAAGAAGGTTCCGCATGCGAACTCGGCCGGATCTGGAACCGCCGTCCACGTCGCCGGTGTTTGGGCTAGACGCCATTGTTTCGCGTGCAAGAGGGGAAAGGGGGGAATGAAAGCGAGGGAAAGTGCAGAGGGAGAGGCAGCAGAGTTGATGAGCAGTGGAAACGGTCGTCTGGCCTCTGCTATTAGCCCTGGCCACATGGTCCTGACAGGCGGGCCAGGCATGTCGGATTCGCAGTTAGCCGCGGGTCACAGCACATTTAGTGCTTTCTGTTATTCACCTGCCACAGAAGTGGTGGTTTTTCGGGGTTTTTTTAAGCAAAATTGGTGGTTTTGAAGTACCCTAACCCGAAATTTGGTGGTTTTGGGCAATTTACTTCTCCTCAGCAAACGGTCCAATGGACAGGTCCCGAGTACGCCCAAACGGTCCAATGGACAGGGCCCGAGTACGCCTAGGAGCGTGCGGCTCTCCCAGAACCTAAACTAAACTAGGAAGGATGCACGCAACCAAACAATGTGTTTTTACCATTGCAACTGCTCAGCCAGGCCAACTGAGTTGCGCATGCAAGGAATGCAAACAACAATACTGTTGAGCGTACGTTGTACACTGCAGATGTATAGGACTAGGGTTTGTATTTATACTATTGTATCTCTCTTTCTCCCCCGTATATTTGTACATCTTGAGAGACAAGTAGAGGCCGGTTCACCCTCTACCTATATATGTGCACCATGCACACGATCAACGATCATCAATTCGTGCAATCTCATTCACTACAAAAAAATACACTTCCGTGATGATACGTGTTTGTCACAGTAGGTCGCGTTTTTTGTCATGCATGTACATCCATGACAAATTTATGACAGAATCAATATAGTCATACCTGTGCTGTCGTAGAAGTGTTCCATGACATTACCAAAATTATCATCACGGAAGTGTCCACTTCCATGACGATAAATCGCGCGTCACGGAACTTCTTTCGTCAAGGGTGACCGACACATGGCATCCACCGTAACGGAACGCCATTAAGCTATTGGGTCAGGTTTTGGATCCGATAACCCGTTAACAGCCCCGACCAATGGGGATTTTCCATGTGTAAAATCATCATTGGCTGGAGGTAACACATGTCAGCTCACCGTTGGGACATATGTCATCCACTCATTGGATAGAAGGCGCCTATGATATGTCGACACATGGCATGGCCCAACAGAGGCCCATTCCCGTGAAAAGGCCGGCCCGTTTAAGTTGGTCAAAAGGTGGCGGGCCGGCCCATGGAAAGCCTGTTAACGACCTATTCGCATATAGCCCATTTACAGCCCGCTAACCGAGGGTCTGTTACGCCCTATCCGAATTAGGCCCAGTAGCGTCATCTGGGCCATCCAATATGATTCAGCCCGTTTTAACTTTCGGCCCATGTGTGGCCCATGACTTCTTTTGGCTCATATGAGGACCTTTGTAACTCTTGGCCCATTAACGACTCGTTGTGAAACTGGTCCGTAATGAACAGTGTATCACTTTATACCCATTAACGGCCCGTTATTCCATTGGGCCGTTTCCAGCCCAAGTTATCTTTCGGCCTTCTCAGGGCCCATTGATTCTTGGGCTCATTTGCAGCATTCGGTTACATACGGCCCGTTACTGTCATTTTCTGCTTGTGGGCCAAATTCAGCCCGTCGTTACAGTCGGCCCGTTTGCGGACCATTAATACGTTGGGCCGTTTTCATGTAAAAAAACCCGTTGGGCTATTTTCTTAGAGTTATCAAATATGGCCTATTAACGACCCGTTATGGTCCACGAATAGTACGGCCCATGATTGTCAAAATGATGATACGCCCCGTAGAAGGCCCATGGATCCTACGGCACGTATGAGGCCCATGGATGGTACGGCCCGTAGAAGGCCCATGGACCCTACGGCCCGTAGAAGGCCCATTGATCCCTAAGGCCCGTATAGAGGGCCGATGGATCCTACGGCCCGTATAGAAGGCCAATGGTCCTACGGCCAAACGAAGGCCCATGGATCATACGGCCTGCAGGAGGCCCATGGTTACAACAGTCCGTGTGTTGCCATAATTATTTTGTCCTAGTTACCAAAAATAGGCTATTGTGGCCACTAGAAAAACACAAAAAAAGAACTGCAGTGACTAAAAGCAAACAACTAAACAAGACAATAAGGAAATAGATAAGCAAGCAATTAAGGCTAGCCTATTACCGCTATTACACATATTACATCCACTGAGCATCAAAGTTCGCCACCAGTGCAAATATAGGGAACAAAGCAGCATATTGCATACACTTGGCCGTCAAAATTGGCCACCAGTGCAAATAAACGCGGCAGCAAAACAAGAGCATAACTGAAACAACTTTAGAAGAGCTCAAGAAACGTTATCCTGGGTATCCACCATGCTGGCAATAAGCTTAGCAAGCTGATTATCTTTGTCCTGTTTGGCGCTAAAATCCTCCAACGCTTGCTGTTGCACCAGAAAGTATGCATCTGAATGCTCCAGGGACTTCCGCAGTCCTTCCGCTTCTTGTCGCAGCACAGCTGATCGATGTCTTTCAGCTTGTAGTTGAGACTCAAGAAACCGAACTGATTCAGACAGTGAGTTTGAATAGCTTGTGCATGCGGTAGTGGCCAGTAACTCGAACACTAAACCAAGACAGGACTTTGGGGTTGTCTCGCTGTCTTCAAGATAGTCTTCCTTAGCTGTTTTATCAGCTTTGTTGGAGACCAACAAGGATGTGTCACTATCCTGAACCTTATCTGCATTACTTCCTTTACCCACTACAAGGATTCCGGTCTATTGCAACAAAATTTATTGCTACAACTATCTTTCCTTGCAATAAAATGCTATATTACACAAAATTCCAGTTCGTGGTAATAGGATCTACATATTGCCACAATTTAGTTTCATCGCGCTAGGTACTCATTTTGTTGCAATAGAAGCCATGTATTGCCACAAGCTGCATCAGCGTTGCAATATGGTAGTGATATTGCGACAATTGCGTCCCGTTGCGTGAATTGGTCATTTTGTTGCAATAAAGACTAGGTATTGCAACAAAGTAAATCTTTGTGGCAATATATAGACATATATTGCAACATTTGTGACATGTGGCGCTAGCCATAGATACTGTTGCAAAATACATGGCTTCTTATTGCAACAAAACATGTATTAGTTGTAATAGGGCGATTTTTTGCCTCACCTTCGATGTGTTGCAATAACTATTACATATTGCGACAACTTACGCGTCCATGGTAATACGTACAACATATTGCTACAATCCTCTTGTATTGCAAAAAAAGGAATAGGATATTGCAACGATATTCTCTATAGTGCCCCTGATTTTTTTTCATTTGTTTATTATACTATTTTTCAGGATCTGATTAAAGGGGCGTACTAGTTCATAGAGGTATTAACACATTTGGTACCACAAATTGCACCTAAGTTGTATTTTAGTCACATATCTTGCAAAGTGGACATCGGTGGTACCACAACTTGGAGGAATGCTTGCTTACGCGCGTGTGAACGTTGCACACTCGCGGACGCCCTTCACTTTAGGGTTTCTTGCACCGCCAAGGTCTCCTCCACTCGCCCTACTGACCTCCTTCGGTAGCAAGGTCGTCCTCGGCACCGAAAAGACGGCAAGCTCACTGCCCTTCTCACCAAGGTGAGTCGTGAGCACTGGGCAGCAAATCCTCACACTCTCTTCCTTCCTAATTTTTCTGTATCTTACTTGATGTGATTGTATGCATTTATGTGATGTTAATAAAAATGCATAGCATCCAAGATTCTCTCACCGTGATTGTATGTATTTATGTGTTGTTAATAAAAATGTATAGCATCCAAGATTCTCTCACCTAAGAAAAGCTACTACAAAGGTAAGAAAACTTCCTTGGTGGCGCTGCTGAAGCCTGGCCACCCGACGCCCCAGTTTGGGCCGGCCCACGGTCGGCTGCTTTTTCTTCTTTTTCCTGTTTCTTTCATTTCTGTTTTTCTGTTTCATTTTCTTTTCCATCTTTCTTTTTATTTCTTTTTCGTATATTATACACATTTCATTGCATATTTATATACAAACATGTTCAGCGTATATTTAAGAAAATGTTCATTGTGTATTTTGAAATTTTCAACATATATTCACAAAAATGTTCAATGAGTATTTAAATATTGTTCAGTGTATATCATCAAAATGTTCAATGTGTATTTAAATATTTGTTCAGCGTACATTAAAAATGTTGAGTGTGTATTTAAAAATTATGTATATTAAAAAATTGTCATCATTTCAAATTTCAAATTTTTTGTTCATGTTTTCAATAAATGTTGTCATTTTTTAAAAGTTTGATCCAATTTAAAAAAAAATCAAGATCTCAAACGTTATGAAAAAATTAAGAAAAACTGTTCATTTTCCCCAAGAAACGGATCTGCTTGTATATAGTAGTTTAATTGATCACACTATATACATTGGTTCTTAAAGTTGGGCGCTCAAAATCTAGCACTAGGATATGTCTGGTCTATTGGTTTGGACGAGCTATACACTAGCCGGAGATCAGACCTGGCCAAACAGGCCGGCCCGGCCCGGCACGGCCCAGCCTGTGCTAATCATGCCTGGCCCGGCACGGCACGCCGTGGCACGTTTAATAGTCGGGCCGTGCCGTGCCGGCCCACGGGCGCTGCTCCTTCGCCCAGGCACGGCCTGATTAGTAAACGGGCCGGCCCGATGGCCCGTTTAGCACGCTGGGCTGCACAAAACTTGAGTAAGTATCAAGTCAAATACATTTGGAAAAAACAGGATGCTACTCCACTGAACTATACACATATCAGCCAGGATTCAGCCTGCATTTCGCCTCATGAGATCAGCTTGTGTGTTGCCTCGTGTACAGTGCAGAAGAGATCAGTTTCTTACGAATTTCTATATTTGTCAGGCACAGTTGCGAAGAAAGCCATATATTTCTCATTTCAATGGTGAGTAATTTTCTTTTTTACCTACAATGGCAGAAAGTATTCCGTAAGTATCCCAAGTATATATATAACAAAATGAGTACACGAGGAGAGAAGTGTATAATCAAAGGGAGCACATAACAAATGAGAATCATCTTCTTCATGCTGTTTTCCACATATGGAGTTCATGAGCAGGAATACAAAACGGGCTGATTTTCACTGAACTTGTGTAGAATCACGTATTTTGAAATGGCAATAAGACATGGGCCACTACTTGAAACTGTAACCAATATTCTTCAGACACCATACTGAGTTCTTTAGCAACCATATGGAGTTCAAACAGACAGAATATTGCCTATCTATTTCAGGGATTGCCTATTTTCTTCAGCAAACCATACAGAGTTGAAACAGACAGAATATTACCTATCTAGTTCAGGGATTGCATATTTTCTATCTAGTTCAACCATAAGATTTCCTTGACTGTACTGCCGACCCTTGGTAACATAAATATAACAGTAGTGATCCGTGATGAAAAACAGACAATGTCGATGGTTAACCAATTAATAAACCCCTTCACAGTTCAAAGACCACGTTCCCTTAGGACCAAATAGAGAATAGGAAATTTATTCAAAACCAATTCTGCAGTACTAATACGTCATGGAGAACAGCTATTGTCAATATGTCAACAATTAAATCAATTCACATGTGTTTTCACCCAGAGAATCCAAGACAGGAGCAACTAGTCAAGCAGCATGCACCAACGGAGTAGTTAGATTAGGATTGAGAAATATTAGTTACTTATCCGGGAAGCTGTCCCCTTTTGATGGCTTTTCCGTTCAAATAAAGATGGCTCTTGCTAGCCACTGTGTTTTCACCCTCACGCTATATCTCAAATCTTCTCATTTTCAGTGGACTTCAACCAGGCAAAAGCGATCTTTCACAGGATTATTACATAAGTAAATTTTGATATCCTAAGCAGAGAAATACATAGGTAGGTGGTCACTTATCACAAGACGAAGTTAAATTTTTTTGGAATCAAGAGTATGTTTCGATTCAGTTCACCAGCAGTAAGTATGAGATTATTGGTCAACTATACTTGCAACTAAAGTGGCTCCTAATTTGCAATTCTAACTATTGACCAACTACAACACGTGAGCACATGCACAGCTATATTTGAGTTCCTTGCAGATTGCAAAAGAAAACACAGACAAGCAAATATAACTGGGTCTTTACTCACATTGATTATTAAAGAACCAATACCGTGCACTATAGAGAAATCAAATTGGAACCTGGTCGCAGCATCAATGATTTAGGCTCTAAACAAATTTGGCAGACAACAAGTGGAAGTGTAATTGCTCAGGTAAAGGCTAAACATGTTGCACCGCCACTCTTCCTCAGTCATCAATAATTCCTGGTTGAGCTCCTGCCAATAGCTAGTAGTGATCAACAAGCCAAGAGAAGCAAATCAGCAAGCTTAAACATGTTTGATCATATCCATTTTCTCGCAGTGCATACATCACCTAAATTTAACAACTAATGCTAAAGAACATAGCATATCTTTATGCTACTGACCTCCACAAATGTGTGGTTCTACATACCAATAAAACAGCAAGCAAGGGAAAATTAGTCTACTACTTCAAGATTTCAGCAGCAAATAGGTAAGCAATCAGCAGCAATTTTTCGATAAAAGGGTATGGCTCTTCACAAACACAGCGAAATCTAAATTTGCTGCACTTTGCTGCACTTGCAATGAAAAATACAGAGGGAAACAGGGGGAATAATCATACTTTTGTTGTTGTGAAGGTAGTAGGTCGCACGGGAGGCAGGCAAGCCAGTCCCGGGCAGGCGAGCAGGATGTCGGAAGAGCCGAAGCAGAGCTGGTTGGCATCGGCGTTGAGATGTTGGGCGGTCTAGCCACGCGCCCACGGGCAGGATCGGCCAGCCGAGATCCATGGAGGAGGAGGCCGACGGGCGGAAGGCGCCGAGCGGCGGGTGGCAGAGCAAGTTTAGAGGGAGAGGGGAGCGGCAGGGAGGCACCAGCGCGGGCTGCTTCGTCGCGCCGCCGTGAGGTGGTTGCTGGATGCGGCCAACGCTCGGGTCGGGCGGCGGCGGAACAGGGGGATCAGGTACGAGTTGAGGTATGGAACCTGTCCATAAAGGGCTAGTATTTTTTATTTTCTTTTGAGGATCTGAGGTAGTTTTTTTAAGCTTACGTAACTCCTGAAATTACAAGAAGAGGATTTCGTACAGGACTTTCATGGGAAATAAGAACTTGATGATGCAAACAAAGAAATTGTTTCAGTTTCATGAGTAGTATTCTACAAATAACTGTGTTCATGGTGCAATCAGGCCAATATACATTAGATTTGCACACCAAGAGATTGAGTAACAGTATTCAATTCATCCAATCTGAATCACCATTGGTTTGAGGGCTACAATAGCTTTGCTATCTCTTACCAGCTCAGGGCACATACTGTATCCTAACAGATGTTGAATCAATTTTCCAAATAAAAGTTCCGTTGGTACAACCATATTCATTTTGAGATTTCAGATGAAAGGCAGCTTCGACGACGTCTTGGCACTTCCTCGATAACGCTTCCTCGACCGGCCAGCGAAGACGACGTCTTGCCGGTTTCCTGACCCGCCACTACAGACGGCATGACGGCGCTTCCTCGACCCGCTAGCGGCGACAACGTCTTGCCGGTCTCCCGATCCGCCACCGAAGACAGCATGAAGACACTTCCTTGACCCGCTAGCGTCGACGGCGCCTTGCCGGTTTCCCGATCCACCACCGGTGACAGCATTACGGCACTTCTTCGACCAGCTAGCGGAGACGACATCTTGGCGGTTCCTCGACCTGCCAGCGGAGAGGGCAAGACGGTGCTTCCTCGACCCGCCAGCGGCGACAGCTTTTGCATCCTCTGATTCAGCCGTCGATGAGGAATCGGTCAGAACGTGTGGGTTCTTCGCCAATCTGGTCTTCGTCGATCCGCCATTGAAGAGGGCTTGTTGGAGCTTCCTCGATCCGGACCCACTTTTTGACATGTCCGCCTTGGCATTTCGTCAAACACATAGCAGGTCGGCCGGTGCGCCCAACGAGTGCTGCCTCCGCCCGGTCGCCGCTACTCCCGCCCCGCAACTCCATCCTGCTACTCGCCCGGCAATAGCAACTCGCTTGAGAGAAGCTGCCCACGCCCACCTCCGTGATGCTCTCAGTCCGCGCCGAAGCTCGTGCCCGCTAGTGCTCACGCCACCTAGTCCAGCTTTGGGTGTTAGGGTCACGTTTTGCTGCCCGGAGCTTCGAGCTTGCGCCAACGTGCGCTGCCGAGCGCAACCGCCATGCTCGTCGGCGCCCCGACCGCAAGTAGCCGAGCGCGAGGCGCCACCCCACGCCTGCAGCTACCACCGCAGCCCCGATGTCGTGCTGACCTGCAGGGGCACCGCCGCCACATGGCGCCGGCGGTGCCGACAGCAGCGAGTGCCGGGAGCATGGCGGGCGTCGGGGCGAGCATGCTCGTCGGTTGGGGATGTGTGAGGCGCGGCATGGCGCTGGCGGGAATGAACATGGCGGCGGTGGGGATGGGTAAGGCGCAACCGAGGATTGGTAAGGCGGTTTGGTTGTTTAATTTACATAGTTGAATCTCCATGGTTATTGTTTGAACAAAAGTGACATAATTATGTTGGACATAATTATGTTGGACCTACTATGGCTGGCGTGGACGAACCCTCCACAAATTGTCCGGTAAGATGAAAGATGTTGAGATCAACCCATCTCAAGATCGGAATGTGAGATCGAGACTGCCATAGATCGACCGTCTCATCAACCATCCCATCAATACTTATGTTTTGAGACAAGAGTATAACCTAATAGTTTAAAAGTGAGGGTCGCATGAGATCTCTGTGAACTGTAGTTCAAAACTGGTTAAATTTTTGCTGCTTTGACCAACGGTTGACAAGGCACAAATATTTGACATATCCCAACCTAAGTGTAGATCCATGATCAAACAACACGTTTCTAACACAATAAATCTCAAAACTAAATTGGTTTGGTTGTTTAATTTACATAGTTAAATCTCTGGTTATCCTTTGAACAAAACCGACATAATTATGTTGGACCTACTCTAGCGTGGATAAACCCTCCAAGAATTGTCCGGTAAAATAAAATATGATGAGATCACCCCATCTCAAGATCAGAATATGAGATCGAGACTGGAATAAATCGACCGTCTCATTAACCCATCCCATTAGTATTTTTGCTGCTTTGACCAACAGTTGACCAAGGCATAAATTTTTGATATATCCCAACCTAAGTGTAGATCCATGATGAAACGAGACCTTCCTAATTGGTTGCGGTTGGTTGGCGGACCAGGGTTACAGCAGAGGGGTTGAAGCACCGTGATACATCACCTATCCAGTGCATGCACTAGTCGACGGTGACGGCGTCCGTGGACGTCGTGTTCCTCCTTGCCCGCTCTGTTTGTGTGGCATGTGTTTGTATCGGTTGCTGCGATGTATGTGATGGTTGCTTTATAATATAAAGCGGGGAAACTCTTTTTCGTTCATTAATTGGCTTCCTCAAATGGCGACAGGCTATACAAATATCGACGACGAGAACGTTACATGGGAGGGCGACGGATCGCCCCTCCACGATTTTCGGATTTTGGTGGTTTTTTAATCATGATATAACTTTTTACAAGCAAAATTTAGTATTCCCTCCGTCTCAAAATCGATTTACAAACTAGAACATTCCCTCAAAAAATAATTACTTTTTTAAACAAAAATAATTACTTTCCCACCACCTAAGTTAGAAGTTAGGTGTACTGTTGTTTGCGCCAATATTTTTAACCTCCCGCTAAAAGGTCCCAAATTAGCGTCTTTCTTCCAAAAAAAAACTTATATTAACCTTCCCGCTAAATACCGGCGTCTTTACGGGAGATTGGATCTAAGCTCTCGCCCCTGGTTTCTTTGTGCTGCCGGCGTCATAACGGTGTCAACACAGCGAACCACACTCCAGTCAGCTGCACGCCGTCAGGTTATTCCACCCGATCTCTTCCCTTCCTGGAACCTCCGGTCCTGCTGGATCTCGCCCTCCTCCATCTCCTCTGCGCCCGCCGATCAGGGCAGGGGACGACATGGCCTCCGCAAAGCAGCAGCCGCCGCTATACATTGTCGTCGCCGACGACCGCCAGAGGACCAGCTTCCCCTGCACGCGCCCCATCCCGCAGAGCGCGCTCCAGATCATGGGCTGCAAGCCACGCCACACCTTCAAGGTCTGTCTTCCCCCATCTTGCTTGTCCCCCAATCTGTCAGCTCACTTCTTTTCCCTTGGGTTCAGACTGAATCTTTAGATTAGACTCAGTTATCATCTCTGCCGCATCCCTGAACCTCCATAGTAAGAGATCTAGATCAGTTTTCTTTTTTGGAATTCCATACTCCTCATATCCTACTTCAATTGGCTGATGGGATCAGTCTCATAGTGTTTTTGGTTACAATTAGCGAGCGTTGTACATCTGCCTCATATCCTGCTTCAATTGGCTGAACCTACATAGTGTATTTAATTGCAGTATGATGTTCACAGCAGGGGAAGAGCTACTAGGAGCCTCCCTGATGCATAGGCATCAGGGTCGATGTTGATTTCTGAAGCGATTGTGTAGAGTTGTTTGGCCGTGCACCAGGTTAGGCTGACAGCGGTGCATCAGGTACAGAGACAATCCCACGGCGGCCTTGTTCGGAACTGGTTCATGGGTAGGCCAGGTCTTGTTCAGACGTGGCCAGGCCTTGGCGTAGCCTTGTGGGCTGCAGCCTTTTGGGTAGGTTTTGTGTGGCTGGGCATCAAGGCGTCAATGCCCTTAGGTGTTGTAGCGTCACGCCGACACGCGATCACTCGACGAACCACAGCGGATGGGCGACGCTGCGCTAGGCTCGAGCTTTACACCTAGCATCATCCATGCTAATCCGATCAGCCACTGACCTCAGCTCCAGCCCAAAGGTAGAGTATGACGTATAGAATATAGATGTAGTAAATCTTAAATCTCGGGTTAACCATTGCAAAAATTGTGCTTTTAGGCGGTATCTTCTTTAGATTTTTTTTAGTTCTATGTACGGGGATATTCTGAAGTTGAGAATTCAGTTCATTTAATTGACTTTATCAAATGTGGATAGCCACAAGACTGGAGACGGGAGACTGTGTATAGTCTAATAATGTTGCAATAAGTCGCTCCATCGTCGTATTTTCCCTCCTTTTTTGCAATAATTGTTCATTCCCAATTTTTCAGAAACTATTGCCAATGTACTAAGTCTTATTCAGAGATTGTCAATATTGTTGGGCGTCTCCTGCTCTCCCTCTTTTATATTTGGTTGTTTGGTCTCACACTGAAGCTGCTAGATGTAATGTGGACTCAGGGCCAGAACAGAGAAGAAGCAGAGCAGGTAGACTCGGGTGTGTGTTCAAGGCAACAAATGCCCTTTTTTCCACTGAACCACCAACACATGCTAGCTCTACTCTTTTGCTGTTCACTTACACAAAAAAAGACCACACTGTATCCATACCCGTGCACGCACACAGCCCACACTGTACTACACTATTTGGGTACACACTCAGTACATATCTTCAGCTTCTAGAATGGCTTGTCTGACTGGTTATATTTGGTTTCAATAAATTGATAGGAACGCAGCCAAAAGAACACCGATAACCGTAAGAAACAGAAGACAAAACACAAAATTGGATCAAAATCTTACTTGCAAGTAAGCTTTGAGAAGGTATGAGTCTAACTAAATATGTATGCCTCGCTGCTAAATATGGTTTCGTGTTTCAAGCATCTCATTGTTATATTACTTGCAGAGAAACTTGGAACTCACCCACACGAACGACGGAACACGGTCTAACACAGAGTCCTAGAAAGTTTACGTAAGTACACTGACTTCTGGTTATTCTATAGTTATTCAGTGATGTGCATTCGGTGTGTTTCATCATCAGCTGGGATTATTCATGCGTTGGATCCATCCATTCTTGTTTCATCTTTTATATAGTGTCAATCTTGATGCCCTACCTATAATTGTCATTTTCATTTTTAGAACAAAGCACGTCAAGAGGTTCAAAACAAAGAAACTGAAACTGAAGGTCCACTTTCAAGTGAGCAGAAAAACAATATTTCCCAGACCGCATACAAAGACACTCTGAAATGCAAGTCATCGCAGCCTCGTGGGTACGGATACATGGCCAAACCTTCAACTGGTTCTCAAAGGTTTCGTATCCAGATTGAAGAGCAAGCTCGTGCTACAGCAGCCACCCAGCAGCAAAACTCTGAGCTCAGCCAGCAGGTCAATGAATTTCAAGATCAACTACAAGCTGAACATGCAAACACAAAAGAGAGGATTAACTTGGAGCGTGCTGAGAGAGAACAACTTGAGGAGAGGTTAAAAGAAGAGCGTGTTGAAAGGGAAAGATTGTTGGAAGGGGAGCAAACATCAAGACTGGAATTTAAAAAAAAACATGATGACAAAGTTTGTAGCATTGAGCCAACAGATGGGAACCCAACAGGTGATTACAGTCATATGCTTGCGACCTTGTAAGATTTATGTTGCTTACTTGCATTGCTAAAAGTGCATTTGTATTTATAGGTGCCTAAGGATTGACAAAGAAAATAGTGACCCAAACTTGCAAAATACTCTTTTATACAGATCTAGTTCTAATAAGACTCTAGGTTCAAGGCCAATTATTATTTCTTCAAATGCGCTCATACAAGCTGCAGCAAGGAAATCTTGAATGTTTAAAGCAATGGTAAGTCACAACCGTACTTTCTCTTCATGTTCACTTGCATTTTATACGTCATTGGCATTCATAATTAGCTAGCTGCTTCTTCTCTTTCACCATGTGTTGTTGCTGCATCGAGTCACAACTTAAACAAAAAAAGAATATGTGCTAGCTAGGGACATGAACTTAACTGAAACTATACATCGAGTCACAACTTAAATCAATAGCAGAACCTTTTAGTAGATGTACCTGTGCTTATGCTTTAGACATTTACACTTGTAGTCTGGCGATAGTTCTTTTTAACTATGGGGCTGGAATAATTGTATGGCGTATGTTATGTTGGACTCATTTACTAGAACTTCTTTTATTTCTTGATTGCAGGATCCAAAGAACTAGCTGGCCTGGACTCTAGATCACAGACCGTTTAGTCTTCACAATTAATTAGGATGGCTAAATTACATCTGAGTTTCATTTGATGGATATTTGCTACGACAATTATGAACTTTACGAATCTATATATTATACGTATGGTTTTGAATATTGTAATTGAATGCATGTATTTTTTCTATGGTTGCAATATGCTACAACCCACTTTCGGTTGCCACATGTTAGCACCACTAAAAAAAGTGTTGTGTCATATCTCAGTCGCTACACCTACCTATTTTGTTGCATTAGGATGTTGTAACAGATCACTTCATATTGTCGCAATAGCTGTTTGGCGCCACCAAAGTATTTTTTGTTGAAATAGAGTATCACCACAGAAATTTTAATTGTCGCAATAATTTCTCGCTACAAACATTTCACCTGTTGTGATACCTATTTATCACCACCAAAACAAGTATGTTGCAATTCCCTGTTACGACGACTGGAATATTTGTTGCCATAAGTTAATGCCACAAGTGTAGTGGATCGTGGCAACATGCTTAATGCCGCGAAAACAAGGATTGTTGCCATACTTATCCTTGTTGCCATACTTTATTGCCACAATTGTAGTGGGTCGTGACAACATGTCTAATGCTACGAAAACAAAGATTGTTGCCATAGTTTTTTGCCACAAGTGTAGTGGGTCGTGGCAACATGCCTAATGCCACGAAAATAAGGATTGTTGCCATAGTTTATTGCCACAGTTGACTATTGTCACAGAAGAGTAATGCGCAATGAAACGGGCGTCATTGGCATAGGTTGTTGCCACAAATGTCTATCGCCACGAGATATCAGGCTCCACGATTTGTTACATGTTGCATTATAGCTATCTCCACAAATATAATTGTGGCATCAAGTGAGTGTTGCCACGGGAAAACATGTGGCAATTTCCCATATGGATGTTGCAATAGCACACTTTATTGCCACAATTGCTTTTTGGTGGCAATAACCTATTACCATGCGTCCAGTCGCAACGGCTGCCAACGAATGTTGTTTCGTGGCAATAGGTACTTATCGCCATGAAACGACATGTATTGCGACAAACAATTTTGTTGCAATAGACCCGGATCCTTGTAGTGACCATTGCTTAATAAGGCACTCTTCCCCAATATTCTGTCAGCATTCTAAAAGAAGAAACAAGCAGACACATAACAAGTTTAGCATGTACTAGTATATGAAACTCATTTCGGTGAACCAGTTCATTAGTAAGGTGGACAAGATTAAACTACCAAGTCTTCTATTGCCAAGTACTAGTACATAATAAAAGCATCAAACAAACATATATCTATGTCCTATGGTCACTGCATTGTCTTGCCAAATCAAAATAGAGACACGGTTCAAATCATATCAGTTCAAGACAAAGCAGCAGTGAAAGAATACAAAGCGTGGGAAACTACACGGCACAACAATATTTCAGATGGGTACCACGGGTCTACATGTACAACAACACTATTGGCTCTGTTGTGATGCTAGTAATGTGCATGATATGAAAGTCAACTGTATACACAATTGAAATTGAAATCAACAGACCTATTGATAAAAGCAAACCTGTTAAAGATACATGCGTGAACATACCTGTTGTGCCATTGGAGTTTCGATTGGATCCTTCAATTTAAAAATAAGTTCGTATCAGTAAATACAGGGATACAAGAGCAAAGTAATCATAGTTAAAAAAAGGCGCGCCTAAGCGAGCGCTTAAGCGCGCCTAGGCTCTAGGCGTTGGCAAAACGCATTGCGCATAACTACACATAATCTATGCATAACTGCGCATAAGCATGCGCTTTGGTCAGTAAAGCGCAAGGCGGTGGCAAAAACACAATTAACGCCTAGCGTTTTTTTGAACTATGATAGCAATGGAATCTTAAATTAGAACCGTTGTTCTTCAGGTTTAGGCACTTGTTCTACATGAATAGAGTACAGTAAGACGCAAGAATAATATACTTAAAAATAGAAAATGAGCTCATAGACCTTACCATATTCTTGGTTCGAGACCAGTACAGAACAATGCGTTCCCAGTCATCGTCCAGTAAATGTGTCTCAGGAGAACATAAGGGAATTTGATGAGTTTCTTTGCCGGTGAAGTACGTTTTCTTCAGGTAATTCTGATACTGCCACCAAGCATTCTTGAAGATAGCAGATGTATTAGCACAGGTTATCTCATCCTGAGTTTCCAAATTGGTCCTTCTCTATAGAGAAAAATGGGAAAATTTGATGTATTGTAACCATCATGGAGGTAGGATGTATGGGACGAAGCAAAGTAATTGCCATGGATAACATTACTTACACATAACTCCTGGACAAACACCTGCAACTGGCATTTTCCTTCATCTTCAGTATAATATTTCCAAGATGGGAAGATACGCACATACGATTTAACAACGTCAAATGCGATAGATGCTAAACTACGACTGGCTGGTGTGGCTTCCTCCACGGGAATAGGGGTACTAACTGGTGAAGTTGGGGTTCACCATGATAGTACTGGCCCTTTAGGCACTGGAGCTGCCTTACTAACTGCTGTTGTTTGGGAGCTCTGTGGTGGAGATGGTGCTGTGTCAACAGGAACTGGGTTACTATCGGCTGGGGTTGGGGTTAGATTGGGTGAAGCTGGTTCTTTGTCCATTGCAGTAGGGGTACAATCTGCGAGAGTTTGGGTTATGTGTGGTAGGGCTGGTTCTTGTGCATGCAAAACCAGGGTGCTATCTCCACCAAGAGGTAGCACTGTTTTATTTGAAGACCGTGTTCTTATTCCGCTAGATACTGGCATCACCCGCTCCAATTGAAATGACTGATAAATAGGAAACATAGTTGAATGTACAGACATTGTATGAGAGATAGATGCAATAGATAGTATGGAAAAAGGAGGGCATGAAATAGTTGACATGTATATTGTTTAACTAAAACGGATAGCATGACATAATTTCACATATATGATGTCTATCTAAACTGGATAGCATAGCATAACATAATTCAAAGATATGATGAATAACTAAACAAGATCGCATGACATAATTCACCTACATGTTATCTAAGTAATCAGGATCACATCATTTAATTCACATATGTGATTTATATGCTAAAAAAGGCAATTCGATATGATGTCTGAACTAAGAACATGGTGTTGAATATTGTGTATATGATGTCTAAACTATGCAATGCAAGACAACGTATGCATGATATGAGCAGTATAACCGTGCAGAGTTAGAGCATACACCTCAGTGGGGGAATAGGACTGGTCATCTGTCTCTGAATCCATCTCTGAGGAGCTATCGGGACCCAACAAGAGATCTGCTTCGTCAGGTAGTACTGTCTGCTCTGAAGGCCTTGTTTTCACTCCAGATTTTTTCCATCTCCCACCCAAATGGCTGATTCACAGGAAGAGTAGTTTAATGTACAAACATTGTCGACAAATGGAAATGTAATGAAGAAAAGGATGGGCAAGATATCATTTAAATATATGATGCCTGGTTAAACAGGATGGCATTGCACATTTCACATATATTATGGCTGGCTAAAAGACATGAGACTACATAATTCCCATATATGATATAGAAACTAAACAGGTGGCATTACAAAACATGTCTAAACTAAGCAGATGACATATATGATGTCAAAAGTAGGCACTGCAAGGCAACACATGCATGATATGACTAACATCATCATGCCAAGGTAGAGCAAACACCTTGGGGGGTAAATAAGAGTGGTCAGCGGCGTCTGAATACGCCTCAGAACAGATATCTTCCTCTGGATTACAATCTGGAGAGGGGTGGGGAGGGTTTGCCATTGAACCCACCATGGAGTGATGTCTGCATGACATTGTATTGCCGCGCAAAACTCTTCTCCTTTTCTCTACATGTTCAGCATGACTGTGTACAATATCTGACATGCATACGCAAAAAATATGGTGAGATTATGTAAGGAGAGCATGCAGAAATTTAAAGTGATGGTAACAACCAGTGGATGGATCCAAAAATAATGATAGCGGCTGATAATTGCTTTAAATTAATAAAAAGACAGATGATGATTGCTTTACTATTTGTTTCCCACACAAGATGAACAACATAGGCATGCCCTAGGTGAACCAGATATTAGACAGACATACTATTCATTGCTGCCTCGATATGTGCCCCACAACTAATTTAGAACTCAAGTTTGAACATGAATTTGGACCTGAGTTGGGAGTCCAAGAGCTGAACAGGATGATAAAGTAGCAGGTAAGTTTAAGCAATGCATAACATAAGCAGAAACAAAAGAGTGCGACCTCTCTTGTGGACCCGTGTACTCCTCAGGTTCATCTGCTGAGTCGATGATGGTGATGCCATTGGGGTGCGTGCCGCCGGCAGGGAAGGAGATCTGAGGCGGCGAAAGACGGCCAGGAGTCGTGATGTCTGGTTTGGTGGATGCTTCTGTCGATGGAGCAGCTAAGGTGAGGTGGACGACATCGCGGCAGGAGCAGGACAAACCACACAAAGTTCCCTTCGACACGTACCTGTAACTGAAGTAATTCTGTAAGGGCTCATTTGGCTTGCATGATTCTTAAAATGCAGGGATAGGAAAAACACCGGAATAGGATAGGAAAATGCACATGGTAAACAGAGCATTTGTAAACACATGATTTCTATCAACTAGAGTGTTTGGTTTACAGGAATTGGAAGAGCAGAGGAATGTAAAGAAACATGGCCAAAATAAAGAGAAACCATATGAAAGCGTGTACAATTAGAATGTTATTCTGGCACTAATGCACTTGGTCTTGTTTTCATGCATAGGATTTTGAAAAGTAGGTCCAGGTGGATGTTTTGCTTCATTCCTTTCAACAAAATGCATGAATAATTGAATAGTAGAGTGCCATTGGAAAATTCCCTATTGCTATGTTTTTCCGTTGAACCAAAATAGCCCTAATGGATCGACGTGAATGTATATTAATAAGTGACGCAACAAGTGTACAACCTCTTTGCCGTAGCCGTGTCGACCTCAGCATCATTGGGTTGGTCGTTGAAGTAGTTGAGGCAGAGGTGACTGTCGGAGGTGTGGAGGAAGATCTGAGGAATCTGTAGACGGCGTCCAGGGCACTGCTCTGTTGTGAGCCGTAAGACGTCAAGGCTGAAGCAGCACAAGACAGACATCGTCAATCTCAAGTGGGATTCTAATAGCATCTCCAATAGATGATGAAAAATGGATGTAAAATTAACATCACCAAAAACCACCTGACTACAACAGATGAGGTAAAAACTGTTGACTCTGAACTTAACTGTCGAAACTGAAATTAACTGTGGAATCTGAATGCTACTGTTGAAACTGAATGCAATGGTAGCAGAGAGACACTTGACATGTAGTTTAGGGAGGGCCTGCAGATCATCTTCAACCTGCACACCCCTGAGCCGCCTGCCACCACCGGCCGAACCGCCGGCCCCAGCACTGCCTCGCCGCCCCGAAACAACTCGCCACCGCCGCCCCGGCCAGCCCTCTAGCCCCCCCAACCTGAACCCTAAGATAGATAGTGGGGTACCTCTCCGGCGAGCCCCCGTCCCCGCTGCGGGTGGTTCTTCCTTAACTCTAGCGAGCCCCCCTCCCCCAACCCCTGAAAATCAACTGACTCAAAAGTCGATTTAGTCGACTGAAGTGTGGCTTAATCAGAGCAGAGCAGCAGCACAAGCGAGGGGGAGAGCAGCAGCAGTAGCTGGGCGAGCGAGCGATCGAGCGAGAGCCGGAGCAGCAGCAGCAGCGCGAGCGAGCGAGCGAGAGCCGGAGCAGCAGCAGCAACGCGAGCGAGAGCCGGAGCAGCAGCAGCAGATCCGGCTGGTATGGACGCCGCCACTAAAGGGGCCTCGCACTAGGGGAGAGCCGCCATGGAGATGTCGCCCGCGACGCCGGCTTCAAGGTAGCTGCTCCATGGTAGTGCGGGATGGAGCACCGTCGGCGCCGGGAGGTCGAGTTAAGGAGAAGGTGCGATACGATGAGTGTACAACCTCTTTGGTGGCACCGAGTAGGCCTCGACTTCGTCCGAGGAGTCGGTGAGGATGATGCGTTTCCGGTGGAGCAGGTTAAGGCGGCGCTGTGGGGATGGAGCAGCCGCGATAGACGAGGCGATTGTCGGAGCAGCTCCTTGGAGGTCGAGGACGGGGCGGCTGAACCGACGGGATGGTGAGATGGACGACGGATCCTCATCCGGGGAGGTAGACGAGGGACGTCGAGCTGTTGTGGTTGACGACGTTGTCGGGAAAGAGGCTCCGACTGGGCAGCGGTGACGTGGCGGACGGAGGAGGGTGGGGTTTCGCGGCTGGAGCGGAGAGGTTATGGCGGCCTGGGATTTCGAATGGCAAAAAGGGGGCGATGGGAGGGGTGAAGCATGACTTAGGGACGCGCTTGTCCAAAATGTAGGGTGTGTTACAAAAGTACCCCCCACCGATTTGAACTAGCGGCCCTTTCGGCTCAGGGTTAGAAGGGGGATTTCGCGTGTCGGGATTTGGCAGCTGGAGGGAGTTTTCGCGCGCGTTGTAATTTCGGGATAGCAAGGCGCGGGTTGTGAAGGCGCCAGTTTTGGGAGCACGATATCTGAATTTTCGGGATATAACAAGATGCGGGTTGAATTTTAGGGACAAGCCTAATGTGTAGTAATATTGTACTTGTATGTACCAAATCAATTCGCACTTCCCTCAACCAAAAAGAAAACAAAAAAAATAAAACTATTCACACCACACAAAGAGAGAGTCTTGCCCCGTTTTACTATACAAATGCTATTCAAAGCTACTCCCTCCTTCCATCTATATAGGACCTAATGCGTTTTTCGATGCTAACTTTGACCAAATATTAGAGCAATGATATATGACATGCAACTTACACAAAGCACACCGTTAACTTCGTCTGTGAAAGGTTCTTTCAATGATATAATTTTCACATTGTGCGTGTCATGTACTATTAATCTTGTCAATAGTCAAAGGCGGTCTTAAATATCTCATTACGCCCTATATAGATGGAAGGAGGGAGTATGAATCCATGTTATGTCCGATTAATTTTTTTCGCTTTGCTGTATAATGCATGTAACCTACTCATACCAACATTTTAGTGCATTCCAAATGTCTATACTACCGCTGCAATTCGAACTAAATTTGAATTCGTTTCTCTACTTCAATAAGAATCTACAATCATGATTGTTGCCAACTTCAACCATCATAGTTTCCTTGCTATCCGCCAGATATAAATCGGACGGCCTATAATGCAGGATGTCAGACACACCATCATCAACAACTCCGTTTTTATAAGAGTAGAGATAAAATATATTAAATGTAGTATAACATGTTCATAAACACACCATGTGTATCACCGTTATATATATTCACACATACGTCGGTTTAAAACACTATGATAAATTCTTCAAATATCCAAATTCGGTTTTTATAATGAAGTATATATGATCTCTATTCGTCTTTTACACCCACACAACCCTCTTATCTTTGTAGCTAGCGCTAACTTTCTCTTGTGCATGCACACGCCCGCATCCCTCTCACCCTCCCTCAGCATTCTCTAGCTTCATCACGCAAATTCGTCTTTTCACTTTAGGTCGTTCACCCACGGTGTGTGTAGGCCCCCCAGCTCCTTCTTTACGGCACACATCGATCGATATGCCTCTCTAGCCAGGTGTGCCTAGCACAAACACAAGCTTCCCCTCTTCTCTTGTCACCGTCCATGCCTCACTCCCACCACTCTTTTCATCGTTCTCGTACTCGCACACTCCTCCCCGCTCGATATAGTATGCCTCTCGTACCACCTCCTACATGCATCCCTCTATCTCTATCCTTCTCCTCGTGCCTCGTTTGCTTCTAACACACACATGCATGTATACCGATCGATCTCCCAACATATACCTGGATTGACTTTAACTACCCCCCCATCGATCGACGTACCTCACAAGTTATGTCTATCCTTTCTCTAACAAAGGGCGATTGATCTTCCTATGTAGTTATGTCTGCTTACCACAGCCACATCGCCCCCCCCTCATCATTCGTGCATGCCTCCTGACCCGTCTCTCACACGCACGTGCACAGACAACAAGCAGCCATCTCCTCTCTTATTGATATTGTGGACGTGCCCTCCATTTGTCTAGCAAGCCTATCCCACCAGTTTTAGAAGCAACTCCACTACCACCCCCTCCAACACTCTAGCTCTGTCTCTCTCCCAACCTTATTCCTCTCATGCACATATGCATGTATGCCGATCGATCTCCCTTAATACATGAGGCAGATCGATCTCCTTAATACATGAGGTAGGCCTCTCTCCTCCTCCACACATATACCAGCCATTGTACCTCTATAGTTAATTGGGCCTCCCTCTTCCCCCACCACACACCAATAGTCGAGCGCTGCAGGTAGGTATCCATGCCACAGAGACAAACTACACATGTCCCCTCTCACGTTCCAGTAGGCCAGCCACTCTATATCTTTAACGTGGGCACACACAAATTCGATGGCACTCTTTATCAATCGCGCGCGCACACACACACACATCATCCCTCTTTTCGATTCTATGGACACCTCAAGCCGGTGATACCCCCACTCTCTTCTCGTGGATCGCCCCCTCTATATATATGTTATATCCAGG
>NC_041381.1:40261404-40275768 GCF_002162155.2 Triticum dicoccoides | reverse complement strand
CAAGAACCCACACACTATATCTCTCTAGGTTTGTATCTCTCTCACACAACCCCACGTAGGTGGTGTACGTATACAAGAAGAGAATAGGTGCACTGTGCACGTACTGATGCTTCGTGCCCAGCCACACCCGCGCGGGTACGCGGTGGAGCTCATTTCTTTACGAAATGGCAGCCCACGTGCTAATTTGAACGCCTGTAGCGGTTGTTTACCTAGGGAGGTCGTGTACCACGCCTGCACGAAACAAAGTTCGACTTGACGCATTGCCGCGTTATTTTTAAATAAAGTTATAGCGCTCAATGGCACGTACACAGAATATAAAACGATTTTTATGGAGAAAAAGGTAGTCCGCTCACTATATACAATGGAGCCTTGCGTGCCTGGTTTGTTGCTCTTCAGAGTATCTCACACAAGGCTGCGGTGGCCTCTCTCTCTCTCACCGTTGGTCACTGATCCGGCCGCATCCCGTCCGCCAGGGGAAAGGGAGTGCGGTGGCCTCTCTCTCTCTCTCACCGTTGGTCACTGATCCGGCCGCATCCCGTCTGCCGGGGGAAAGGAAGGAAGTGCATCGTTTCTCTGTTCGACGGTGCTGAGGCAGCATGTCCCGATCTGCAGTACACGCCGTTCTCTCTGACCAAGCTCCGGCGCGGCAGGGCCTACGCCACCTGCTCGCAGATTCCGCCCGCCGCTGCTCACCTAGTTACATCCCGATGACCTCTAGGTATCCCCTCCGGCCTCGCTCCACTGCCCGTCTTCCCACGTCGCTGCATGTGGATCTTCCATAGTTCTTTGCCCAAAACGTAGCTCATCTAGCGTACTTTCCATATTGCATTCTCGTCCTCACACCGTTTTAGACAAACACAACCGTGTTGTTATCATCCCTTAAGGCAAGGAATATGCTTCTTTTTTGTCATCGCATGTGTCATCAACTATTATTGGCCAGTAATTGTTTCCTTTCTACCTCTTTTTTGCAAACAGGGCTATCCATTTCACCTCGTTGCTATTGCGACCTTTTGGTGAACTGCACAAATCACTTTTTTCTTAAGAGTGTTTTGTGCAGTTGTACTAAAATGTCACATGGGCAACATTTCTACATTTCAGTGTGACTGCACAAAGGGAGATTGGTTTTGCTCTATCCTCCTCATCCAACTCCGAGTCTAATCTTCTCCAACTAGTTAGTCTTAAAAGAGACTGCAAAGGTGATCGGCTTCTATTTATGTGTTTATTGTTTCATCAGCAGTCCTCTATTATCATAATCACACTTAATATCTTTGGAACAGGGACGCTCAACTCTATTTTAGTGGAACTGCACAAAATGATCGGAATGTTGCATGCTCCGGACAGCTACTTTTTTTCCCAACATGCCTTGTTGATTTAGACAGAGCTGGGGGGACGTTGCTGCCAATGAAAGCATGGATCAATTTTAATTTAACACCTTCTCACAACTCTGTCTTCAGTTGTGATGTAATTATTAGCTCTGATCTGCTAATAATTGACATGCATTAGCAAGGAAGTTAGTTTTTTATTGTTTCCGAAAGAGCATCCATGGCAAGACACGCGAAACAGAAGTTGAAAGCTCACACCATTGTACAATTTCATGTCTCGCTGGAAAATTATTTGTATAGTACGTCAATTATGTAAACAAATAATGGAAGCTTGATAGCATTGCCAGAAGCCTCTTCATCATCCGGGTCCATGTGCCATGCACAAAATTATACTCCTTCGTTCCTAAATGTTTGTCTTTTTACACATTTCAAACGGGCATATTTTAGAGTGTAGATTCACTCATTTTGCTTCGTATGTGTACTCCCTCCATTCCTAAATATTCTATTCGTCTTTCTAGAGATTTCAACAAGTGACTACATACGGAGCAAAATGAGAGAATCTACACTCTAAAATATGTATATACATCCGTATGTGCCAGTCCATTTGAAATCTCTAAAAAGACAAATATTTGAGTAGTCACTCGTTGAAATCTCTAGAAAGACAAATATACTCCGGAGTATATTTAAGAACCGAGGGGGTAGTGCACAATCGCATGGGAGACTCAGCCCGGTCATTGCGCCGCATTAATAGTGAGTAATGAGCAGTCAAATCATAAGCCCCACCTTTCCCACTGTAAGTTGCTCTGAAGAACCAACCATCAATACACTCTTCTTTGAATTCGCTCATACTACTCCATCCGTCACTGTTTATACAGCGCGCTTCAGAAAAAAGAAAAAAGATCTGTGGGACCAAGGCGACTAGCGATCGGCCTGAAAAATAGCATTGGTAGTTATAGCACGGCGTCTATTACTAGTAGAGGGAATAATGCGTACACACATGCATGCAGTGCTTCCACCCCGGGTACACACATGCATGCACTTACTCCATTCTGTAGTTACATGGAGAGAAAATTGTGAACTTGATTGCGATTACCACGCCCTAATTAATTGAGCATTAAACCAAATGCGTCTAAAGTCTCTCTGGTGGTGGAAACGCATTGAGAGAAATGCATCATAATGAAGCGCCCCTGTAAACTGTGACGGAGGGAGGAGTAGTATGAAGGTTCAAAACCAAGTACGCGTATGGCCAGTCGGTCAACGCACCTCCTCTTGGCATATCACTGACATGTGGGACAGGAATGTGAGCAAACCGATCTCAATTGATGGCAAAGAGCCAACCCGCCGTTCCTTGAGAGAGACGAGGAGCGAGAACACACAGACGGGTTCGCATGGAGGCCAAGATATATTCGAGCATGGTTGGTTGATCGATATCATTCATTACATGTTGATGTTGGGCTGCCGTTTTCCGCCCTTCTCCAGAATAAACGTGTACTTTATCAGAGATAAAAAGAAATAAGAGTACAAACGCTCCATCATGCGGTTCTAGTAGTAGTACTACTCGTACTACTGTGCTTGGCTCTTCGCCTCTTCGTGAAGTCGAACAATGATGGTACTCCACATGTTGGGTAGTACTACAGTGTATGCCTCTGACAATCTGACACCGAATGGACTGATGCATGTCCACCGAGGGTAGGCTGCATTAGTCAAAAGGCGTAAGCGAGCTTCACCTTGTCCTGCAAGTTTCTCCTCATTCTGTGAGTTGACGGGACACACCAAAAAGTAGTGCTAGTCCATACTCCCTCCTTTCCGGTTAATATGGCTCAATCCTTTTTGCGGGTAAATGAGAGAGCTTTATTCATATATAAGCATTCTTACGACGATCAGCCAAGACACTGGTCACTAGGAAGCGAGGTACCCCGCAAAAAAAGAAGTAGGAAGCGAGGTGTTTCATCAAGCCAGCTCTCGGCCACATTCAAAATGCAGCAAGCACGGTTCGCACGAAGATGCGCCGCAAGGTTTGCTGACCTGTTTACATGCTGAATAACAAAAAAAGAGTAAATATTACCGAGCGCTACTATTTGTAACAGGATATGAGCCAGAATTAAGCGAGAATTGTGGCAAGTTTTCCATGCAATCAACTTCCATTATCACATGCGAGAACCCTCGAAGATAACCAAATGTGTTGAAGATTGCTTTATCACATTTTAAAATTATAATAAGAGTGCAGACGCTCCTCCATCCGGTTCCTAGTACTAGTATAGTACGTACCTTTATAGACTATATTAGTAAACTTTGCGCTTGGTTGTTCACCTTGTCCACCGCCTGAGTGAGGGAGGGCTTGCATTAGTCAAAAGTTTCTCCTTGTCCTGCGAGCCACCGCGCGCAAGTAATGCTAGTCCATACTGCCTCCTCTCCGGTTAATATGGATTAATTTCAAACGAGATAAATACACTGTCTGTCACTGTATATTTGTAAAAATACGGTCAGTGCACTTCATAATATGCCCATTGTGCTCAATATAAATATTTTCCGGTGTTTATATGGTCACTAGCTCACTCTGACTGAGTATGTGTGTGCATGCACGTGTAGGTTGAGCACTTAGCGTGACCGTGTGTGTTCTGTCGTGTGCTCGGACATGCATGCATTAGGGCATCGCGCACGTTTTTATGTCCATGTGTACGTGTGACTGTTGCATACACGTAGGGGGAGTACGTGTAGGGGCCACTAAGGAGCAGTCAAATCACACAGTACATCACGTCTGTCGTAGCCGGCTATTGCGACCTTTGAACGCGGAGCAGCCGCGTGCACCCGGAAGCGGCGCGGGCGACACTCTCTCGGCCGGCGCGCCGGTTCAATGCCGGCGCCAGTGAGAGGTCGCGTCCGCTCTGGCCGGGCATGAATGCGGCACTGACCGTTTCGGGGGGGAAGCACGCGTGGGTTATGAAGAGGGTTCAGGTTGGTCAGGACCGGCCGTGGCAGCGGTCCAGACGTGCGCAAACAAGAGATGTTGTACGTTAATATTGTTGCGTATATAATTAACAACGTGAATAATATGCCAGTTGGACAAATATGATTGGAGATGGAGATGGAATACGTAAACACGGATATGCATGTCTATGTCTATGTGTGTGTGCGCGACGACTCTCACGACCTGGAAGCGGGGGCGTGGTTTTGATCGAGTTTTCTTTCTTGGTACATTAGAAAATCAGTTTGTCCAATTCACATCTAGATGTTATTTAAGGATATCACATCTAAGCTCCCACAAGTATATAATGTAGCAACAAGAAACAAAAAAAACTAGGACAAAAAACATAGACCACAAACCATCGATGCTCATGGTCGCGCCTCATGGTTGGGTCGGCTGGTGAAGTTGATCGATTTTCAATGAAAAACAAGCTGTCTTCCATCAGTGCTCTTTGCTTGTTACACACAAAGATGATATCCTTCGTCAGTTCACCTTGGTTGCGTTGGAGACGCAGTCGTCTTTCACATTGGTGCAATTTTATCACACAATTGGCTATGAACCAAATGTTTCCTAGAAGAAGGATCGACGTTGGTACTAAGAGCATAAGTTTTGTATTGATTTCTAAGCCTTCTCACAACTTTGTCTCCAGCTCCCCAGTAATTTTATTTGTCCAGCTATTAACTTTGATTTAAAAAATGGTGTGGAATAAAAACCCGGATGGACATAGTAGCCCTCCATTTTTATTTACTCCGCATATTAGATTTGACTGAAGTCAAACTTTGTAATACTCTCAAACCTTTCCGATAATTGAAATTAAAATTCTTTATTTGTACACACTCTCACACATTTCCGATAATTTGGCGCATGTGTGGTTGTTCACTTAAGGGAGGGTAGTGTACCACAAGTGAAGGACAGGAAGTGCGACCAGGACGCGTGGGCGTGGATCGTTAGTTCATCGGAAGTAGTACTCCCTCTGTACATTAAATAAAGAGTTCCGTTTCATACTTACACGATTTAAAACGATTGTTATGGAGAGAATAAGAAAACCACTCCACTATATATTAGTCGTATACACACGAGAGTACTCTATGGACGCAGCTTCATTGACTTAGTGCACCTGCCTTTGGGTTTACGACAGGTGGGCCCAAAATGTGGTTGGCTCACCTGTCATACAGCCAAAAGCAGATGGAGTGAAGGCACCGAAGCTCAGTCCGTACTACATTAGTATATATATAAGCGGGAGCCTCAGTACTTGTTCGCTAGGGTTTGCACTCTCCACACGCTCACCGCAATACATATATGTTACACGCTGGAGGCTCAGCGTTCATTTGCTAGGGTTTGCTATATTCATAGTCTCTCACCCTCTCTTCACCAGATCTAAACAAGACTGCGTTGGCCTCTTGTCTCTCTCCCCCCTCACAGCTGGTGAAGGAGGCGTCCGTATCCCGTCGCACCGGGAAGGGGAGGAGGTGCAGCGTTAACTCTATCGCCTTCGGCGAGGGAGGCAATCCACTGCTGGCTGCGCTGTTCTCTTTCACCCAACGCCTGTGCGGGAGGGCCACCGACCCCTTCTTCCTCGGTGCCATACATAGTGTGGGCAGATCCGGCCTCCTGCCGCACGCCTTGCCACATCTCGACGACCCTAAGGTATAAGTTTCTTTGAAACCGTCGTTGCTCTAGCTGCATGTGGATCTTTTTTGATCTGTAGTCGAATCTAGGTCTTGGTTCAAAGAGGAAAGAAAGGTGCGGTGGGGTGGAGCATGAATCTAGGACGTGGTTCAATGAGGAAAGGAGCGAGGAAAAGTAGTATAGACTGGCTATCCAGCCGCTTTGTTTGTCGAAAAGGGAAAAAGGGGGTAACCCAGTACACACATCTGTAAGGAACCGATCTCTTTGTTGAAAAGGGAAAGAAACTGGGGGGGGGGGATCGGGTAGTTTGTGCAGGACTAGATTTGCTGCCCTCACATAGGAAAAAAGTTCAAAGAGAACAAATATGGGACCAACACAGATATGCTGCTTGGCTACATACTCTGCATCACCCATTTATATGTGTGGACATACATGGTGCTAGCATGTCCCATACAGCTATTTTGCTAGAATGCCACCGGAAAATTGAAGCAATGCCACTGTTAAAAGTAAATTACATTTTTTAACGAATGTTGTTTCAAGAGAGTGTCTCTGTTAATATGAATCAATGCTACCGTTTTAGAAATGCTACTATCCTACTTTGTTTTCCATCCAAGATAAGTTAGATGCTTCTTTCTGTCACCGTTTGTTTCATCCTCCTTTATCGGCAAGTAATTGTTTCCTTTTTTGCCTCTGTTAAAACAAGAGTCAACATGAATGAATCACACTGATGGAGAGTTGCTCCTCTCCTGCTTTGTTTCCTATTAAGACAAGTCATCAACCGTTATTTCTCAGTAGTTATTTCCCTTATACCTATTGTTGCTTACAGGGATATCAAAATTAAAGCTCGGTTTTATTCCGACTTTGATTTTAGTTGAACTGCATAAAAGGAGCCAATGTGTCCAAGGCAAACTGCTGCGTTACTGGGTCCAGTTGGTCGTTCCACTTTGCAGAAAGAAGCAGTCACTGGATCTGGTACATTACAGAAGGAATGACCGAGAAGCTTTACAGAGTATTATTAGACACCGGTGACATAACTAGTCTGCAGAGACCATTGGCAATTTAACAACACGTGGAGTGCCCTGGGCAAAAAGTGCCCAAACAAGTAGAAGAAGCTAAGACAGGACACGATCATAGGCATTACATATTTTGAATGGGAAAAGCTTGTCAAAGTTTAATCATTGATGTTAGCAAGAAGACGTTAGTTTAATATATTGGAATTGGAAAACCTTGTCATAATTTGCTCATTGATGTTAGCAAGAAGACGTTAGTTTAATATATTGGAATTGGAAAACCTTGTCAAAATTTGCTCATTGATGTTAGCCATAAGACATGCATTTGATATTTTTGAGTGGGACGCCCTTGCTGTGAGCAGCGTCGAGTGTTTTTTCCTATTCCTGTGTTCAGTTTAGAAGTAAATAGTTACTCTGCTGAGATATTCCTGTGTTAAGAGTTTGTTCTGAATATTGTCTATGTAATGGCAGGCCTTGTGTTTGATTGCAAAGTTGAGCTTGGAATGTTGTGGCATGCGGCATCACGAGCTGTTCACCGTGCCTCCTGAGGATAATGCTTCGTATTGTTTTGCATGTCGATCTAATGCCAGTGATTTGCTTGTTAAGAAGATCATCCTCTTTTGTTGTTTCTGTGCGTAAGAAGTTCATCGTATGATGTTTCATTCATAGCCTATACGACATGTCGGGTAGGTTAGACGTGAAACCATATGATCTTCCGACCAACTCATGATATTAGGCCGTGATTGGATCGTCGCTTTCCAACGAAAACCGCTTGTAAAACTGACGCTTGTAAGTTAAAGCAGATGGTCTCGGGCGAAGGCGCTTGGTTGGTCGATTTCGACTAGTAAAATATCGGAAGTACTTCACACACGATAAAAACGCTGAACGACACTCAGACGATTGCTAATCCAGCCGTTAGCTGTTGTTTCATCCTTGCCCATGGATGGCATGATACGCACGTCGTGCATGTATCGTCTGGTAATGTCGTCCATATAGCAATGCTCGTAAAATATACACTGGTCTCTCAAATTACACGCATAACCTGGCGGTTTTACTTACAGACCTCGGGCCTTCCGATGACGAGTAAATTACACTTTTATGTTAATACAGGTTTGAAATAAACCAGAGCTCCCAAGCGCGGCCTTACTGTTTCATGCCATCTCAGTTTCTCGAAGGTGCTCATAGGTGTCCGATGATCCTGGCTTCCTGAACGAGCAGCGGGCGCTGTATTAGACCTCCGTAGGGCCCGCGAGGCCCTCTCTGTTATCCTTCGAGTTGTTGCGCTCGCCGTGGCGTCGAGCATTGTTAACATGGTCAACGAACATGAGGATTCAGGGGATGACTTTATTTTGACTGGATGACACTAGGGACCCACTAGGGCCATAGCCGTACGTACGCAACTGCCTCCTTATTATGTATAACTATATTTTTTTGCTTTCTCCTGGTTTCCTGACATCACGGTCCCACACCATTGACAACCTATGTAGTCAATATAAACGAGAGAATTGCACAAGGTGCGGCCGACAGCTGGGACCAAGCAGCTCGAGCAGTATTTGTGTTTTTGAGGCGTGAACACTGCAGAGTTTTTCTTGGCGATGATTTCGTTGTTGTTCAGAGGAGAGTAGTGTATTAACTGGGCGGGCTGTGGCCCGTCTAGCCCAGGCTAGATATCCAGCCCAGATACTACTTTTTTCAAGATGAAAATGGCTAGCCCAGCTATACGTCTTTTTGAGGAATACCCAGGCAAGGTCAACTTGTTATTCTCTGCTCCGCTGTGCTGCAAATTTTTCCTAGGAGGGATGCATTAGGCTTAACATGAAAATGGGCTTTAAAAATAATAAATGGGATGTAATTATAAAAACTGGGCAGTAACTATAAAAAATGCACCAAACACGAAATTAGTTTATAAAATATTATTTATGGATTTTGAAAATCTTAAATTTTCATTGATGCGCGCACAATGTTTCGTTGGATTTTTACGTAATACAAATTTATATTTAATCTAAATAGAAATTTCGGGATAAAAATATTTCGGATCCCATCAAAATGTGGGAAATTTTATTGAATTCTATCTTCAACGGTTGGTTGAAATTATTAATCGTTGTCCTAGCTAGAAATGGGTTGTACTTTTAACAAACTGTAAATGGGCTGTTGTAAATTCCATTAGAATTCAAAAATGGGTTGTACATTCTTACAAAACGCAAATGGGCTATAAGTTCTCTGCCACACACTTGTTGGCCTACTAAGTGACGCGTCCCCTAAAAAAATAAGTTGGCGCGTATGCAAGGCTTTGTCAACTTATTATAGTCAACACACGGTTCTAGCAGCAGTGGCCGTTGGATGTCTATCCAACGGATGTCGTGCTTCTTCTTCAATCTGGAATATTCTTAGCTTCGGCCGCCCAAAAAATGATTCCTCCCCCTGACATCTGGGGCGCACCGTTTCGGAGGCTGACCTGTGGGCCTACTAAGTTCGAGCGTACAAAGGGCTTTGTCAACTTAGTCAATATAAACGATTCTAGCTTCAGTGACCGTACGATGTCCATTCAACGGCCGTAGTGCTTCTTCAACCTCTGGTCTTCTTGGTCCAACCGCCCAAAGCAGCACCGGTCGTGCCGCCTGCTCCTGCCTCCCGTGGCTGGCTGTGCTGCCGCAGAGGCCTCACCGCCCCCATACTACTCCCACCGCTGGCCAGGCCATCCCTCCACTCACCCACATCCCCTGTTATTCTGCGGCGACGACAGCCTCAGACCGCAGCCGAACCGGTGAACCCTCGTACTCCTCTCCGCGCGGGCTTCAACTGCTGCATCTTCCCCGGCTCCACGTCGTCCCCTTCCTAGGTGTCGCCGTCGTCCATCGCCCTGGTGCTCTCGGCGCGGCGTGGTCAACGTGGTCAACAACCGACTTCCATCGGAAGAGTACTGTACGTGGAGAGGCTGATAGCTGGGTCCACGGCGGCCGCAAGGAAGTGCCTCCTTATTACGTGCAAAATAATTATTCCTCCACCTGATAGCAGGGACCCGCCGGACAGGCCACCTTATTTCGCGAAAAAACGTTTCCCCCCTGACTGCTGGTACCCACCGGACGGGCCACAGTATTTCGCAAAAAAACATTCCCCCCGCTGTCAGCTCGGACCCACCGGAAGTGCCTCTTTATTACGCACAAAAAAATGAATACTCCCCCTGCTAGTTGGGACTCACCTTGGTGGGAAGCTGACTTGTGGGCCTACTAAGTTGACGGGGACGGAGGGCTTTGTCAACTTAGTCAATATAAACGATTCTAGCTCTAGTGACCGTATGATGTCCATCCAACGGCCGTAGTGCTTCTTCAACCTCTGGTCTTCTTGCTCCAGCCGCCCAAAGCAGCGCCGGTCGTGCCTCCTGCTCCTGCCTCCCGTGGACGGCTATGCTGCCGCAGAGGCCTCACCACCTCCATACTACTCCCACCGCTGGCCAGGCCATCCCTCCACTCCACTCACCCACACCCCCTGTTATTCTGCAGCGACGACAGCGCAGCTGAACCAGTGAACCCTCGTACTCCTCTCCACGTGGGCATCCACTGTCGCGTCATCCTCGGCTCCGCGTCGTCCCCTTCCTAGGCCTCCCTGTCGTCCACCGCCGTGGTGCTCTCGGCGCGGCGTGGTCAATGTGGTCAACGACCGAATTCCATCGGAAGAATACTGTACGTGAAGAGGCTGACAGCTGGGTCCACGACAGCCGCAAGGAAGTGCCTCCTTATTATGCGGAAAATAATTATTCCTCCACCTGACAGCAGGGACCCACCGGACGGGCCACCAGTATTTCACGAATAAAATGTTTGCCCCTAACTGCTGGGACCCACCCGACGGGCCACCGTATTTCGTGAAAAAAATGTTCCCCCTGCTGTCAGCTTGGACCCACCGGAAGTGCCTCCTTATTACACACAAAAAATGAATACCCCCTGCTAACTGGGACCCACCTTGGTGGGGGGCTGACTTGTGGGCCTACTAAGTTGACGGGGATGAAGGGCTTTGTCAACTTAGTCAATATAAACAATTCTAGCTCCAGTGACCGTACGATGTCCATCCAACGGCCGTAGCGCTTCTTCAACCTCTGGTCTTCTTGCTCCAGCCGCCCAAAGCAGCACCGGTCATGCCACATGCTCCTGCTTCCCGTGGCCGGATGTGCTACCACGGAGGCCTCACCGCCCCCTACTATTCCCACCATTGGCCAGGCCCTACGGCGACGGCAGCCTCACACAGCAACCGAACCAGTGAACCCTCATACTCCTCTCCGCGCGGGCTTCCGCTGCCGCATCTTCCCCGCCTCCTCGTCGTCCCCTTCCTAGGCCTCGCCGTCATCCACCGCCCTGGTGCTCTCGGCGCGGCGTGGTCAACGTGATTAAGGAACGACTTCCATCAGACGTGTACTGTATGTGGAGAGGCTGACAGCTGGGTCCACGGCCGCAGCAAGGAAGTGCCTCCTTATTACGCGGAAAATAATTATTCCTCCACCTGACAGCGGGGACCCATCGGACGGGCCACAGTATTTCGCAAAAAAAAACGTTTCCCCCCTTACTGCTGGGACCCACCAGCTGCACCTTCGCACGCAAGGAAGTGCGTCCGGGCAAAAAAACGATTCGCGCCCCTGACTGCTGGGACCCACCAGCTACATCTTCGCACGCAAGGAAGTGCGTCCGGGCAAAAAAAAATGATTCGCCCCCCTGACTGCTGGGACCCACCAGCTATATCTTCACACGCAAGGAAGTGCGGCCGGGCAAAAAAAAAACAAAATGATTCGCCCCCTGACTGCTGGGACCCACCAGCTACATCTTCGCAGGCAAGGAAGTGCCTGACAGTCGGGACCCACCTGGTCGAAGCGTATGTACCGTTGTCATTCTGGTCGTGAACGTGTATGTACATATATACTGGTGGATGTAGAGGCGCGCACGTGTCGTAGTAGAGGCGCGCACGTAGCATGTACACGTACGTACAGTGGCGATGGTGCAAGAAAGAAAATACGGCCACGTACGTACATACGGGCAGGGTCTCTAACGCCTATCGCGCATACGTACATGGCTGGGTCGGAACGGAGAAACAACATCGTCGTCGTGTTCATGGGGAGCCAGCAGGCTGGGTCGGAACGAAATGCGTGGTCGTGTTCATCGGGAGGGCTTAAACGGAACAGGCGATGGAAACGAGGCCTGGCGTACCGCACAACGGAGGAAACGGCCTTGTGTTCGACCGGTCACGTTCGAAACGGGGTCCTATTGATCGGGAGGGGCCTGGCGTACCACAAAACGGAGGAAACGGACATCCTATACGGTCGAAATGGGGGTCCTGTTGATCGGGAGGGGTGTGGCATACCGCAAAACGGACGAAACGGACCTCCTATGGTCGAAACGGGGGTCCTATTGATCGGGAGGGGTGTCGCGCACCGCTAAACGGACGAAATGGACTTGTGTTGGAGCGCTACGGTCGAAACTGGGGGAGGGGTGTGGCGTACCACAAAACGGGACTCCACGAGATACTGTTCATCTCCACCGCCGACCTCCTCCAGCCTCCACGGGCTACCGTCGACCTCCTCCAGCCTCCACGGGCTCCTATTCATCCAGCCTCCACCGTGCGCTACTCCACCGACTACTGTTAAACCACCCCTCCACGGGCACCCCTTCACTGTCTACTGTTCATCCAGCCCTCCACACCACAGGGTCCTGTTCAACCACCCCTCCACGGCCACCCCTCCACCGTCTACTGTTCATCCAGCCCTCCACACCACGGGTTCCTGTTCATCCAGGGGTAACGCCACCGCTCACTGTTCATCCAAAACCCCCCCGCAACACTCACTGTTCATCCCAGAGGAAGCATCGATCGACTTCAGTTAGCAGCAGTAGCGAAGGAATCGCTCCATCGGGTTCAGTTAACAGCCATCGATCGATCGCTCGGGTTCAGTAACGCGTAGCCTGCAGTGCAATCACTCGGGTTCAGTTAGAGCCCAACGCCTCGCTCGGCTTCAGTTAGAGCCAACGCCTCGCACACACGCGCGTACGTATGAGAGAAACGCGCATCGCTCCGCCCCCGACCTCCCACCGTAACCGACAACTCCCCAAAATTTTCCTCCCCCTCGCTTCTACCATGGTTTTTTCCATCATGGAGGGCCCAAACAATGTCATGCAGCTGCGTCTCCGGCCCGCCTAGGACAAAAAGCCCATTTTCTGTCATGATTTTTTGTCATAGAAGTAGGAGCCCACCACATCTATGATGATACCGGGTTTTGACACAATTATCGTCATAGAAGTGTCATATGTATGACAGAAAAAAAATTCGTTCGGCCCAAAATGTCACGGATGTGTCTTTTTTTTGTAGTGATTCTTCCTAACTAACATGGTATCAGTTTAGCACGCCGATCCTATTCCACCTTCCACATGAGCCACCGCCGCCGCGCCATACAGCCGCCGCCGCCGCTGCGCCATACAGCTGCCGCCACCGCCGTGCCCCTTCTCCTCGCAGCCGCCGCCTTACCCTCTGCCGCCGCTGCCTTCCTCCCCCAGCCCTCGCCGCGCCCTAGAACCCTAACCCTACCCAGCGCCACCGCCGCCAACCTCCTCCCACCCGAGCCGCCGCACCCCTCTCCTTGCCGCTGCTCCCATGACGTCTCCCCAATCCAGTAACTCCAACCGTTCTCCGGACTCGTGCCCGACGCAACCACCGTTCGTGATCTCGACATCCACACCCACGTTCCCATCAAGCTTGATCAGTCCACCTCCTCGTACTACGCGTGGAAGACCTACTTCAACCTCGTCTTCCGCGAGTACCACCTCCTCGAGCATGTTGACGGGACCGTGGATGGCGCTCTCGTGGTGGATGATCCAGACTGGGCGGCCATTGAGGCCTCCCTCATCCGGTGGTTCTACCTCACCATCTCCCCGGACATCTTCCACATGGTCGTCTCGGAGGATGACGACACGTATGCTGTGTGGACCAAGATCAACAACCTCTTCACCGATAACAAGCTTCAACGTCTTGTGTTTTTGCAGTAGGAATTTGTCGGGTGCCACCAAGATGATTCCTCCATCGATGACTACTGCATACGCCTCAAGCGCCTCGCCGATCAGCTCCGCGACATCGGCACCAAGGTGTCGAACGAGCTCATGCTTAGCACCCTCACCGCTGGCCTCAATGAGGATTTCGGCAACGTGGCCTCGAACCTCTCCCTGCTGCCGAACCCGACCTTCCAGTCTGTCATCGCGTATTTACGCCTGGAGGAAAGCCGGATGAAGAAGGTCAAGGCCCGTGTCCACCATACCGCCCTCGCCGCCGGGACATCTCGTGGGCATCCGCTGCCCGCACCGCCACAACCACGTCCGCCGGCGCCACCGGGGTACTACCCCCTCCCGCCCGCTCTGCCCGCTCCTCTACAACAGCAGCAGGGCGGGGCCGGCGGTCGATGCAACATGCGTCG
>NC_041381.1:40254929-40261178 GCF_002162155.2 Triticum dicoccoides | reverse complement strand
GTCGGCCCTAACCTGTGGACCGGCGTGGTCCATGCTTACCACATGCCGGTCCCACGGGCCCCGGGCATCCTCGGGCTGCACCCGGCCGGACCTCAGGCGCACTCGCCGCCGCACCCTACCAGGCGGGTGGGGGCGGCCACGCACCAGGCGGCTTTGCCCCGGGTGGCTACGCGCCGGGCAGTTACGCCCCTGGTGGCTACACGCCTCTGCCGGCGCCCGCCTCCTTCGGTTACGCACCGCCGCCCGCACCGGTTCAGCCTGGCGGCTACCCGCTTCCTCAGGCTCCATGGGATCCCGCTCTGCTCGCTGCACTTCACTCGGCGCCGTCTCCCTCCAAATACGGAGGTGGCGGTGATTGGTACATGGACACGGGGGCTACCGCCCACATGACGTTGCAGCCCGGTAACCTTGCCTCTTCCTTCCCTGTCACCACTTCGAACCGTATCACCTTTGGTGATGGTTCCTCCGTACCCATTACTCATGTCGGTCATAGTTTCTTTCCGTCCAATTCTATGCCTATTAACATGTCTAATGTTCTTGTTTCACCTAACTTCGTTAAAAACCTTGTCTCTGTCCGTCGTCTTGCACCTGACAAACCTTTCACCGTTGAATTTGATGATCTTGGCTTTTCTATGAAGGATGCCCATACACGGATGGTGCTCCACCGATGTGACAGCCCCGACGACCTGTACCCGGTGCACTCCACCTCCACCTCCACCGCCACAACCCCAATCGCCCTCGCCGCCGGTGTCAACCTTTGGCATGCCTGTCTGGGTCATCCCAACTCCACCGTCCTTCGCTATATTCTCAAGAGTTTTTCATTTTCATGTAATAAATTCGACAAGCACACCTGTCATGCTTGCCGTCTCGGCAAACATGTTCGTCGACCGTTTAGCGAGTCAACACTATTTCTTCTTTTCGGTTCCAGTTAATCCATAGTGATGTTTGGACATCTCCCGTTGCGGGCAACACGGGCTTCATATATTATCTTGTCTTACTTGATGATTTCTCTCGCTTTGCCTGGACGTTTCCACTTCGCCGCAAGTCCGATGTTCTTTCCACTCTCACGGCTTTTTACTCATACATCACCACCCAGTTCGGGCGCCCTATTCTCGCTCTTCAAACTGACAACGGAAAAGAGTTTGACAACGCTGCCACGCGTCACCTTCTCGCATCTCACGGCACTACCTTTCGCCTCACATGCCCATACACATCCGAGCAAAATGGACGCGCCGAGCGGATCCTCCGCACTATTAACGACTGCGTCCACACATTGTTGTTTCACTCCAATGTGCCCCCTCGGTTCTGGCCCGATGCTCTCGCCACCGCCACTCTCCTAGTTAACATTAGGCCATGTCGTCCTCGCTGGAACTTCACCCCACACCAACTTATCTTCGGTTCTCCTCCATCCTATGATGGTCTTTGCATCTTCGGATGTTTGTGTTATCCTAGCACCGCCGCTACTACACCACACAAACTTGCTCCTCGCTCCGTAGCATGTATCTTCCTAGGGTACCCTCCCAACACCAAAGGTTACCGGTGCTACGACCCCGTCTCCCACCGCGTGTACACCTCCCGACACGTGTACTTTGATGAGTAGATTTTCCCCTTTCACCAGGTACCGCCTTTTGCAGAGGACTCGGCGCTCCATGATGGCGTTTCGGACTCGGACCCCGTGCAGCCCTGGCGCGACTCTCGCAGGCACCTACCGGAGCGGCCTCGACGCCCCCCCCCCATGGCGGGCCCCTCCCCCGCGGCCCCGGCTGCAGGCCCCTCGGCCTTAGTCCCGGCGCTGCCGGGTATGGCCCGAGGTGGCCCTTCGGCTCCCATCCCACTAGGTGACGCGGCCCGCTCCACCCAGCCCGACTCTGCTGCAACACCGGGAGCGACGGACCCTCCACCAGCTCCGTCCGTCCCTCCTGCCGCAGCCAGCCCCCCTGCTGGCACGATGACGCGATCTCGCGCCGGTATCTACCGCCCCAGCACGCGTTACACTGCTGTTGAGTACGCCTGCACGGTGTCGACATCATCCTCTCCACCATCGCCCATCCCCTCGTCCGCACACGCCGCCCTTCATGATCCACATTGGTTCGCCGTGATGCGCGAGGAGTTTGATGCGTTGCAGTGCAACCGCACGTGGAATCTTGTGTCGCGACCCCCTCACGCCAACGTCATCAGTGGCAAATGGGTGTTTCGCCACAAGACTATCCCGGGCGGTTCTCTCGAGCGCTACAAGGCTCGCTGGGTGGTGCGTGGCTTCCGCCAGCGCGCCGGAGTGGACTTCACCGACACCTTCGCACCGGTTGTTAAACCGGGCACGATTCGTACGGTGCTTCAGCTGGCGGTCTCCCATGCCTGGCCTGTGCACCAGTTGGATGTCTCCAACGCGTTCTTGCACGACCACCTCACGGAACGGGTCTTCTGCGAGCAGCCGTCCGGCTTCATCGACGCCGAGCATCCCGACCATGTCTACCTGCTCTCTCGGTCCCTTTATGGACTAAAGCAGGCCCCCAGGACGTGGTACTAGTGGATGGCTGGGTTCTTGCAGCAGCTTGGGTTTTTCACAACCCGCTCCGACGCGTCACTGTTCGTCTATCATCAGGGCACCGCTACTGCGTACCTGCTGCTCTTTGTGGATGATATTATCCTGACGGCATCCTCGCCTGGGCTTCTTCAGCATCTCACGGGTTGTCTTCGTGACGAGTTTGCCCTCAAGGATTTGGGAGCACTGCACTACTTCCTTGGCATTGAGGTCGTTCGACGTGCCGACGGGTTCTTTCTGCACCAGCAGAAGTATGCCCATGAGCTTCTCGAGTGCGCGGGTATGCTTAATTGCAAAACCGCGCCCACGCGTGTTGACACTAAGGCGAAGATTTCTGCCTTGGAGGGTTCTCCTGCTCCGGATGCGGCGTTCTACCGCTCCATCGTCGGTGCCCTGCAATATCTCACCCTCACTCGGCCTGGCTTGCAGTATGCGGTTCAGCAGGTGTGCCTCCACATGCACTCCCCGCGTGATTCCCATTGGACTCTGGTGAAGCGTATTCTTCGGTATATACGCGGCACTATGACCATGGGACTCACCCTGACGGCTTCCTCCTCCATCAACATGGTTGCCTACTCTGACGCTGATTGGGCTGGCTGCCCGGACACACGCCGCTCTACGTCAGGCTATTGTGTCTACCTCAGGCCTTCACTGATATCGTCGTCGTCGAAGCGGCAGCCCACTGTCTCTCGCTCGAGTGCCGAGGCAGAGTATCGGGCAGTGGCTAACGCCGTTGCTGAGTGCTCTTGGCTCTGCCAGCTTCTCCAGGAGTTGCTTTGTGTGGTCCCCAAGGCCACGATTGTCTATTGTGACAACGTCTCCGCCGTATACCTCTCTGCCAACCCTGTCCACCATCGCCGTACGAAGCATATTGAGCTCGACATTCACTTCGTCAGCGAGCAGGTGGCTCTCGGGAAGGTTTGTGTTCTGCACATTCCTACCACTCAGCAGTTCGCCGATGTCATAACTAAGGGACTACCAACCCCAGCCTTTGAGGAGTTTCGGTCCAGTCTCTGTGTCTCCGGCAACGCTTCGACTGCGGGGGGTGTTGAGTGTACGTTACACACTGCATATGTATAGGACTAGGGTCTATATTTATACCATTGTATCTCCCCCCCCCCGTATATTTGTACATCTTGGGAGACAAGTAGAGGCCGGTCCACCCTGTACCTATATATGTGGACCATGCACACGATCAATGATCATCGATTCGTGCAATCTCATTCTTCCTAACTAACAAATACCGTAGGAGCATGTATAGTCCCGATGTGCTAATTCAACCCCTCAAACGCTCGCGGACTCGTCTAGGCGCGTCTGTGGGCGTTGACCGGGCACGCCACATATTTCCATCTCCATATTTGCGCATCTCATATCTGGCACTCTATATACATACTATACATGCAACGTGAGACTACTCTACGTGATCAAACAACGGGCAACAAAATCGGTTGCAAACAGACATAATAAACGAACTTGACACACTAGTAGAAAACGGAGCTTTAATACCGGTTCATAAGGGCCTTTAATACCGGTTCTGCAACCGGCACTAAAGAGTGGAGACTAAAGGCCCCCCCCCCTTTAGTACCGGTTCGGCACGAACCGCCACTAAAGGCCTTCCACGTGGCGTGAGCTCGCGCCGTTGTATGGGGGGAGCTTTAGTGCCGGTTGGTGTTACCAACCGGTACTAAAGGGAATTTTTTTGGAATTTTTTTTTAAATTTTGTAAAAAATATTTGATATTTTTCGATTTTCAATTTTTTTGAATTATTTTAACCTCTAATCTCTAATCACCCCTCACCACTGCTCAATTTAATATCTAATCTCTAATCACCCCTCATCATTCCAAATCATCTAACTTCCCGGACGGTCACCCATCCTCTCACTACTCTAGCCTAAGCACGCTTAACTTTCGGGTTCTATTCTCCCTCGTTTCCAAGTCTGCACTTGTTGTTTTCCTGACAAATGTAAGCTGTCAATCCTATTAACCCTCAGCAGTTTAGCTTGAGCATTAGGTCACACGTTTCACCGTTTGAGTTTGGAACTATTATTCTAAAAAACATTTAGTAACACTAATATTTCTTGAATAAGTTTGACCACAGTTTGACCATAGTTTGACCATAGTTTGACCAGATTTGACCAAAATTCAAAAAATTGAAATAATTATTTAGTAGCACTAATATTCTTTAATAATTATGTAGTTTGACCATAGTGCCTCCTTATTACACACAAAAAAATGAATACCCCCCTGCTAGCTGGGACCCACCTTGGTGGGAGGCTGACTTGTGGGCCTACTAAGTTGACGGGGATGAAGGGCTTTGTCAACTTAGTCAATATAAACAATTCTAGCTGCAGTGACCATACGATGTCCATCCAACGGCCATAGCGCTTCTTCAACCTCTGGTCTTCTTGCTCCAGCTGCCCAAAGCAGCACCGGTCGTGCCACATGCTCCTGCTTCCCGTGGCCGGATGTGCTGCCGCGGAGGCCTCACCGCCCCCTACTATTCCCATCGCTGGCCAGGCCCTGCGGTGACGGCAGCCTCACACCGCAGCCGAACCAGTGAACCCTCGTACTCCTCTCCGCGCGGGCTTCCACTGTCGCGTCTTCCCCGGCTCCCCGTCGTCCCCTTCCTAGGCCTCGCCGTCGTCCACCGCCTTGGTGCTCTCAGCGCGGCGTGGTCAACGTGGTTAAGGAACGACTTCCATCGGACGTGGACTGTATGTGGAGAGGCTGACAGCTGGGTCCACGGCCGCAGCAAGGAAGTGCCTCCTTATTACGCGGAAAATAATTATTCCTCCACCTGACAGCGGGGACCCACCGGACGGGCCACAGTATTTCGCGAAAAAAACATTTCCCCCCTCACTGCTGGGACCCACCAGCTGCACCTTCGCACGCAAGGAAGTGCGTCCGGGCAAAAAAAATGATTCGCCCCCCTGACTGCTGGGACCCACCAGCTACATCTTCGCACGCATGGAAGTGCGTGCGGGCAAAAAAACGATTCGCCCCCCTGATTGCTGGGACCCACCAGCTACATCTTCACACGCAAGGAAGTGCGTCCGGGCAAAAAAAAATGATTCGCCCCCTGACTGCTGGGACCCACCAGCTACATCTTCGCAGGCAAGGAAGTGCCTGACAGTCGGGACCCACCTGGTCGAAGCGTATGTACCGTTGTCATTCTGGTCGTGAACGTGTACGTACATATATATACTGGTGGATGTAGAGGCGCGCACGTGTCGTAGTAGAGGCGCGCACGTAGCATGTACACGTACGTACAGTGGCGATGGTGCAAGAAAGAAAATACGGCCACGTACGTACATATGGGCAGGGTCTCTAACGCATATCGCGCATACATACATGGCTGGGTCGGAACAGAGAAACAACGTCGTCGTCGTGTTCATGGGGAGCCAGCAGGCTAGGTCGGAAAGAATGCGTGGTCGTGTTCATCGGGAGGGCTTGAACGGAATAGGCGATGGAAACAAGGCCTGGCGTACCGCACAACGGAGGAAACGGCCTTGTGTTCGATCGGCCATGTTCGAAACGGGGTCCTGTTGATCGGGAGGGGCCTGGCGTACCGCAAAACGGAGGAAACGGACCTCCTACGGTCGAAACGGGGGTCCTGTTGATCGGGAGGGGTGTGGCGTACTGCAAAATGGACGAAACGGACCTCCTACGGTCGAAACGGGGGTTCTATTGATCGGAGGGGTGTGGCG
>NC_041381.1:40220483-40254919 GCF_002162155.2 Triticum dicoccoides | reverse complement strand
GCAGTAGCGAAGGAATCGCTCCATCGGGTTCAGTTAACAGCCATCGATCGATCGCTCGGGTTCAGTAACGCGTAGCCTGCAATGCAATCGCTCGGGTTCAGTTAGAGCCCAACGCCTCGCTCGGCTTTAGTTAGAGCCAACGCCTCGCACACACGCGCATACGTATGAGAGAAACGCGCATCGCTTCGCCCCCGACCTCCCACCGTAACCGACAACTCTCCAAAATTTTCCTCCCCCTCGCTTCTACCATGGTTTTTTCCATCATGGAGGGCCCAAAGAATGTCATGCAGCTGCGTCTCCGGCCCGCCTAGGACGAAAAGCCCATTTTCTGTCCTGATTTTTTGTCATAGAAGTAGGAGCCCACCACATCTATGATGATACCGGGTTTTGTCACAATTATAGTCATAGAAGTGTCATATGTATGACAGAAAAAAAATTCGTTCGGCCCAAAATGTCACGGATGTGTCTTTTTTTTGTAGTGATTCTTCCTAACTAACATGGTATCAGCTTAGCACGCCAATCCTATTCCACCTTCCGCATCAGCCGCGCCGCCGCGCCATACAGCTGCCGCCGCCGCCACGCCATACAGCTGCCGCCACCACCGCGCCCCTTCTCCTCGCAGCCGCCGCCTTACCCTCTGCCGCCGCTGCCTTCCTCCCCAAGCCGCCGCCATGCCCTAGAACCCTAACCCTACCCAGCGCCACCGCCGCCAACCTCCTCCCACCCGAGCCGCCGCACCCCTCTCCTTGTCGCTGCTCCCATGGTGTCTCCCCAATCCAGCAACTCCAACCCGTTCTCCGGACTCGTGCCCGACGCAACCGCCGTTCGTGATCTCGACATCCACACCCGTGTTCCCATCAAGCTTGATCAGTCCACCTCCTCGTACTACGCGTGGAAGACCGACTTCAACCTCGTCTTCCGCGAGTACCACCTCCTCGAGCACGTCGACGGGGCCGTGGATGGCGCTCTCGTGGTGGATGATCCAGAATGGGCGGCCATTGAGGCCTCCCTCATCCGGTGGTTCTACCTCACCATCTCCCCGGACATCTTCCACACGGTCGTCTCGGAGGATGACGACACATATGCTGTGTGGACCAAGATCAACAACCTCTTCACCGATAACAAGCTTCAACGTCTTGTGTTTTTGCAGCAGGAATTTGTCGGGTGCCACCAAGATGATTCCTCCATCGATGACTACTGCATGCGCCTCAAGCGCCTCACCGATCAGCTGCGCGACATCGGCGCCAAGGTGTCGAACGAGCTCATGCTTAGCACCCTCACCGCCGGCCTCAATGAGGATTTCGGCAACGTGGCCTCAAACCTCTCCCTGCTGCCGAACCCGACCTTCCAGTCCGTCATCGCGTATTTACGCCTGGAGGAAAGCCGGATGAAGAAGGTCAAGGCCCGTGTCCACCATACCGTCCTCGCCGCCGGGACATCTCGTGGGCATCCGCTGCCCGCACCGTCCCAACCATGTCCGCCGGCGCCACCGGGTTACTACCCCCTCCCGCCCGTTCTGCCCGCTCCTCTGCAACAGCAGCAGGGCGCGGCCGTCGCTCGATGCAACAGGCGTCGTGGGGGCGGGGGCGGCGGTCGCCCTCAACAGCAGCAGCAGCAGCAGCCGGGGTACGGGGGGGGGGGCTCAATGCCAACACCAGCCCTCCCCACCCTGAGCCGTCGGCCCTAACCCATGGACCGGCGTGGTCCACGCTTACCACATGCCGGTCCCACGGCCCCGGGCATCCTCGGGCCGCACCCGGCCCGACCTCAGGCGCACCTCGCCGCCGCACCCTACCAGGCGGGTGGGGGCGGCCACGCACCAGGCGGCTTTGCCCCGGGTGGCTACGCGCTGGGCGGTTACACCCCTGGTGGCTACGCGCCTTTGCCGACGCCCGCCTCCTTCGGTTACGCACCGCCGCCCGCACCGGTTCAGCCTGGCGGCTACCCGCTTCCTCAGGCTCCATGGGATCCCGCTCTGCTCGCTGCACTTCACTCGGCGCCGTCTCCCTCCAAATACGGAGGTGGCGGTGATTGGTACATGGACACGGGGGCTACCACCCACATGACGTCGCAGCCCGGTAACCTTTCCTCTTCCTTCCCGGTCACCACTTCGAACCGTATCACCTTTGGTGATGGTTCCTCCGTACCCATTACTCATGTCGGTCATAGTTTCTTTCCGTCCAATTCTATGCCTATTAACATATCTAATGTTCTTGTTTCACCTAACTTAGTTAAAAACCTTGTCTCTGTCCGTCGTCTTGCACGTGACAATCCTTTCACGGTTGAATTTGATGATCTTGGCTTTTCTATGAAGGATGCCCGTACACGGATGGTGCTCCGCCATGTGACAGCCCCGACGACCTGTACCCGGTGCACTCCACCTCCACCTCCACCGCCACAACCCTAGTCGCCCTCGCCGCCGGTGTCGACCTTTGGCATGCCCGTCTGGGTCATCCCAACTCCACCGTCCTTCGCCAGATTCTCAAGAGTTTTTCATTTTCATGTAATAAATTCGACGAGCACACCTGTCGTGCTTGCCGTCTCGGCAAACATGTTCGTCGACCGTTTAGCGAGTCAACACTATTTCTTCTTTTTCGTTTCAGTTAATCCATAGTGATGTCTGGACATCTCCCGTTGCGAGCAACACGGGCTTCATATATTATCTTGTCTTACTTGATGATTTCTCTCGCTTTGCCTGGACGTTTCCACTTCGCCGCAAGTCCGATGTTCTTTCCACTCTCACGGCTTTTTACTCATACATCACCACCCAGTTTGGGCGCCCTATTCTCTCTCTTCAAACTGACAACGGAAAAGAGTTTGACAACGCTGCCACGCGTCACCTTCTCGCATCTCACGGCACTACCTTTCGCCTCACATGCCCATACACATCCGAGCAAAATGGACGCGCCGAGCGGATCCTCCGCACTCTTAACGACTGCGTCTGCACGTTGTTGTTTCACTCCAACGTGCCCCCTCGGTTCTGGCCCGATGCTCTCGCCATCGCCACTCTCCTAGTTAACATTAGGCCATGTCGTCCTCGCTGGAACTTCACCCCACTCCAACTTATCTTCTGTTCTCCTCCATCCTATGATGGTCTTCGCATCTTCGGATGTTTGTGTTATCCTAGCACCGCCGCTACTACACCACACAAACTTGCTCCTCGCTCCGTAGCATGTATCTTCCTAGGGTACCCTCCCAACACCAAAGGTTACCGGTGCTACGACCCCGTCTCCCACCGCGTGTACACCTCCCGACACGTGTACTTTGATGAGCAGATTTTTTCCCTTTCACCAGGTACCGCCTTTTGCAGAGGACTCGTCGCTCCATGATGGCGTTTCAGACACGGACCCGGTGCAGCCCCGGCACGGCCCCTTCTGGCCCCGGCGCGACTCTCGCAGGCACCTACCGGAGCGGCCTCGATGCCCCCCCCGTGGCGGGCCCCTCCGCCGCGGCCCCGGCTGCAGGCCCCTCGGCCTTAGTCCTGGCGCTGCCGGGTATGGCCCTAGGTGGCCCTTCGGCTCCCATCCCGCTAGGTGACGCGGCCCGCTCCGCCCAGCCCGACTCTGCTGCGATGCCGGGAGCGACGGACCCTCCACCAGCTCCGTCCGTCCCTCCTTCCGCAGCCAACTCCCCTGCTGGCATGACGACGCAATCTCGCGCCGGTATCTACCGCCCCAGCACGCGCTACGCCGCTGATGAGTACGCCTGCGCGGTGTCGACATCATCCTCTCCACCATCGCCCATCCCCTCGTCCGCACGTGCCGTCCTTCGTGATCCACATTGGCTCGCTGTGATGCGCAAGGAGTTTGATGCGTTGCAGCGTAACCGCATGTGGAATCTTGTGCCGCAACCCCCTCACGCCAACGTCATCAGTGGCAAATGGGTGTTTCGCCACAAGACTAACCCGGATGGTTCTCTCGAGCGCTACAAGGCTCGCTGGGTGGTGCGTGGCTTCCGCCAGCGCGCCGGAGTGGACTTCACCGACACCTTCGCACCGGTTGTTAAACCGGGCACGATTCGTACGGTGCTTCAGCTGGCGGTCTCCCGTGCCTGGCCTGTGCACCAGTTGGATGTCTCCAACGCGTTCTTGCACGACCACCTCACGGAATGGGTCTTCTGCGAGCAGCCGTCCGGCTTCATCGATGCCGAGCATCCCGACCATGTCTACCTGCTCTCTTGGTCCCTTTATGGACTAAAGCAGGCCCCCAGGGCGTGGTACCAGCGGATGGCTGGGTTCTTGCAGCAGCTTGGGTTTTTCATCAGGGCACCGCTACTGCGTACCTGCTGCTCTATGTGGACGATATTATCCCGACAGCATCCTCGCCTGGGCTTCTTCAGCATCTCACGGGTTGTCTTCGTGACGAGTTTTCCCTCAAGGATTTGGGAGCGGTGCACTACTTCCTTGGCATTGAGGTCGTTCGACGTGCCGACGGGTTCTTTCTGCACCAGCAGAAGTATGCCCATGAGCTTCTCGAGCGCGCGGGTATGCTTAATTGCAAAACCGCGCCCACGCCTGTTGACACTAAGGCAAAGATTTCTGCCTTGGAGGGTTCTCCTGCTCCGGATGCAGCATTCTACCGCTCCATCGTCGGCTCCCTGCAGTATCTCACCCTCACTCGGCCTGGCTTGCAGTATGCGGTTCAGCAGGTGTGCCTCCACATGCACTCCCCGCGTGATTCCCATTGGACTCTGGTGAAGCGTATTCTTCGGTATATACGCGACACTATGACCATGGGTCTCACCCTGACGGCTTTCTCCTCCATCGACATGGTTTCCTACTCCGACGCTGATTGGGCTGGCTGCCCGGACACACGTCGCTCTACGTCAGGCTATTGTGTCTACCTCGGGCCTTCGCTGATATCGTCGTCGTCCAAGCCGCAGCCCACTGTCTCTCGCTCGAGTGCCGAGGCAGAGTATCGAGCAGTGGCTAACGCCGTTGCTGAGTGCTCTTGGCTCCGCCAGCTTCTCCAGGAGTTGCTTTGTGTGGTCCCCAAGGCCATGATTGTCTATTGTGACAACGTCTCCGCCGTATACCTCTCCGCCAACCCCGTCCACCATCGTCATACGAAGCATATTGAGCTCGACATTCATTTCGTCAGCGAGCAGGTGGCTCTCGGGAAGGTTCGTGTTCTGCACGTTCCTACCACTCAGCAGTTCGCCGATGTCATGACTAAGGGACTACCAACCCCAGCCTTTGAGGAGTTTCGGTCCAGTCTCTGTGTCTCCGGCGACGTTTCGACTGCGGGGGGTGTTGAGTGTATGTTATACACTGCATATGTATAGGACTAGGGTCTATATTTACACCGTTGTATCTCTCTCTCTCCCCCGTATATTTGTACATCTTGGGAGACAAGTAGAGGCCGGTCCACCCTGTACCTATATATGTGCACCATGCACACGATCAATGATCATCGATTCGTGCAATCTCATTCTTCCTAACTAACAAATACTGTAGGAGCATGTATAGTCGTGATGTGCTAATTCAACCCCTCAAACGCTCGCGGACTCGTCTAGGCACGTCTGTGGGCGTTGACCGGGCACGCCACATATTTCCATCTCCATATTTGCGCATCTCATATCTGGCACTCTATATACATACTATACATGCAACGTGAGACTACTCTACGTGATCAAACAACGGGCAACAAAATCGGTTGCAAACAGACATAATAAACGAACTTGACACACTAGTAGAAAACGGAGCTTTAATACCGGTTCATAAGGGCCTTTAATACCGGTTCTACAACCGGCACTAAAGAGTGGAGACTAAATCCCCCCCCCCTTAGTACCAGTTCAGCACGAACCGCCACTAAAGGCCCTCCACGTGGTGTGAGCTCGCGCCATGGTATGGGGGAGCTTTAGTGCCGGTTGGTGTTACCAACCGGTACTAAAGGGATTTTTTTTTTAATTTTTTTTTGAAATTTTTGTAAAAAATATTTGATTTTTTTCGATTTTCGATTTTTTGAATTATTTTAACCTCTAATCTCCAATCACCCCTCACCACTGCTTAATTTAATATCTAATCTCTAATCACTCCTCATCATTCCAAATCATCTAACTTCCCGGACGGTCACCCATCCTCTCACTACTCTAGCCTAAGCACGTTTAACTTTCGGGTCCTATTCTCCCTCGTTTCCAAGTCTGCACTTGTTGTTTTTCTGACAAATGTAAGCTGTCAATCCTATTAACCCTCAGCAGTTTAGCTTGAGCATTAGGTCACACGTTTCACCGTTTGAGTTTGGAACTATTATTCTAAAAAACATTTAGTAACAATAATATTTCTTGAATAAGTTTGACCACAGTTTGACCATAGTTTGACCACAGTTTGACCATAGTTTGACAAAAGTTTGACCAGATTTGACCAAAATTCAAAAAATTGAAATAATTATTTAGTAGCACTAATATTCTTTAATAATTATGTAGCAACATTAATATTTCTTGAATAAGTATTTTGACCATAGTTTGACCAGATTTAACCAAAATTAAAAAAACTGAAATTATGTAGCAACATTAATACTTCTTGAATAAGTAACACTAATACTATTGCATAATTATTTAGTAACACTCTATATTTCTTGAATCAGTTGTTTGACCGGTTTGACAAGATTTAACCAAAATTTTAAAAAAACATAAATTAGAGCATATCTTTTTTTCCTTTTACAATTTTGTCATTTCAAAAATTGTCCTAAACACTAAATCCGAGACTTAAAACGTCGGATACTCTATGCTAAACAGTAAAAACTAAGGGTTTAAACCATAAAACCTAACCCTAAATTCTGAAATCTAAACCCTAGCACTAAAGGCACAAAACATCTAAAAACGTCTAAAACGTCCAAAAACTCTATTTTTCCTTTGGAATTTTGAGATTTTAAAAAATTATCAAAACGGAAAACTGTACGTGAAGAGGCTGACAGCTGGGTCCACTGCAGCCGCAAGGAAGTGCCTCCTTATTATGCGGAAAATAATTATTCCTCCACCTGATAGCAGGGACCCACCGGACGGGCCACCAGTATTTCGCGAATAAAATGTTTGCCCCTGACTGCTGGGACCCACCCGACGGGCCACCGTATTTCGTGAAAAAAATGTTCCCCCTGCTGTCAGCTCGGACCAACCGGAAGTGCCTCCTTATTACACACAAAAAAATGAATACCCCCTGCTAGCTGGGACCCACCTTGGTGGGAGGCTGACTTGTGGGCCTACTAAGTTGACGGGGATGAAGGGCTTTGTCAACTTAGTCAATATAAACAATTCTAGCTCCAGTGACCGTACGATGTCCACCCAACGGCCGTAGCGCTTCTTCAACCTCTGGTCTTCTTGCTCCAGCCGCCCAAAGCAGCACCGGTCGTGCCACATGCTCCTGCTTCCCGTGGCCGGATGTGCTGCCGCGGAGGCCTCACCGCCCCCTACTATTCCCACCGCTGGCCAGGCCCTGCGGCGACGGCAGCCTCACACCGCAGCCGAACCATTGAACCCTCGTACTCCTCTCCGCGCGGGCTTTCGCTGCCGCGTCTTCCCCGGCTCCCCGTCGTCCCCTTCCCAGGCCTCGCCGTCGTCCACCGCCCTGGTGCTCTCGGCGCGGCGTGGTCAACGTGGTTAAGGAACGACTTTCATCGGACGTGGACTGTATGTGGAGAGGCTGACAGCTGGGTCCACGGCCGCAGCAAGGAAGTGCCTCCTTATTACGCGGAAAATAATTATTCCAAGTTTCAGCGGATCAATCTTTTTGTTCTGCAAATTTTGATATATTATATGTTTTTTTCTGAATTAGGATGATTTAGTTAAGATTTTTCCAAGTTTAAAAATTGCCATATAGTCCCGGTTTGTGTCTCCAACCGGGACTATAGGTTAGACCCCTTTAGTGCCGGTTCGTGGCACGAACCGGTACTAAAGGTTGGCCCTTTAGTACCGGTTTGTGCCACAGACCGGGACTAAAGGGGCTCGTGGGGCCCCGGCCTGACGCCAGCCTGCCACCACCCCTTTAATACCGGTTCGTGGCACGAAGCGGTACTAAAGGTTCAACACGAACCGGCACTAATGCATAGCTGTTCGAACCGGTACTAATGATACCATTAGTACCGGGCCAAAATCGAACCGGTACTAATGTGTCTCATATAAGGTCCTTTTTCTACTAGTGACATAACCCAAAGACCATCTGAGTTCATCGCCAGACAAGTTCTTAAACATCAACAACTAAAAAGATATAAACATTGAAGGAGGAGCGGGATCACCACTTCCGTGCCAGGCCTCTGCCCTTCGGTCAACGATGCAGTTGTAGGCGTTCGCGGCTCTTGGAGGATCTTGCTCGTCATTGAGGAGGTCGAGCTGTCGTCGTCATTGAGGAGGTCGAGCTGTCGTCGGAGGAGGACAGGATGATCAACCCCTTCATCCGATGGATGACCTTGTCCTGCTGCCGCTTCAGCTTGGCGAGCCGAGCCACCTCCACCGCTACCTCCATCGCCTCCCGCTTCGACTGCTCCATGGCTAGCGGGAGTGCCTTTGCGTTCTTCCGCCAGAGACGACAAGCGTTTGTCTCCGCCGTCATGAGCAACCGGCGGTAGACCCATGCGAGGAGCCGCTCGTCCTTGTCGGGCTCGACCGGCATCCCGCGGCGACGGCGCGTGGACCTTTGATTTTCCGGAGTGCGCGTGCAGGCCGGTGGCGCGGCCATTGATATGAGGGACGCTTAACAACCCGGGTATTTGAGGCTGGTTTGAGACATCCGGATGAGCCGATGTTTTATGATCGGTCAGTGGCCGATCCGCCCGTCCGGACTTTGAGATGCGTTTGCGGGTGCCCGGCTGTAGATACCAAACACGTGCAGTTGACCCGGACACACGACCCATTCCCCTCTCCCTTCCACTGCCCAGCAGACATCCCCGTAAACCAGGTCCGCGTACACCCACCAGAGGGCCGCGGCCTGACCGCCTGAGCTGTGAGCCACAGCAGTGCGCCGGGTCCAGCGTGCACCAAATAAACCAGAGCGAGCGAGCGAGGGAGGATGTCCAAATTCCACAACCCCCCGCTTGCATTCCAGTTTTCAAAAGAAAAAAAAACGCTTGCAACCGGCGAAGCCTTCTTCTGGAAGCCTCCCTGCCACTGCCGACGACGAGCGCGAGACGGCCCATGGCGCCGCCGTTCGTCTACGCCCGCAGCTCCGGCGACGGCACGGGTACGGCGAGTCTCCCTTCCTCTCCCTCTCACACTCTCTCTCTCTTCGACTCTCTCCGTTTCTCTCTCTAATTACGGGCGATTTGCCCCGCGCGCTTAATTTGTGTGTGCAGCTCGGGACGCGGCCCTGCGAGCGGCCTTCTACGGCGACCTCCGGCGTCTCAGAGGTTGGCCTCTCCTCCTCTTCCTCCGCCCCATCCCCATGCTCCTGGGCCTCCCCCCGCCTTGCTTGGCCATAATTTGTTGGGTTGGGCTAGGGTTTTGCTTCTGGCTGCCCGCGTCGCGGTGATCGAGTTCCCGGCTGCTAGATTAGTTAGATATGTTTTTACAGGATGAGATGATGCAATTGCCACCGCTGTTCCGTTAGCCACACCAATTCGGGTCCTAGTTGATGTGTAGGACACCAGGAATGAATGGCCCCTCGTTGATTTCCTCCTGCACTTCACTTGTGTGGAGTAGTATGCTGTTAATTTTGGTGCCAGGTTTCGCGCTTCAGGCAATTAAGTGTTAAATTTGGTGCATACAGTAATTATTCTCCGAATTATGAAAAGCAAATTGTGCGATTGTGGTCTTGTGCACTGTTTATTGGGAATCTGAGTCCTTGCACGGGCATGTTATGACTTTTAAGTTCAGAGCACTGTTTTATTTTTGGGTCAAGTCTATGTACTGATTGATTGACTGTGTGTCCAAAACGTCAACAAGTTCCTTGACTTGAGTGCAAATGGGAAACTTTTAGGTTACCCTCGGACACTCTTTTAGTTCAATAAAGTGAACTGAATTTCCAAAATCACAAATGTTAGTTCATTTCCCTAATGCCCACCAGTTTGCATCCTTGCTTGACTTACTGAGGTTATTGTCCATAATATACAACACATTTGGGCTCCTTTTCTTTTGGTTGTCTAGCTAGTTATAATTTGGCAATTTGCTTCAATAACATATTGATGCTTGGGTGTTTACTTTGGGTGAAAGCTACTGTGAAGAGTCTTGTAGACCCAAGGGTGGTCTTCTCTTTCGACAGGGATGGCCTTGGTGTTCTGCATCTCGCAACCGTCAGAGGGCATATTGAAGTTTGCAAGTACTTGGTGGAGGAACTGGGAGGAGATGTGAATGCTCCTGCTCCTGGAGTTGGAGGTCTTTATCTAACCCTTTTCCCTTTTATGGAAATTGGCATCTGTCATGTCTATGTTTGGCACCATGGATTGTCTCAATTGTGTTGTTGTGCTTTTTGGTTGCAGACTTTGCAGGCGTGACACCCTTTATGACATCTGTTCAGTCCGACGATGTTTCAACTGTGAAGTATTTGCTTGATCGTGGCGGTGACCTAACTAAAGCAGATGGTAAAGGACGCTCTGTTCTCCATCATGCAGCAACCGTAGGTAGCTCCCTGGCTCCTCACCCATGCAATTTTCGCTGTGTAGGGCACTCCAATAATATTGTAGAAGAAAAATATTGTAGTCATTTTTCATAGAGTTAATATAGATCTCTTTTCTGAAATATAATTAGTCAAAGTTGGATAAAATTGTCCCATCTATGTTTTATGCCATGGTGGTCATTTTACTAGCAGTTAATTCGCTGCTGTACACTCAGATGTGGAGCCACATGACTTATGGAATTATTTTATTCACGGCAGGAAGCTGTAAGGTTACTGAGTTCCTACTTTCAAAAGGAGTACCTGTTGACATACACTATGGCTATGGTACACCACTCCATCTAGCTGCTACCAATGAACAAGATAAAATAGTGAAGATTTTGTTGGAACACCATGCAGATGTATATAACCCTTACCATTTCTTATTTTCATTTTTCGTTTTCGAGATTTTGTTCCTTTGTATTTGATGATAATTATTACTCTTAGACCATAGAGGAATTCTCATGTTTTTCTTTCAGGCTAACACCAGTGTCACCAGTTTGGGTTCTGCCTTGATGGGTGCTCTTTTATGCCGTTCATTGAAGTGCATGAAGCTGCTGATTAAGGCCAGTATTCTATTGTCTATATTTGTTCATCGTTATGTTCTGATTTTACACCGAGATGGAACCATGAAATGTTTTATTCCACAATCCTTTTCACAGGGTGGTGCTGATGTCAATCGGATGACCTCACTTCTGATGACTCCGTTAGTGTTTACTGCAGGGCGCAAAGACTATACCAACTTTATGCAATTTTTGCTAAAGGCAGGAGCGGATCCTAATATTCCCGATGGTGTATGTTTTCTTTATTTTCTTGATCCATTGTACTAAAACTTATGCTGACAGTATTATTCAACTCTTAAGGAGGATGGTTTAGCTTTAGCAATGAATTCAGTGTGCTTTTAGTCTTTGACTATGTGATGAGAAGTTTGAATTTATCTATGTGCAGGCAATAGGTAGGCGTGTGAGCTATCATTTTAACGGTTTATATCAACAAATGCATATTGATGTTGTTGACTAAAAGAAGTTTGACTTAGGAGAAAACTAGAAAATATTTTGGAATGAAGTAGCAAATTTTGAGTTCTGGAGCATGCTCTGTTCTGTGCAATCCTGTATATATGTATATCGTTAGTCTGAAATGTTTTTGAATATGGTGGATGCCCTTGTATTGAGCCCACAGATACCCAAGATATGTCAGTGTTTCTCTATTTAATATGAGGCCGGTGCTTAACTTAACAGTTGATGAGATAGCGAGATCTCATAATGCAGCATTCAGGGTAGCCACATTTGCCAAATGTACTCATCCAGCAATCACTAAAATGACTTGACTTCTCTTAGCTTACTTTATGTTGTTTTCTTCATCCCAGCGGTTGGTACTTTTTCAATTACTCTAAAGTGTCAAATTAAATTTGTGCTTTCAATAATCTTGGACTAATTTTAAAATCCATGTATAGCTATTTGTCCTTGTTGTTTTATATATATAATTCACGGGGACTCCTAAAGGGCATTCCACTAAAAATTATTGTTGCTTCTCAATTTCAATTCTTGCCGAAATGCCTGTTTCTAATCCATTGCTGAAGGATGACCTTTTGGTATGCTGTTGGAGTATATTGACTGTTTAAATTGCTACTAGAATTCAGAAATGCTTGCTGGGATAAATCCTGGTTGAAACATTTGGTACCAACATTATGTAAACCCTGGTTCTCTCGCATGGCATTGCAGTTTACTATATGGGTTATATCTTTTCGTTATTTTCATATTCTTTTACTGCATTCTAAAGGGTCCTTTAGTTATGTAGTTAATTTCAAAAGAGTTGACATTTTTCCTTCTGTTGCCCAGTTTGGTAGGTTACCAATAGAGCATGCTGTTAGACGTGACTGCATGGAACAAGTTGAAATGCTGTTTCCTTTGACTTCCCCAATTCCATCTATCCCAAACTGGAGTATAGATGGAATCATCTCATATGAAAAATTTGAAAGTGCAAAGCCGATGGTACGTTATGTATTGTGTTGCGCCCCATGGATAAATTTTACTCCCTCATATATTGGTTGTAGTAACATCTTATATTATAGGACGGAGGGACTACTTGAATGGCTGGTCAATATTTTTTGCTCGCCAGTCCTGAATTTGTCCGTCAACTGTTATGACTTGGACGTACTATATATGCATGAGATCACAATTAAAATGATTGTCATGACCTTTTTATGGTTTTTCTTCAGAGCATCACCTCATCAAAACCATTAAATTGAAGTAGTTAAAGCTCTTAGAACAACCTATACCAATTATAATTTTGGAAGGACCAGATTTGGACCCCTTATTAGTTCTTGGCTGTTGAATGGTTCAAAAAAAAAGGTAACTTGGTTGTTCAGTATCGATTCATGAACTGCTGTAAATTTCTCGTCATGCGTAGTCTTCAAGATACAGGAGTGCTTTACAAGCATATATACTGTCGATGTGAAGTTGTGAACTGTGAAATATATTTAGTAACATATAGTAATAATTTGACATATTAATTCTAAAATATATTGGACCTTTTCCTCTTGTGATCAAATTCTTGTTGTGTGAGTAACTGCTGCATTTTGCTGTGCTATACAGCTATACTTGAGAAATTACCACAATGTGCACTTTGCATTGCAGTATAAGCATATCAGATACGAAGCTACGGCGAATGTGCAACAGAGTTGTTTAAGTTTCTGTTTTAATTGGAATATCTTTGAAACGACGGTTCATTCCTATTTTTTTTTGCATTGTTCTATCATTCAGGATCAGAGGCACCTTGAGCGAGCAAAAGCTATATACAAGTCACAGGCAGATCATGCATTCAGGCTGAAGGACTATAAGTTCGCATCAAAATCATATGATCTGGTAAGCCCCTTAAACCTTATCTATGGACAATGGTGGTTTAGAAGGCGACATTTTTCTAGGGACCGATTGCAGAACATTATTTGTTTGCTAACAAGGTTTCTAATATTGTTCTCTAGTTTCCCTGTTTATTATCTGTTAGCTTGCCATTATGATGTATTTCTGTTGGATTAATATTATTTTGCCGGACTAATCTTCCTAACCTGTCATCATGAGAAGATAATCGCATAACCTGTTGTGTTTGACCGACCATAGGCAATAGATGCCGCACCGAGTGCAACATTGTACGCAAACAGGAGTCTTTGTAAACTGCTGTTGGACGATGGTGAAGGTGCTCTATCAGACGCTCTCAGCTGCAGAATGCTGCGACCTAACTGGGCAAAAGCTTGCTACCGTCAGGCTGCAGCTCACATGCTTCTCAAAGTGAGTTACTACACGTCTAGCTTGCCATCGTGTTTCCCTACTCTACAGTCTACTCATCGTGTTTCCCTACTCTATGTCTAGGAGTATAAGCAAGCTTGTGACGCTCTCCTGGACGCTCAAAAATTAGATCCTGGAAACATAGAGGTGGAGAGAGAGCTACGGTAATCTACTGTCTTGTACTTGTTTCTTTTGAAGCATGAATGATATGTACTTCCATACTAACGACCAGCAGTCGCACGCCGGACCAGCCCGTCGAATTCCATTAGCATTTCCATTTCAATTTCACCAAACTGGAGACTAACATTTCCATTTCAATTTTTGGTGCTATTGTTCCATATAGCTCTGTGGGTTAAAGCTGAAATTTGTTCCATTTTGGTTTAACTCTGTACAGGAAAGCCATGGAATTAATGAAAGCTCCTGGTGAAGCTGACAAGTGAAGCATGGTGGTTAGCATCAGAGTAGAGCTTGTGCTTTATGCTTTGTTAGGCAGAAGTTCTTTTGGCTTGCATTAGAGTAGTTGTTCAACTGAATGTGATGGTACTTGCTGTAAAACTTGCTCACTTATGTAGAAAAGAGCTAAATCAGGCAGGACGCTGGGGTGCTGAAATGTGGATGGGCTTTACCACTTGAGTTAATTACATTAGAAGTTTTACTGAATCTAGCACAAACGCGAACGATGTTTCGTTATGAATTTTGAATACCTTCCAAGTTTTCATACTGTAGTTGAGAACAGAGAAACTGAAATAGTACCACCCTTTCATTTGCATCTTCCAACATTTTAGGGCCATTAAGTCATTCTTAGTTACATGAGGAAGATTTATTCAACATGGTTGTTGGCTCACTGCTTCTGTGAATAAGCATGTACTCCTCTACATATTGATTGTTTCAGTAATAATACATTTGTAAACATCATCTGGATTGCAAAGTTTTTGAATACTTGTACATCTCAAGATCAGTTGGCTAGAGAAGTACTCCCTTCGTCCGGAAATACTTGTCATCAAAATGGACAAAAAATGATGTATCTAAAACTAAAATACATCTAGATACATCCCCTTTTATTCATTTTAATGACAAGTATTTCCGGACGGAGGGAGTAGCACCTAGTGACTACTTTAGATGAAAAAGAATACTGTACATCGGCTGGAATTATGCTAGGCAATTTTTTTGCATGGTAATATGTGTCTCATTTATATAAGGATCATAGTACAAGTCATGTACATACCGACCTTACCGACCTAACAAACTGAAAAGACAGCAAAAGGCTAGCCTTTGCACACAGGAAGACTAGCCAAGAAGTAAAACTACAAATAAAACTGAAGAATTCTCTGAGCTTGACACCAACGTTCGTCACCTGCCTCTGCCATCACCATAGCAACCACCAAAGGAGAAAATGACAGATCACCTTCACACCCGAGCTCGACGCGGCTCTATCGCTGATATGCAGTTTTGCGGACCTCCAAGGTGGCTTGCCAATAAAGGCGAAACAACTGTCGTTGAACGAATCAGATCGGGGCAACACCCCGAACACACCATCGAACTCCAGATCTGTCACCCTGCCCAACTATGTCACCCCCGCCCAACTAAGAAGTTAGAGAAGGAAACCATACCTGCCTGCCACGAACCATGAACCCAACACACGATCCACCATCTTACAGATGCCGCCGATGCAGACCACAATCTGCATTCGCTCTTGGACTACCTTCCAAGCTCCGTGCTGCGCTGGAGCAAACGTCGTCGCAATGACGGAGCCCGAGGACACAGGTCCACCACGAGGATGCCGCTGCCGCCACACCATCCTCTTGCTTGAACAGACTAGTTTCCAAACCCACCCAAAAGCGGATCGCCTCGTTGGAGAAGGGTCTGAAGACTTATTAGTTGGCATCGCCATCACCACGAATGAAGCCAAGACGATGAACAACCCAAAACCTTAGAAAACTAATGCCTAAAACAATCCACACGTGTGGATCCGGTAACCCCCTCACCACTGACGACCGAGGTCGTCAGTGGAGGGGAACCGCCGGAGGATCACTACTAAGGAAATGCCTATACACAAGAGCTTAGTAGTAGCGCTTTTTACGATAAACCGATGCTACTACTTATCAGTAGCGCTTGCTCATGGTAGGCACTGCTACTATGCACTTTACCAGTAGCGTCGTGTTCATAAAACACGTTACTACTACAATTGCCAGAACATTGCCGGCAGGCCAGGCACAGTAGTAGCGCTTGTATGTAGAAAGCGCTACTGCTATTGTACGTAGCAGTAGCGCTTTCTGCATACAAGCGCTACTACTATAGGCACCTTATCCACACTCCGGCCCGCGCTCGACCTCACTCTCCCCCTCACACACTCTCACTCGCGCGCCATCGCTGCCGCCGCCCCCCGCGCCGGTTTTCTCCCGCCGGCCGCCCTCGCCTGCGCCAGCTCTCCTCCCCGCCGGCCTTCTCCCCCGCTGGTCGCCCTCGCCCGCGCCGGCTCTCCTCCCCCCGGCCCCCTCCCTCGCCGTTCGACCTCCCGCGCCGGCCCTCGTCCCCCGCCGACCGCCCCTCCCCCGCGCCGGTCGTCCTCCACCAAGAGGTACTCCTCGTCTCTCCTCCTTCCTCCTCCCTAGTTAATTTTGAACCCTAGCTAGTTGAAAAATTTAGGATAAATCTTAGAATAATGTAGTAGGTTATGATCTTAGGTGTTCAATCTTAGGTGTTTAATTTTAGAATAATGTAGTATGAACCCTAGCTAGTTATGATCGAACCATGTTCAAAATGTAGGTTTTTAATTAGGTGTACTTTATATAATTTAGGTTTTTAGGTGTTTAATCTTAGAATAATGTAGTACGAACCCTAGTTATGATCGAACCATGTTCAAGATGTCAAATTTGTTGTTATTTTTTTTTAGTTAAAGCATTTATTCCCGCATCGACGTCGACGATGCCTATCCCGCATCCTCGTCGTCGACTCAGCGGAGGACACCTACTTGATCAGAGGGGCCATGTCCGGGACTGGGCTCCGCCGGGCTGGTACTGGGAGGTGCTACCTTCCGGGCAGCGTAGCTTGGTGAGGAGCCAGCATGTCGTTGACCCGAACCTTATTTGATGGCGGTCGCGTGGACCAGTGACGGTGCGGAGGCTTGAGGACCCCGTGGAGGTGGTACGTCACCGTGTCAGCGAGGAGGACGAGCACGTCCGTCGCTACATGGTTGCGTTGGAGGGAAGGTTGTCCAATACCTGGCAGGTTCTTCAGGGATCTCACTGGAGCTATGATCCTGTGATAGTTCCTTCTCTTTGGGTGTCCACCGCCCGCGCCGATACCCGTCGTTAGCTAGGGTTTTAGCTATATTAGTGATGTTATATGTATGATACTATTCGAGATGTATTACTGATAATATTCGACGATGTACGGACAAAATAGATGATTTAGTTTTGCTTACTGAATGCATGCTAATTTGAATACTTAATTATTTTACGATTTCATTTTGCTTATTGAATGCTCAAATTAGAAAACTACTCCTACTTTGAATGCCCAAGTGGCTGGCCATGTTTGCAGGTTACACCTCCGAGTGGCCTATGTTTTGCCGGGGTGTTGGTTAATTTCCGTTCCCGCAAATTTCAGGAGCTCGATATGTCCTTTTTTAGTAAAGGTCATGCCGGATTTTTCCATGAATTCTGGGATGACTTGTGCTAGAATATGTAGGAAATATCGAGTGGACTGGATTTTCTAGAAAGATAATTAAACAACATATTGGGTTGACTTTAAGTCTGTCGAGGCCCCATACATGACAATCAAAAAATGAGTGAGGGAGTGTGTCCACCATATGTGAGAGAAGAATAATGCCGACTGTTGTCATGGGGGTCGCTTCTCCTTCACTCCCGTGTGCTAGACATTTTGGTTGAATGCACTCGGGGATGAAGGAAGGAGGGACCATCACCAACAGTCGAATATATACACCACGTGAGCTGAGAGTTTTCAAAAAAAAAAAATACTCGACGGACCGATAGTCAACCCGTGCTGAATAATAATGATCTAATTTAGTTTTTGTAGTACATATATTGAATTGTACAAGTTTAATATTTGAATTATGAACCTCTACTTCCTCTACACCCGAGTAGTTGCCTTCGACTGATTTTCAATGTTTCAAATATGAACATATATAGGAAATGTCTGACGATGAAAGGAAATTTGGTATGTGCGAATACTGTGAAGACGAGCGCGACATGTGTGACAGGCCTCACCTAGTTGATGGTAGGCGCTTCAACATCGTGCTAGATGAGAACTTCGAAGTGGATACAGTAAGTCTTTTTTCGTAATTAAGCATGACTTCTGCTACTTCTGCTTTTTTTGCTTCACCTTATAATTTAATTTTTTTACAATTCTACTAGCGTATCCCCTGTCATGCAAGAATCTATGTCTTGGATAAGATTGGTTTTAGTACTATGGAAAGTATGGAGGTAAAGAAAGTTCAGTTGAGGACCGAGCATGGTTATACTTTTGTCGCAAAATTATACAATGCAGACACCTACTCCTATTTTGAATGCAAAATTTGGAGAGCACTATGCAAGGCTTATGCATTTGATCCTAATATGGTTATCACCTTTGATATTCGCCCGGAAGATGAAATTGAAGGTAATATAGACATCTGGGTCGATGTGCAGACGCCTCCAGTTCTACCATTATGTGAGTTTCTCAACCATATTTATGTCTTGGATATTGTTTATTCAAAAATAGTTGAAAACTATTTCTATTGACAGCTTATTTTCATTCAAGCAAACCTGTCCGGCGCTTGGTAGACATGACCTACTACTATTCCGGGGCTGAACTAAACTGCGAGGAGATAAGTCATTATGTTTCTGTTGGAAATATGCCCTAGAGGCAATAATAAAATGATTATTATTATATTTCCTTGTTCATGATAATTGTCTATTGTTCATGCTACAATTGTATTAACCGGAAACAATGATACATGTGTGAATACATAGACCACAACATGTCCCTAGTGAGCCTCTAGTTGACTAGCTCGTTGATCAACAGATAGTCATGGTTTCTTGACTATGGACATTGGATGTCATTGATTACGGGATCACTTCATTAGGATAATGATGTGATGGACAAGACCCAATCCTAAGCATAGCACAAGATCGTGTAGTTCGTTTGCTAAAGCTTTTCTAATGTCAAGTATCAGTTTCTTAGACCATGAGACTGTGTAACTCCAGGATACCGTAGGAGTGCTTTGGGTGTACCAAACGTCACAACATAACTGGGTGACTACAAAGGCACACTACAGGTATCTCCGAAAGTGTCTGTTCGGTTAGCACGAATCGAGACTGGGATTTGTCACTCCGTGTGACGGAGAGGTTTCTCCGGGCCCACTCGGTAATGCATCATCATAATGAGCTCAATGTGACCAAGTGGTTGGTCACGGGATCATGCATTATGTAACGAGTAAAGTGACTTTCCGGTAACGAGATTGAACGAGGTATTGGGATACCGACGGTCGAATCTCGGGCAAGTAACGTACCGATTGACAAAGGGAATTGTATACGGGATTACTTGAATCCTCGACATCGTGGTTCATCCGATGAGATCATCGTGGAACATGTGGGATCCAACATGGGTATCCAAATCCCGCTGTTGGTTATTGGCCGGAGAGCTATCTCGGTCATGTCTGCGTGATTCCTGAACCCGTAGGGTCTACACACTTAAGGTTCGGTGACGCTAGGGTTATTAGGAAGACTTGTATGTGATTACCGAATGTTGTTCGGAGTCCCGGATGAGATCGCAGACGTCATGAGGAGTTCCGGAATGGTCCAGAGGTGAAGATTTATATATGGGAAGTTGTAATACGGTCACCGGAAAAGTTCGGGGGCATACCGGTATTGTACCGGGGCCACCGGAAGGGTTCCGGGGGTCCACCGGGAGGGGCCACCTCTCCCGGAGGGCCTCATGGGCCATAGTGGGAAGGGAACTAGCCCTTAGAGGGCTGGGCACATCCCCCCTTGGGCCCATGCGCCTAGGGTTGGGGGGGAAACCCTAAAGGGGGCGCCCCCCTTTGCTTGGGGGGCAAGTCCCCCCCCCCTCTGGTCGCCCCCCTCTAGATCTCATCTAGAGGGGCCGGCCCCCTTCCTCCTCCCCCTATAAATAGAGGGGCGAGGGGAGGGCTGCACACACAGCTCCAAGGCGCATCCCCTCCCCTCCCAAACACCTCTCCCCCTCCGTAGAAGCTTGGTGAAGCCCTGCCGGAGTGCTGCCTCTCCATCACCACCACGCCGTCGTGCTGCTGCTGGAGCTTTCTTCCTCAACCTCTCCCTCCTCCTTGCTGGATCAAGGCGCGGGAGACGTCTCCGCGCCATACGTATGTTGAACGTGGAGGTGCCGTCTGTTCGGCGCTAGGATCATCGATGATTTGGATCAGATGAGTACGACTCCATCAACCCCGTTCTCTTGAACGCTTCCGCTCGCGATCTACAAGGGTATGTAGATGCACTCCTATCTCTCTCGTTGCTAGATGACTCCATAGATTGATCTTGGTGATGCGTAGAAAAAACTTTATTTTCTGCAACGATCTCCAACAGTGGCATCATGAGCTAGGTCTATGCGTAGTTTCTATGCACGAGTAGAACACAATTTTGTTGTGGGCGTAGATTTTGTCAATTTACTTGCCACTACTAGTCTTATCTTGTTTCGGCGACATCGTGGGATGAAGCGGCCCGGACCCACCTTACACGTACGCTTACATGAGACAGGTTCCACCGACTAACATGCACTAGTTGCATAAGGTGGCTAGCGGGTGTCTGTCTCTCCCACTTTAGTCGGATCAGATTCGATGAAAAGGGTCCTTATGAAGGGTAAATAGAAATTGGCATATCACGTTGTGGTTTTGGCGTAGGTAAGAAATGTTCTTGCTAGAACCCTATAGCAGCCACGTAAAAACTTGCAACAACAATTAGAGGACGTCTAACTTGTTTTTGCTGCATATGCCTTGTGATGTGATATGGCCAAAAGGATGTGATGAATGAAATATATGTGATGTATGAGATTGATCATGTTCTTGTAATAGGAATCATGACTTGCATGTCGATGAGTATGACAACTGGCAGGAGCCATAGGAGTTGTCTTTATTTATTGTATGACCTGCGTGTCACTGAATAACACCATGTAATTACTTTACTTCTTTGCTAAACCGTTAGCCATAGTAGTAGAAGTAATAGTTGGCGAACAACTTCATGGAGACACGATGATGGAGATCATGATGATGGAGATCATGGTGTCATGCTGGTGACGATGATGATCATGGCGCCCCGAAGATGGAGATCAAAGGAGCAAAATGATATTGTCCATATCATGTCACTATTTGATTGCATGTGATGTTTATCATGTTTTTGCATCTTATTTGCTTAGAACAACGGTAGTAAATAAGATGATCCCTCATAACAATTTCAAAGAAAGTGTTCCCCCTAACTGTGCGCCATTGTGAAAGTTTGTTGTTTCGAAGCACCACGTGATGATCGGTGTGATAGATCCTACACTACAAGAAATATGTCAACTTATGACCTTCTGTCAGTGACCCTGGAAGAATTGGTCATAGATTTATGACCATTTGAGACCAATTGGTCAAAAGCTGTTCGAGGGGCTCCAAACCCTAAACCATTGCGACCATTTTGGTCAGAAAGGTCATAATTTCCTTACATGAAATGGTCATAAAGCTAACAGTGCTAGTCCGCTGCCTTATTTCTAGTTGTTAACGACCAATATAGATGGTCATAGCCTTGTAAATTGTGGTGGGTTGCTATGACTAGGCGCCACCTCATCAGTTTTGCCTATGTGTCATGTCCATGTGGCAGTTTTTGCCCTAGGTTGTGAAGCAACCTATATTTCTGTCATTCCCAAAATTCCCAAAAAATCTCATAAATTCTTTGGGTCATATCTTCGTCAAATATGTAAAAACCTTCCTTGCCTAGTTCAAAAATAATTCAAAAATATTCATTTTCCTATTCTGTTCAGAGTAACAGTTTGTGAAGGAAGTACCACTTTGGCATGTCCAAATAGTATCCATTTTCTACAATGCTTTCCTATGCCCAAATAACCATCCTCCACCAAATGCCAGCTCAATCCATTCATTATTTTGAGCCGAGCTTCAACATTCGTATTTATGTCCAGTGTGGTGGTTTGCAAAGCAAGTACCACCTAGGCTCCTCCTTTTGAGTTGAAAATTTGTGAAAACGGTGTTCTTAGTAACTGATCATCCTCAGCCAAAACTCACGCCCATTAGCCATGTACATTTCCCGTACAGCTAATCAAACACTTGGCTGCTAATTCATGTTTGAGCATCGATTGGTCTCCTCGTGAGAATCTTATGTTGTAATTTTCTTCCTAGCACCAACCTGGGGAGTTCCCAACCCACTAGACATGCCTAGGCCGCCCATAACACATGGCAACGCCATGGTCACGCGGTGACCACGCGGCGGGCATGCGAGTTTACGCGCTCTAGAGTTGGGGCCCTCGGCCACCGCCCAAACCTCGACGTATCGCCACCAAACCATGTATTTATGATTAAATAGGTCCTTATGTAACTAGAAATGATTTTTGGAAAAAATAAATAGCAAACTATTAGGCAGCTGCAGTTCAAATTTGACCCGCTTCCAACTGAATCGGCAGAAATTTGTCTTTTTCACGAGAGGTGGATCAAAATTTTTTACACCAGACCATTTTGTAAATTGTGCATTAAATATGGCCTAGTATTTTATAAAAATGATTTGGTCCAATTTTGCAACAATTATTTGGTAGTTCCTTCACAAAAAAACCTCCTTTCGGGCACGCGAAAAATGGAAAATGGTTTTTTCGTCCAACGAAAATGAAAACTTCATTAGGCAACATTGTTTACTATTCCAATATGCACCCTTGTGCACAATATGAGATTATTTGAACAAACTATGCCATGAATGTGGCCATAAGATTGATCATTTGGCTTGAAAGCCATGAATCTTCACACTTGATAGCTCATTTCTGAGAACACTTTTTTTAAAATAATTACCGTATTACAAGTTTATTATTTTTCCTGGAAACTTGGTCACATATAATGACACAATGCGAAGGTTTTCCAATTTTTTGATTTTTTTTGAATATTTTATGCCCGTTTCAAAATGCGGTCAAAACGGTGGGCTTGACCATTCCTAGCTAGTGGTTGAATCTTGGAAAACTTTTGGTGTTTCTATGATTAAATAGATACTTATGTACCTAGAAATGATTTTTTTAGAAAATAAATAGCAAACTATGAGGCAGCTGCAGTTCAAATTTGACCCGCTTCCAACTGAATCGGCGGAAATTTGTCTTTTTCATGAGAGGTGGATCAAAACTTTTTACACCCAACCATTTTGTCAATTGTGCATTAAATATGTCCTAGTATTTTAGAAAATTGATTTGGTCCAATTTTGCAACAATTATTTGGTAGTTCCTTCACAAAAAAACCTCCTTTCAGGCACTCGGAAAATGAAAAATGTTTTTTTCGTCCAAAGAAAATGAAAACTTCCTTAGGCAACATTGTTTTCCATTCCAATATGCACCCTTGTGCACAATATGAGATCATTTGAACAAACTATGCCATGAATGTGGCCATAAGATTGATCATTTGGCTTGAAAGCCATGGATCTTCAGAGATGATAGCTCATTTCTGAGAACACTTTTTTAAAATAATTACCATATTACAATTTTATTATTTTTCCTGGAAACTTGTTCACATATAATGACACAATGCGAAGGTTTTCCAATTTTTTAATTTGTTTTGAATTTTTTATGCCCATTTCAAAATGCGGTCAAAACGGCGGGAATGACCGTTCCTAGCTAGTGGTTGAATCTTGGAATTTTTTTGGTGTTTCTCTGATTAAATAGATACTTATGTACCTAGAAATGATTTTTGGAAAAAATAAATAGCAAACTATAAGGCAGCTACAGTTCAAATTTGACCCGCTTCCAACTAAATCGACGGGAATTTGTCTTTTTCACCAGAGGTGGATAATAATTTTTGACACCCAACCATTTTGTCAATTGTGCATTAAATATGGCCTAGTATTTTATAAAAATGATTTGGTCCAATTTTGCAACAATTGTTTGGTAGTTCCTTCACAAAAAAACCTCATTTTAGGCACTCGAAAAATGGAAAATGGTTTTTTCGTCCAACGAAAATGAAAACTTCCTTAGGCAACATTGTTTGGAATTCCAAGATGCACCCTTGTGCACAATATGAGATCATTTTAACAAATTATGCCATGAATGTGGCCATAAGATTGATCATTTGGCTTGAAAGCCATGAATCTTCACGCATGATAGTTCATTTCTGAGAACACTTTTATAAAATAATTGCTGTATTACAAGTTTGTTATTTTTCCTGGGAACTTGGCCACATATAATGACACAATGAGAAGGTTTCCCAATTTTTTGATTTTTTTGAATTTTTTTATGCCCGTTTCAAAATGCGGTCAAAACGGCGGGAATGACCATTCCTAGCTAGTGGTTGAATCTTGAATTTGTTTAGGTGTTTCTCTGATTAAATAGATACTTATGTACCTATAAATGATTTTTGGAAAAAATAAATAGCAAACTATGAGGCAGCTGCAGTTCAAATTTGACCCGCTTCCAACTAAATCAGCGGAAATTTTTCTTTTTCACGAGAGGTGGATCAAAACTTTTTACACCCAACCATTTGGTCAATTGTGCATTAAATATGGCCTAATATTTTAGAAAATTGATTTGGTCCAATTTTGCAACATTTATTTGGTAGGTTCTTCACAAAAAAACCTCATTTGGGGCACTCAAAAAATGGAAAATGATTTTTTTGTCCAAAGAAAATGAAAACTTTCTTAGGCAATATTGTTTGCCATTCCAAGATTCACCATTATGCACAACATGAGATCATTTCATTGAATTTTTCATGTGAAAAAGTAGAAAATGACCCACCCCCCTAAAAACTCATTTCACATAACAATTTTTAAAAGATATTTGTCTTATTCCAATTGCAAGTTTGTTAGTTTTCCTAAAAACTATGTCACATTTGGTGACACAATGAGAATGTTTCTTTTTGATTTTCTCATATCATAAAACTGTTTATATGATTCAACACCTTTTTTTGAAAAATATGGTTCAACACCTTATTTTTAGTCGATTACGACCAATTCAGAAGGTCATAACGTGTACTGCATTCTGATTGGTCCGTAGTCATGTCACGCGGATCGTGCTCAAACGCCGTCGGATGCTCTCGGATCCGACGGTAGCCCTTTCTCCCTCACCCCCTCCCCCTCTTTGTCTGAAAAAAGAAAAAGAAAAAAGAAAACTCCCTCACCCTCTCACCCCACGAACCCTAGTGCTCCAGATCCGCCACCCGCTCACGCGCTCCCTCTCCCCCATCGCCGCCGCCACCCCGCCGACCCGCCGTCCGACCCCGCCGCCCGCGCCCGCGCGCCACCACCCGCGCCCACGCGCCACCACTCGCTTCTCCTCGCCTCCTGGAGGACGTCCGCCGCTCTTCCTCCGCCCGTCCCGGAGGCCTCGGTCGGCGCCCTCCTCCGCAGGGCTGCCGCGCTCGTCCAGCCCTCGGCGCCCGCGTCCGAGCGAGAGGAGCTCGCTGCTCGAGCATGCACAAGACCCATGGCGCCCTCCCGAGCTCCTTCGTCTTCATCGAAGCACCACAGGACCAACAGCTCCACCGCACGTGCCCACCGGCGGCAAGAGTCCCAGGCCAGTGAGCTAAGTCTCTCCCTTGCCTTCTCGTTTTCCCGTGCTCCCTTTCTTCCCTTCCCTTGCTAACCTCCCGCTCTCTCTGTCCTTTCCTCGTTATGACAGCCAACGCCATGGATGGACTCTGTCCAGGATCTCACCGCTCGTACCCGCTTCCTCTGGCCACCGAAGCCTCTGACCAGCCTCGTCGCGTGGACCTCCTCCCCCACCTGGCAGATCCGGCCTCTCCTGCCCGTTGACCGCGCCGCCGGAGCCCTGCATCGCCCCTCACTGGTTCTTGCTTTGATGCCCAGCTCTGTAAATTTTTTCACTCACTCTACTTGTTTTGATGTGGAGATGTGAGGAGTTTGTAGTTTCTTTGTGTGCTTGGCCGATGGGGTTGTTTTTGGCTTTGTTTGGTCTGTGCTGGATAATAGTCTAAAGCCTGAAGGCGATAGGAACCATGTGTGTGTGTATAGAACCTTGAGGTTGCAGGCTCTCATGGCTAAATGAATGGATTCTAGTGGTTAACTGGCAAACTGAAACATTCATGAATTTAGTCACGAAATTGGCAGGCAGATGGATGTCTTTGCTGTAAAGATTGATTTACTGTAATCTGCTTTGTTTACCTTATTTCGGCAGTTTCTAAACGTCATATTAATTGAGGCTTTAAACCAAGAATTTGTTACTGTGTCTTTTAAGTCCTTAGAACTCCTAAGAAAATTAAAGAAAGTTTTCTGGTGTGCCTTGCAATAGCTGGAAACAATCGAGTCATGTTGATGTTGTCAGGCTTGGTAGATTCAGTTTGGCATGGATTTGGATCAAGTTTGCATTCTGAGATAGGTTTGTGGGATTTTGCTGCTGGTGCTGTACACATGTTGCTTGCCATTTTTGCCTCTAGAGTCGGTAAACACTCTCTAAACAACTGACAAGAACAGCAGATGTTCACGCTGTCAGTGTGTCGGCTTGGAGATTCGACCTGTGATATTACTAATATTTGTACTATTTGTCTTATGTTCTTGTTTGTATTCAGTCAATGCCTCCAATGTGGTCGACAGCGAGTGCATCGGGGATTCGGGGTCTTCTTCAAGAAGGATAAGACCAGGGCCTCCAATGGATCATTCAGTGCTCCACTTCTCCTCTTCTTCCTAACCATTTCCTGTCTTCCTGCCGTCACATGCAATGGCTACTTGTCGCCTCCTTCTTAATTAGTACACATGGAGCTTAAACCAATTGTATCTGGAATTCAGTTGTAAGAAAGTGTCTAATCTGAAACAAGGCATGGGTGGGAATTCGTTTGGTCTAGAGTACACTGCAATATGTTTCTTGTATGCTTTAGCCACTGTTAGATTATAGTACTACTACTACTAGTCTATATATGCAACTTGTCTACAGTAAAATTATTTGACTTGTTAAAACTGCCACACATAGTACTGCTACTAGTCTATATATGCAACCAGTACCTATGTTTCTCAATATAAAGACGTTTTGGTAGTTTAAATGATGGATGGAGTGATAGTTACAGTAGGTTTGAATCCCAATTTTTCCGTGGTAGCACAACAACTGTTGTGTCGCTCCTTATGTTAGCCGTGTTATTCTTCTGACCTAGCTGGCTATAGCTTCATCCTGCTGGCCTTTTTTGGACATTGTGCCGTTGGTTCTCATTTCACCTCATTTTATTGGTATATACCTTCAGAATTGTTTCCATACCAAGGGCCATGTTATTGTTTGAATTTTAGTTTTGTTCTGGTAATACAGAAAGTGCTCTGTTGGTTCTCAGTTTACCTCGTTTTATTGGTATATATTCCTGCAGGCGGAGCAGCGGGTGGGGGAGTAAAATCAGGCGATGGCAAGCAAGTCAAGGCCGTCACAACGGCCGGCATGCACCACAAGGAGGAGGATGGCCTCTTCACCTACTCCGGCCCCGTCCTCCCCGACTCCTGGTCGTGCCCCTGTGCATGATAGCGCCCTCACTCTTCTACTTCTACTACCTACTGTTGCTCTTGTGCTGCTATTATACGATGGTAGTATGCTGCTGATGATGTTGTTGATGCCATGCTTTTTGTCTTGTCATGCACTGAAATTAATTGATAGCATTAGAAGCAAATTTCCCATCATCCTTTAGCTGCACTAGCCTTGTGTATTTGGCAGGCATATGCATATCTGTAGCTCTTCCTTTTTTTTGATAATTCACTCATCTGTAGCAGTCACATATCTGTCCTCGTAACATCTGCTTGATCAATGCTATTTTGTTCTCATATAGAATGTCCATTTGTTGCTGTCTATCTGCTTGCTGGGTGTCATCCAAGTGTGGGATGTTGTTGGTGATCCTCCGTAGATTTACAGTGTTAGTTTTTCCTTCTGTTCTAGTAGACCCGATTGAGCTGGATTGTTCAGCTAGGGTGGGTGCGCACATCAAGTGCCAATTGTCGGTCATCCACCGTGGGTTTGTTTTCTTCACTTCTGCAACAATACACCAAGTGAATCATGCGTCCACTTATAAGTAGACCCAGTTACATCATGAGTGGTGGATCATTGGTCGTTTAAAATGGTTTCTTAAGAGTGCTGACTTATTATTCAGTGAATTTTCTCTAATGTGTCTAAAATGTTGTCTTTGTGCCTACTTCATTGTTGTCATTCCTATAGTGTGCCTTTTCAGTTTCATTTTATTGTAATATCGCCCAGTTTTACAGTGTAATTTACTGCATAGTCACTGTAAAACTTGTAGGTATTACAGTGGAATACCTAAGATTTTTTTAGGGAGTTACACTGTAAATAACCCATTTTATACATTGTATAAACTGCAGGTATTTACAGTGGAATTCCTCTATTTTTTCACTGTATATCCTCAATTTATATTACAATGTAAAGTCCCACATTTATCATACTCCATGCTTTATCTCTCATTTCTTGGTCTTTTGACATTGTAAATTGCAGCTATATTAACGCCCTTATTTTCTTGTGTATTTCCAATGCTTTTTAACTCTGTATTTCCTGTTGGTTTACTGTTTTTACCCTGATCTAAATATATTTCAGTGTTGCTTTCAGTCTATTAGAACCTGATGATTCCAGTTTTTTTACTAGATTCTTTGATGTTTTCTGCAGAAAAATTCATCTAAAAGGTGTCCGTACATCAGAAGGGTGAGCACAAGGAGTAGGAGACTGTTGGCGTTTTGTAAAACCTGATGATCCTGCTTTTGTACATCAGAAGTAGCAGCAGTAGGGGAAGGGTTATCTGGGAATTTAATGTATCTTCTCTCTGTTTGTGAATGAAATAGTAATTATGTATGTGATTTAATGTATCTTCTCTCTGTGAATTTCATGTATGTTTCAGAATGTGATTTGAAAATGTGTGCAATGAAAACATGACTCCTGCGACCCACTTATCAAAATAATTTGAGCACATTTGAAATTTTTGACGTGTGGGACCAGTGTATGATATTATGATATTTGGGACAAATGTAAAATAGTGGAAAATAAAATAGCAAAAAGTAAAAGATCATACGCTGTAAAAGGCCGCATCTAGAAATAAAAGTGCTGAATTGTTGGGCCAGGCCCATGTAGCTAGAAAAAATTAATAGAGAAAAAATATAGTAAAAAGGCCGAATTGTTGGGCTCGGCCCATGTAGAAAATCGAATTGGACCGGGCTGAATCTTGTGCCACATCAGCTTGCCACGCTGGATGCCTACGTGGCCTGGGGGAGGTTGCTAGTGACCAAAACGCCACAGTAGGAATATTTTGGTCGTATACGTCTTTGACCATTCCAGAAGAAAGGTCGCTATAGTCAGTTTACGACGGCCAGCTTTTGACATTCTGTTTTTGGTCACAAAAAGGTCATAAATGGAAATTTGTGACCTTTCAGTGACCAATAGTGGTGGTCATAAGTTGACATATTTCTTGTAGTGCTAACGTTCACATACAACGGGTGTAAGCCAGATTTACACATGCAAAACACTTAGGTTGACTTGACGAGCCTAGCATGTACAGACATGGCCTCGGAACACAAGAGACCGAAAGGTCGAACATGAGTCGTATAGAAGATACAATCAACATGGAGATGTTCAGCGATGATGACTAGTCCGTCTCACATGATGATCGGACACGGTCTAGTTGACTCGGATCATGTATCACTTAGATGACTAGAGGGATGTCTATCTGAGTGGGAGTTCATTAAATAATTTGATTAGATGAACTTAATTATCATGAACTTAGTCTAAAACCTTTGCAAAATGTCTTGTAGATCAAATGGCCCACGCTCATATCAACCTCAACTTCAACGCGTTCCTAGAGAAAACGAAGCTGAAAGATGATGGCAGCAACTATACGGACTGGGTCCGGAACCTGAGAATCATCCTCATAGCTGCCAAGAAAGCATAGGTCCTAGAAGCACCCATCCCAGCGAACCAAGACGTTATGAACGCTTGGCAGTCACGTGTTGATGATTACTCCCTCGTTCAGTGCGGCATGCTTTACAACTTAGAACCGGGGCTCCAAAAGCGTTTTGAGGAGCACGGAGCATATGAGATGTTCCAAGAGTTGAAAATGGTTTTCCAAGCTCATGCCCGGGTCGAGAGATATGAAGTCTCCGACAAGTTCTATAGCTGTAAGATGGAGGAAAATAATTCTGTCAGCGAGCACATACTCAAAATGTCTGGGTTGCACAACCACTTGTCCCAATTGGACATTAACCTCCCGGACGAGGCGGTCATTGATAGAATCCTTTAGTCGCTCCCACCTAGCTTAAAGAGCTTTGTGATGAACTACAATATGCAGGGGATGGTGAAAAATATTCCTGAGGTATTTTCAATGCTGAAATCAGCGGAGGTAGAAATGAAAAAGGAACATCAAGTGTTGATGGTCAATAAAACCACTAGTTTCAAGAATGGCAAGGGTAAGAAGAACTTCAAGAAGGATGGCAAGGGAGTTGCCGCGCCCGGTAAACCAGTTACCAGGAAGAAGCCAAAGCACGGACCCAAACCTGAGACTGAGTGCTTTTATTGCAAGGGGAACGGTCACTGGAAGCGGAACTGCCGCAAGTACTTAGCGGATAAGAAGGCCGGCAACACCAAAGGTATATATGATATACATGTTATTGATGTGTACCTTACCAGTACTCGTAGTAGCTCCTGGGTATTTGATACCGGTGCGGTTTCTCATATTTGTAACTCAAACGCTGCGGAATAAGAGGAGACTGGCGAAGGACGAGGTGACGATACGCGTCGGGAATGGTTCCAAGGTTGATGTGATCGCCGTAGGCATGCTACCTCTACATTTACCTACGGGGTTAGTTTTAAACCTCAATAATTGTTATTTAATGCCAGCTTTGAGCATGAACATTGTATCTGGATCTCGTTTACTACGAGATGGCTACTCATTTAAATCCAAGAATAATGGTTGTTCTATTTATATGAGAGATATGTTTTATGGTCATGACCCGCTGGTCAATGGTTTATTCTTAATGAATCTCGAACGTGATGTTACACATATTCATAGTGTGAATACCAAAAGATGTAAGATTGATAATGATAGTCCCACATATCTGTGGCACTGCCGCCTTGGTCACATTGGTGTCAAACGCATGAAGAAGCTCCATACAGATGGACTTTTGGAATCTCTTGATTTCGAATCATTTGACACGTGCGAACCATGCCTCATGGGCAAAATGACCAAGACTTCGTTCTCCGGAACAATGGAGCGAGCGACCAACTTATTGGAAATTATACATACTGATGTGTGCGGTCCAATGAGCGTTGAGGCTCACAGTGGCTATCGTTATGTTCTCACCCTCACTGATGACTTAAGAAGATATGGGTATGTCTACTTGATGAAACACAAGTCTAAGAACTTTGAAAAGTTCAAGGAAATTCAGAATGAGGTAGAGAATCAACGTGATAGAAAGATAAAGTTCTTACGATCAGATCATGGTGGAGAATATTTAAGTCACGAGTTTGGTATACACTTAAGAAAATGTGGAATTGTTTCACAACTCACGCCGCCTGGAACACCTCAGCGTAATGGTGTGTCCGAACGTCGTAATCGCACTCTATTGGATATGGTGCGGTCTATGATGTCTCTTACCGATTTACCGCTATCATTTTGGGGATACACTTTAGAGACAACTACATTCACTTTAAATAGGGCACCGTCTAAATCCATTGAGACAACACCGTATGAATTATGGTTTGGAAAGAAACCTAAGCTGTCGTTTCTAAAAGTTTGGGGATGCGATGCTTATGTCAAGAAACTTCAACCTTAAAAGCTCGAACCCAAGTCGAAAAAATGCGTCTTCATAGGATACCGTAAGGAAACCATTGAGTATACCTTCTACCTCAGATACGAAGGCAAGATCTTTGTTGCCAAGAACGGGTCCTTTCTGGAGAAAGAGTTTCTCTGAAAGAAGTAAGTGGGAGGAAAGTGGAACTTGATGAAGTACTACCTCTTGAACTGGTAAGTAGCGTAGCTCAGGAAGATGTTCCTGTGGTGCCTGCACCGACTAGAGAGGAAATTAATGATGATGATCAAGGTACTTCGAATCAAGTTACTATTGAACTTCGTAGGTCCACAAGGACACGTTCCACACCAGAGTGGTATGGCAACCCTGTCCTGGAAATCATGTTGTTAGACAATGGTGAACCTTTGAACTATGAAGAAGCGATGGCGGGCCCAGATTCCAACAAATGGCTTGAAGGCATGAAATCCGAGATATGATCCATGTATGAAAACAAAGTATGGACTTTGACAAACTTGCCCGTTGATCGGCGAGCGATAGAAAATAAATGGATCTTTAAGAAGAAGTCGGACGCGGATGGTAATGTTACCATCTATAAAGCTTGACTTGTCGCTAAGGGTTATCGGCAAGTTCAAGGGGTTGACTACGATGAGACTTTCTCTCCCGTAGCGAAGCTAAAGCCCGTTCGAATCATGTTAGCAATTTCCGCATACTATGATTATGAGATATGGCAAATGGACATCAAAACAGCATTCCTTAATGGCTATCTTAAGGAAGAACTGTATATGATGCAGACAGAAGGTTTTGTCGATCCTAAGAATGCTAACAAGGTATGCAAGCTCCAGCGATCCATTTATGGGCTGGTGCAAGCATCTCGGAGTTGGAACATTCGCTTTAATGAGATGATTAAAGCGTTTGGGTTTATGCAGACTTATGGAGAAGCCTGCGTTTACAAGAAAGTGAGTGGGAGCTCTGTAGCATTTCTCATATTATATGTGGATGACATACTTTTGATGGGAAATGATATAGAACTTTTGGACAGCATTAAGGCCTACTTGAATAAGTTTTTTTCAGTGAAGGACCTTGGAGAAGCTTCTTATATATTAGGCATCAAGATCGATAGATATAGATCGAGACGCCTCATAGGTCTTTCACAAAGCACATACCTTGACAAGATATTGAAGAAGTTCAATATGGATCAGTCCAAGAAGGGGTTCTTGCCTGTGTTGCAAGGTGTGAAATTGAGCTCATCTCAATCCCCGACCACGGCAGAAGATAAAGAAAAGATGAGTGTCATCCCCTATGCCTCGGCCATAGGGTCTATTATGTATGCCATGCTGTGTACCAGACCTGATGTAAACCTTGCCGTAAGTTTGGTTGCAAGACACCAAAGTAATCCCGGCATGGAACACTAGACAGCGGTCAAGAATATCCTGAAGTACCTGAAAAGGACTAAGGATATGTTTCTCGTTTATGAGGTGACGAAGAGCTCATCGTAAAGGGTTACGTCGATGCTAGCTGATAACCCACAAGTATAGGGGATCGCAACAGTTTTCGAGGGTAGAGTATTCAACCCAAATTTGTTGATTCGACACAAGGGGAGCCAAAGAATATTCTCAAGTATTAGCAGCTGAGTTGTCAATTCAACCACACCTGGAAACTTAGTATCTGCAGCAAGGTGTTTAGTAGCAAAGTAATATGATAGTGGTAGTAACGGTAACAAAAGTAAAGATAGTAAAAGTAATGTTTTTGGTATTTTGTAGTGATTGTAACAGTAACAACGGAAAAGTAAATAAGCGTAAACCAGTATATGGAAAACTCGTAGGAACCGGATCAATGATGGATAATTATGCCGGATGTGGTTCATCATGTAACAGTCATAACATAGGGTGACACAGAACTAGCTCCAGTTCATCAATGTAATGTAGGCATGTATTCCGAATATAGTCATACGTGCTTATGGAAAAGAACTTGCATGACATCTTTTGTCCTACCCTCCCGTGGCAGCAGGGTCCTATTGGAAACTAAGGGATATTAAGGCCTCCTTTTAATAGAGATCGGAACAAAGCATTAGCACATAGTGAATACATGAACTCCTCAAACTATGGTCATCACCGGGAGTGGTCCCGATTATTGTCACTTCGGGGTTGCCGGATCATAACACATAGTAGGTGACTATAGACTTGCAAGATAGGATCAAGAACTCACATATATTCATGAAAACATAATAGATTCAGATCTGAAATCATGGCACTCGGGCCCTAGTGACAAGCATTAAGCATAGCAAAGTCATAGAAACATCAATCTCAGAACATAATGGATACTAGGGATCAAACCCTAACAAAACTAACTCGATTACATGATAAATCTCATCCAACCCATCACCGTCTAGCAAGCCTACGATGGAATTACTCACGCACGACGGTGAGCATCATGGAATTGGTGATGGAGGATGGTTGATGATGATGACGATGACGAATCCCCCTCTCCGGAGCCCCGAACGGACTCCAGATCAGCCCTCCCGAGAGAGATTAGGGCTTGGCGGCAGCTCCGTATCGTAAAACGCGATGATTTCTTCTCTCTGACTTTTTTCTCCCCGAAAGCCAATATATGGAGTTGGAGTTGGCGTCGGAGGGCCACTAGGGGGCCCAC
>NC_041381.1:40216469-40220267 GCF_002162155.2 Triticum dicoccoides | reverse complement strand
CGCCCCCACCCTCGTGAGCAGGGTGTGGGCCCCCTGGTCTTCATCTTTTGCGAGGATTTTTATTTATTTTTTCTAAGGTGTTCCGTGGAGTTTCCGGACATTCCGAGAATCTTTATTTTCTGCACAAAAACAACACCATGGCAATTCTGCTGAAAACAACGTCAGTCCGGGTTAGTTCCATTCAAATCATACAAGTTAGAGTCCAAAACAAGGGCAAAAGTGTTTGGAAAAGTAGATACGATGGAGACGTATCAACTCCCCCAAGCTTAAACCCTTGCTTGTCCTCAAGCAATTCAGTTGAAAAACTGAAAGAGAAAAAGAAAAACTTTTACAAACTCTGTTTGCTCTTGTTGTTGTAAACATGAAAAGCCAGCATTCAAGTCTCAGCAATTATTATGAACTAACCATACTCACATTGACACGTAGGTCTCACAGTTGCTCATATCAATAGCATAATCAGCTAGCGAGCCATAATAGCAAAACTCGGATGACAACACTTTCTCAAAATAATCATAACATGGTATAACAAAATGGTATCTTGCTAGCCCTTTCTGAGACCGCAAAACATAAATGCAGAGCACCTTTAAAGATCAAGGACTGACTAAACATTGTAATTCATGGTAAAAGAGATCCAGTCAAGTCATACCCGAAATAAACCAATAATAATGAATGCAAACGACAGTGTGCTCTCCAGCGAGTGCTTTTTAATAAGAAGGGTGATGACTCAACATAAAAGTAAATAGATAGGCCCTTCGCAGAGGGAAGCAGGGATTTGTAGAGGTGCCAGAGCTCGGCTTTGAAATAGAGATAAATTATATTTTGAGCGGCATACTTTCATTGTCAACATAACAACTAAAAGACGATGATATCTTCCATGCTAAACAGATTATAGGCGGTTCCCAAACAGAATGGTAAAGTTTATACTCCCCTTCCTCCACAAGCATCAATCCATGGCTTGCTCGAAACAACGAGTGCCTCCAACATTCAACGGGTCCCAAGGGGAGTTTTGTTTGCAGTTATTTTGATTTAGTTTGCACAAAGCATGGGACTGGGCATCCCGGATACCAGCCTTTTTCTCGTGAATGAGGAGCGGAGTCCACTCCTCTTGAGAATAACACGCCTAACACGGAAGATAAGGGCAGCTCTAGTTGACATATGAGCTATTCGAGTATGCAAAACATAATGTTTATTTGAAGGTTTAGAATTTGGCACATACAAATTTACTTGGAACGGCAGGTAAATACCGCATATAGGTAGGTATAGTGGAATCATATGGAATAACTTTGGGGTTTAAGGAGTTCGGATGCACAAGCAGTATTCCCGCTTAGTACAGGTGAATGCTAGCAAAAGACTGGGAAGCGACCAACTGAGAGAGCGACAACAGTCGTAAACATGCATTAAAATTAATTCACACCGAGTACAAGCATGAGTAGGATATAATCCACCATGAACATAAATATCATGAAGGCTATGTTGATTGGATTCAACTACATGCATGAACATGTGCCAAGTCGAGTCACTCAATTCATTTAAAGGAGGATACCACCCCATCATACCACATCATAATCATTCTAATAGCATGTTGGCACACAAGGTAAACCATTATAACTCATAGCTAGTCAAGCATGGCACAAGCAACTACAATCTCCAAATGTCATTGCAAATATGTTTACTTCATAATAGCTGAATCAAGAATGATGAATCATCATATTTACAAAAACAAGAGAGGTCGAGTTCATACCAGCTTTTCTCCCCTCAATAAGTCCATCATATATCATCATTATTGCCTTTCACTTGCACGACCGAACGATGTGGATAATAATAGGAGTGCACGTGCATTGGACTAAGCTGAAATCTGCAGGCATTCAACTCAAGAGAGAAGACAAGTAATATGGGCTCTAAGTTAAAATAATCAATCATGCATATAAGAGCCACTAAGCATTTTCAATATAGTCTTCTCGACCCCACAAAAAAAGAAACGAAATAAAAACTATTTACACGGGAAAGCTCCCAACAAGCAAAAGAAGAACGAAAAATATTTTTGGGTTTTCCTTTTTAATTCTACTACAAACTTGAAAAGTAAACTGACTAACTTTTTTGTTTTTCCTAAAGTTTAATAAACACACAAGAAGAAAGCAGGAAAAATAAAATAAACTAGCATGGATATTACAGTGAAAGAGTATGAACACCAAAATCTAGCAATGAGTGTGTGTGAACATGAATGTAATGTCGGTGGGAAATACGTACTCCCCCAAGCTTAGGCTTTTGGCCTAAGTTGGTCTATTGCCAGGGATGGCCTGGCGGATATCCGTAGGTGAAGCTGGAGTCGTACTGTGACGCAGCGGCTATTGCCGCCTGAGCTGTAGCGTAGAGTCGAGCAGCCTCCGCTCTCCTTTCTTACTCATCTGCCTCCTCTCTGGTAATAATATATCTTCTTTTCGCCTATGAATTAAAGAAAGCAGGAGCAGGAAGAGCAATATGGACTACACGACGTCTGTTAAAGATTAGTCGATACTGGAGAGGTGGTTCAGTCCTTTCAACAAACTGGTGGGAAACCATAGAATCAAAATCTAAATAAGAAGGGGGTAACTCCATGTCACCCTCACGAATGTCTACCTCAAGAAAAAGCATAAATTCCTCCAAAGAAATCTCCGCTATGTCTATTCTGATGCAACCTGCGAGCTACAATGGTTCCCAAATGATAAGATTGGTCTCCTAACACAGCACTCCTGAGAATACTGAGATCAGGGACACACAAGTGACATACTTCATCCTTAGCATTAATACATCTACCTATAAAGAGAGCAAAATAATGTATAGCAGGAAAAAGAATGCTCCCTAAAGTGGCCTGTGTTATGTCTCTAGATTCCCCCACAGTTATTCTAGCAAGAAAGTCTCTATATTCAGATTTAGGGGGATCCCTGACATTACCCCAAGATGGAAGTTTGCAAGCAGAAGTAAAATCCTCTAGTCCATGGTATAATATTTGTCATAAAGGTCAAACATGACTGAAAGAGAATTTCGCGAAGTTGAAAACTCAAACCTCCTCACAAATGAACTTGTGAGATCATGATACTGGGAGCATTTGTCAGCTTCAAAGTCCTCAAGACCGGCGTTACTCAAATATGCGCTAAATTCTTCTTTGATTCCCACTTGATTCATAAAATTTTCCGACGGCCATGCACAAGGCCTCACAGGAGCGTCTCTTGGTGGTTCCTCGTCAGCATCACGTATTGCAAGCCTGGGAACTTGCTTCCTTGAAGGACCACCTTGGAACATCCTCCTAAGCATATTGTTTCCTCTGAAAAATTTCTGAAATTTTTAGTAACTTCAAATAAAAGTGAACCAACTTCAATAAAATTGGTAGTAACAACTCCTGCAAGTGCCTAGAGCCTATATAAAGCATTGGTACTAATTGGAACCATATAAATTTGTCAAGCAAGCTCAAGAACATGGTCACCTATGCAACACAAATCACTAGTGCAGAACCGGGCAATAGCACCGGTTCGTAAGGCCCTTTAGTGCCGGTTCCATAACCGGCACTAAAGTGTGGTCACTAAAGGCCCCCCCTTTAGTACCGTTTCAGCACGAACCGGTGCTAAAGGGAAACCACGTGGCACGAGCCAGCTCCGGGGGCCTGGAGCCCTTTAGTACCGGTTGGTAAGACCAACCGGTACTATAAGGTTTGGGGGTTTTTAGTTTTATGATTTCTTTTTCATTTAATTTTGTGTTTCCATTTTAATTCTTTTTCGTTTGCTGGTATTTTACGATACTACACATTGTAAACGTTATGCATAT
>NC_041381.1:40205301-40216447 GCF_002162155.2 Triticum dicoccoides | reverse complement strand
TAAATAGAATTTCTAGTAGAACCAATCATCGAGTTCAACATGATTGTCATGATATTATAAGCGTTCATATATAACACCACAAAAGAAAATCACTTAAGTTCAGAACGAAGAACACGGACATGAAAGGACAAGTACTAATTAAGAGCAGCATGAAGAACTAGCTAAATCACTCCTGCTAGCTACTCTCTCTCTGGTAAAATAGCATAGAACATGTATAGCTCTCCTGATTGATCATACTGGAGCATGCCGATGAACCTGTCTCCTAATCGTGGGCTGCGCTTCTCATTGCTGCCCCCTAGTACTTCTCTGCGATCATTAACAATTTTCCTCCAATCTTTCACTATTAAGCATTCATCGCTTCTAGAAATCCTGAATGCATTCATGTGCAATGCAGGATATCTTGGCCTTAAGCTAACAATTGACATCTGACCTTTAGTCTCGATCCCCTGAGGCACAACTGTCATCGGGAGTCCTTGTTGAAGAACATCGTATAGTACTTAATTAATATACTTAGCAATGAAAGTTTAGCAAAAGAAATATGTATGCAAAATATGCACTGAGGACAAATAGTAAATATCTTACCATCATTCCTAAATAGATGTGACCGTAGTTCAATACCATCACTATTGGTCGCACGTTTTGAGTAACCAAGTGCAGGAAAAAAATTTGTCTTGACAGTATGAAGATCCTCAAGCCATGAAACATAATGACTTATCTCCTCTCAGTTTAGTTCAGCTCCGGGACAGTAGAAGGTCCTGTCTACCAAGCGCCGGACATGTTTGGTTGAATGGAGATAAGCTGTCAATAGAAATTAGTTGTCAGTTATTTTTGAAATAAGCAATATTAAAGACAAAAATATATTTGAGAAGAACTCACATAATGGTAGAACTGGAGGCATCTGCACATCGACCCATATGTCTCTATTACCTTCAATATCATCTTCCGGACGAATATCAAAGGTGATAACCATACCAGGCTCAAATGCATAAGCCTTGCATAGTGCTTGCCAAGTTTTGCATTCAAAATAGGTGTACGTGTGTGCATTGTATACTTTGACGTTGAAAGTATAACCGTCATGCTCAGTTTTCAGGTAAGCTCTCTTTACCTCCATAGTTTCCATATCTTTGAATCCTATCTTATCCAAGACAAAAATTCTTGCATGGCATGGGATGCGCTAGTAGAATAGTGAAAATTAAAAATTATAAGTCAGGCAAATGAAGCATATATAAGTCATGCTTAATTACGAAAACAGACTTGTCGTTGTGACTTACTGTATCGAATTCGAAAGTCTCATCCAGCTTGATGCTGAATCGCCTACCATCAACAAGGAAATTTCTGTCGCACTGGCCGCGCTCGTCTTCACAGTATGTGCACATACCGAAATTTTTTCCGTCGTCAGACGACATTTCCTATGTTCATATTAGGCGAAACATTAAACACTTACTAATTCAATTAATTCAACTACTTCTATTAATTCGACTAAGCATTTACTAAAAATAAACTAGTTATATTAATTCAATTAGTTCAACTAAGCATTTACTAAAAATAAACTAGTTCTAATCCTCCATCTCTTTCTTAGACTTATCCCACTTAGGTGAAACTTTAAACACTTATTACTATCTAACATTAATTAATATCTAGCCAATTCAAATATATATCTAACTATATTCATCTCTAACAATTGACATTACTATATATTTAACTTTTCTATCTAATTCATCTAACATTCGATATTAATCTAACATTTATATAAACTCAAAATATATAAAAACATTAAATAAACAGAAAAACTCATTAACAAATAATATTTTAATTAGATAATCAAATCTCAGATACGACAATTTTCTTACTAAAAATAAACTAGTTATATTAATTATTCAACTAGTTCAAATCACATATACCTAAATAAACTAGTTCGACAATTTTCTTACTAAAAATAAACTAGTTATATTAATTATTCAACTAGTTCAAATCTCATATACCTAAATAAACTAGTTCGACAATTTTCTTACTAAAAATAAACTAGTTATATTAATTATTCAACTAGTTCAAATCCCGTACGCCGCCGCCCTGTACGTACGAGCGGGGGCGGCGGCGTACGGGGCGGGGGCGCCGGCGCGCGGGTGCGAGAGACGTACGGGACCGCGGCGACGACGATGGACGGCGGCGGCGTTCGGGGCGGCGGCGCGAGACGACGACGACGACGGGCGGCGGCGGGGACAGCGACGACGACGACGGACGACGGGCGACGGGCGGCGACGACGGGATCGAGCGGCGCGCGGCGATGCCGAGAGGTTGGAGACGAAGTGGGGAGATGTAACTGAAATTTTCGTAAGTGCTATATATATAGGATGTGCCTTTAGTACCGGTTGGAGCCACCAACCAGTACTAAAGGCCTGCTCTTCCCGAGTTGGCCTTTAGTACCGGTTGGTGGCTCCAACCGGTACTAAAGGGTGATCTTTAGTACCGGTTGGAGCCACCAACCGGTACTAAAGGCCTCGCGCTGCCACCCCAAAGTTTAGTCCCACCTCGGCGGGCGAAGGGCAGCTGCACTGGTTTATAAACCCAGCCGCGGCTACCACTTTCAACTCCTCTATATAGCAGGCTTGTGGGCCTAAATTCTGCGCGCTGCCCTGTGAGTCTGCTAGGCCTTTAAGGCCTGTAATTGCACACCCGTGGCCTAGCAGGCCCACAGGGCAGCGCCCCAATTTTTTTATAGTTTTTTTCTTTTCTGCTTTATTTTCTTCTATTTATTTCTGCGTAGTTTTTTGTATAGTTTTTTATTTTCTGTTATATTTATTTTCTTCTATTTATTTCTGAGTAGTTTTTCATCTAGTTTGCCAAAATTCAACATTTTCAGAGTTCATTTTGTAGTGATTTTCAATTTCACGGTCATTTTATATAGTTTTTTCTTTTCAGCTATAGTTTTTTTTCTGCTATTTTTTCTTTTCTGCAAAACTTGATGGTCAAAGTCTGGAGTTATAACCAAAGTTTTAAAAAAAAGAAATGCCGACGTGCAATTAGTTTTTGCCATAACAGAAGAAGTCCGGAGTTGTAATAAGTTATTAAAAATAAAAAAGAGGTGCAATGCTCGTTAATTTGCTTCAAGCCTTTCGGAATAGTGTAAACTGCACTGCGCATAGCTCCGTGCAGTCTACCATATTCCTGAAGGCTTGAAGCTAAGCAACGTGAGCATTGAGCCTCTTCTTCATCGTCTCTGCACTCAGGGCTTATAAACCGCTCCTAGTCCCTCTCTCTTCGCGAGGTGGGACTAAAAAACAGCTTACTAAGAAACTATAGTACTGGTTCATCCATGAACCGGTACTAAAGGTGCTCGTGGGGCCCCAGCCTTACCTGACACAACCTCATTAGTACCAGTTCGTGGCACGAACCGGTGCTAAAGGTTCGCCACGAACTGGTACTAAACAGCTCCTCCCGCCTAGCAGTTGGTGCATACTGAACGCAAAAATATAAGAGCATTTAGATCATGATCTTATATTTCTTTACAGTCTAAATTGTCAATATGATCTTATAACATCAAAAATACTTTGATCATCAATGATCTTTGTGTGTACAATCTGAATTGTCAATATGAGTCATCAACGATTTATAAACCGATGAAGACTCATATTGCGGCCACAAATTCTACACATAGAGTTCAATGAAGACCAAGTGCTTGTGATAGTTTGAGAAATAACATATTTAAGGTGGTAAAAGGCTTGTTAGGGGAGCGAGGTGGGACTAAAAACAGCTTGCCATAACCTCATTAGTACCGGTTCGTGGTACGAACCGACACTAAATGGTGATGGTGGGGCCATAGCCTGACCGCAGGCTGACACAGCCTCTTTAGTACCGGTTCGTGGCATGAACTGGTACTAAAGGTTCGCCACGAACCGGTGCTATTGATCGCCGCCACGAACCGGCACTAATGTACACATTAGTGCCGGCTGAAATTCAAACCGGCACTATTGTGCTTCACATTTGACCCTTTTTCTACTAGTGAATTTGCAATGAATAAATCACTAGAACAAAAACTAATTGGACCAATGGAGGAGTCACATACCAAGGAACAATCTCCCCAAGCAGTTTTGCGAGAGGTGCTTTGAGCAAGGAGATCGAAAATCACAGCAACGGGGGCTGGAACTCGTGCTTGAGTTGGTTTTTCGTGTTTGTGTGAGACAGAGGAAGAAGATGGGTGCAGGAATAAGTGGAGGAGGGCCACCATGGGCCCATGAGGCAGGGGGGCGCGCCCAGGGGGGTAGGGCGCGCCCTCCACCCTCGTGGCCAGGTGGTAGCTCCCCCCGCGGTGATTTTTGCACAGTAAATTCTTAAATATTCCCGAAAAAATCATATTAAATTGGCACGGTATTCTAAGGACTTTTATTTTCGGGATATTTTTATATTGTACGGATAAGTCAGGAGACAGATAGAAAAGTACTATTTTACTTTATTTCTACTAAATAACAGGAAATATAAAGAGGGTACAGAAGGTTGTGCTTCTAGTTTCATCCATCTCGTGATCATCAAAATGAATCCACTAACAAGGTTGATCAAGTCTTGTTAACGAGCTCATTCCGATTAACAAGGAACCGGAGAAATTTCGAATAGCACTAAGTTACCTCAACGGGGATATGAAAATCCCCAACAATAAGTATATCATACTTCTTCTTGACAGTAGGGAGAGGAAATTCAAAACCTCCAAATATAATCAATGGAATTTTTTCAATAGAGTTGATACTATAAACTTGAGGTTGTTTCCTCGGAAAACGTACCGTGTGCTCATTGCCATTAACATGAAAAGTTACATTGCCTTTGGTGCAATCAATAACGTGCCCTGCAGTATTAATGAAAGGTCTTCCAAGAATGATAGACATACTATCATCCTCGGGAATATCAAGAATAACAAAGTCCGTGAAAATAGTAACGTTTGCAACCACAACAGGCACATCCTCACAAATACCGACAGGTATAGCAGTTGATTTATCAGCCATTTGCAAAGATATTTCAGTAGGTGTCAACTTATTCAAGTCAAGTCTGCGATATAAAGAGAGAGGCATAACACTAACACCGGCTCCAAGATCACACAAAGCGGTTTTAACATAATTTCTCTTAATGGAGCATGGTATAGTAGGTACTCTGGGATCTCCAAGTTTCTTTGGTATTCCACCCTTAAATGTATAATTAGCAAGCATGGTGGAAATTTCAGCTTCAGGTATCTTTCTTTTATTAGTAATAATATCCTTCATATACTTAGAATACGGATTTGTTTTGAGCACATCAGTTAATCGCATACGCAAAAAGATGGGTCTAATCATTTTAGCAAAGCGCTCAAAATCCTCATCATCCTTTTTCTTGGATGGTTTCGGGGGAAAAGGCATGGGTTTTTGAACCCATGGTTCCCTTTCTTTACCATGTTTCCTAGCAACAAGATCTCTTTTATCATAACGTCGATTCTTTGATTGTGGGTTATCAAGATCAACAGCAGGTTCAACTCCTACATCATTATCATTACTAGGTTGAGCATCAACATGAACATTACCATTAACATTATCACTAGGTTGATGTTCATCACCTGATTGTGTTTCAGCATCAGAAATAGAGATATCATTCGGATTCTCAGGTGGCTCAGCGATAGGTTCACTAGAAGTTTGCAAAGTCCTATCATTTTTCTTTTTCTTCCTTTTAGAAGAACTAGGCACGTCAATATAATTCTCTGAGAATCCTGCTCGATTCTCTTAGGGTGTCCTTCAGGATACAAAGGTTCCTGAGTCATTCTACCGGTTCTAGTAGCCACTCTAACAGCATAATCATTTTTCTTACTATTCATTTCATCAAGCACTTCTTTATGAGCTTTAAGTACTTGTTCTACTTGAGTGGTAACCATAGAAGCATGCTTGCTAACAAGTTTAAGTTCACCTGTAATATCAGACATATAATCACCCAAGCGTTTAATCATAAAGGTATTCTGTTTTAATTGTCTACCAAAATAAGCATTAAAGTCATCTTGCTTAAACATAAAGTCATCAAACTCATCCAAGCACTGACTAGCAATTTTAGTAGGAGGGACTTCAGCTTCATCATATCTATAGAGAGAATTTACCTTTACTACCTGTTACGGGATATCGGGAGATTCTTCATTAAATAAGTAATTGAGATCATATACTTCTTCAACAGGCGGTAAATTAAGACCATGTATTTCTTCAATAGGAGGTAGATTCTTAACATCTTCAGCTTTAATACCTTTTTCTTTCATAGATTTCTTTGCCTCTTGCATATCTTCGGGACTAAGAAATAGAACACCTCTCTTCCTCGGAGTTGGTTTAGGAATAGGCTCAGTAATTGGCTCAGGAACTGGCTCAGGAGGTAGCTCGGGAGGTGCCCAATTATTTTCATTAGCCAACATATTATTCAATAGAATTTCAGCATCATCCGGTGTTCTTTCCCTGAAAAGAGAACCAGCACAACTATCCAGGTAATCTCTGGAAGCATCAGTTAGTCCATTATAAAAGATATCAAATATTTCAGGTTTCTTAAGAGGATGATCAGGCAAAGCATTAAGTAGCTTGAGAAGCCTCCCCCAAGATTGTGGGAGACTCTCTTCTTCAATTTGCACAAAATTGTATATTTCCCTCAAAGCAGCTTGTTTCTTATGAGCAGGGAAATATTTAGCAGAGAAGTAATAAATCATATCCTGGGGACTTTGCACACAACCAGGATCAAGAGAATTATACCAAATCTTAGCATCACCCTTTAACGAGAACGGAAATATCTTAAGTAAATAAAGGTAGCGTGACCTCATTATTAGTGAACATGGCAGCTATATCATTTAACTTAGTAAGATGTGACACAACAGTTTCAGATTCATAGCCATAAAAAGGATCAGATTCAACCAAAGTAATTATATCGGGATCAACAGAAAAATCATAATAGTCCTGATCAGGAACACAGATAGGTGAAGTAGCAAAAGCAGGGTCGGGTTTCATTCTATCTCTAAGAGATTATTTACGCCATTTAATTAGCAACCTCTTAAGTTCATATCTATGCTGGCAAGCAAAAATAGCGGCACAAGATTCTGCATCAAAAAGATAACCTTCAGGAATAGGAGGCATATTTTCATCATCACTCTCATCATTGTATTCAGGTGCAATAATTTCTCTTTCTTTAGACCTAGCAATTTGCTCATCAAGAAATTCACCAAGGGGCACAGTAGTATCAAGCATAGAAGTGGCATCATGAATAACATGCGACGTATCAGAATTCATAGCAGTAGCAGGTTTAGGTGTTGCAAGCTTACTTATAACAGAAGTAGAATCTAGTGCAAGGCTAGATGGCAGTTCCTTACCTCCCCTCGTAGTTGAGGGAAAAATCTTGGTCTTAGCGTCTTTCAAGTTCTTCATAGTGTCCAATAGATATAAATCCCAAGTGACTCAAAGAATAGAGCTATGCTCCCCGGCAACGGCGCCAGAAAATAGTCTTGATAACCCACAAGTATAGGGATCGCAACAGTTCTCGAGGGTAGAGTATTCAACCCAAATTTGTTGATTCGACACAAGGGGAGCCAAAGAATATTCTCAAGTATTAGCAGCTGAGTTGTCAATTCAACCACACCTGGAAACTTAGTATCTGCAGCAAGGTATTTAATAGCAAAGTAATATGATAGTAGTGGTAACAGTAACAAAAGTAAAGACAGTAAAAGTAATGTTTTTGGTATTTTGTAGTGATTGTAACAGTAACAACGGAAAAGTAAATAAGCGTAAACCAGTATATGGAAAACTCGTAGGCACCGGATCAATGATGGACAATTATGCTGGATGTGGTTCATCATGTAACATTCATAACATAGGGTGACACAGAACTAGCTCCAGTTCATCAATGTAATGTAGGCATGTATTCCGAATATAGTCATACGTGCTTATGGAAAAGAACTTGCATGACATATTTTGTCCTACCCTCCCGTGGCAGCGGGGTCCTATTGGAAACTAAGTGATATTAAGGCCTCCTTTTAATAGAGAACTGGAACAAAGCATTAGCACATAGTGAATACATGAACTCCTCAAACTATGGTCATCGCCGGGAGTGGTCCCGATTATTGTCACTTCGGGGTTGCCAGATCATAACACATAGTAGGTGACTATAGACTTGCAAGATAGGATCAAGAACTCACATATATTCATGAAAACATAATAGGTTCAGATCTGAAATCATGGCTTGGGAGAAGCTTGGCGAAGCCCTGCCTCTCCATCACCACCACGCCGTCGTGCTACTGCCGGAGCTTTCTTCCTCAACCTCTCCCTCCTCCTTGCTGGATCAAGGCGCGGGAGATGTCTCCGCTCCGTACATGTGTTGAACGCGGAGGTGCCGTCCGTTCGGCACTAGGATCATCGGTGATTTGGATCATGACGAGTACGACTCCATCAACCCCGTTCTCTTGAACGCTTCCGCTTGCGATCTACAAGGGTATGTAGATGCACTCCTATCTCTCTCGTTGCTAGATGACTCCATAGATTGATCTTGGTGATGCGTATAATTTTTTTATTTTCTGCAACGATCTCCAACAGTTTCATGGCTTGAGGATCTTCATACTATGAAGACAAATTATTTTCCTAGATTTGAAAATCTTAGTAAATGTGCGACCAATAGTGTTCGTACTGAACTACGGTCACATCTATTTAGGAAAGATGGTAAGATTTTTAATATTTTTCCTCTGTGCATCTTTTGCATACATTATTTTTAAGCTAAATTAATTGCTAAGTATGTTACTATGATGTTCTTCAATAGTGTAACGCCCAATATGCGACCCTATCCTAAAGGAACTCGAAGGTCCCACTAAGGATAGAAGCGCATATTGAAGACACTTTTGCAAGGTGGATATCATTACATTGTACCTTTACGTAATAGATGGGGATACATACGAAAGGCATACAATGCCACATGAATACAACAACATCATACATAAGAGCAACATCCGACTACAGATGAAACACAAATAGGAACTCAAACAACATCCACCCTGCTACCCCAGGCTGCCGACCAGGAACCTAACCCCTGAACGAAGAACCAGCAGCAGAAGAAATCCAAAACAAGAAAACATTGCTCTCACGTCATGATCATCGCATTACCTGTACCTGCAACTGTTGTTTTAGTAATCTGTGAGCCACGAGGACTCAGCAATCCCATTACCATGGGTATGAATACTAGCAAAGCTTAGTGGGTATGGAATGGATAAGTGGTGAGGTTGCAGCTAGTGACTAAGCAATGTATGGTGGCTAACTTACGAGTACAAGAATAAGATGAGAAGCTACACAAACGGCCGCGAACTAGTAAGGATCACTAAGTGATGCTGAACTACTTACGTTCAAACATAACCCCGCCGTGTTCTCTTCTCAAACTCTCCCGAAAAGCGATCATCACGGTTACACACGCGGTTGGTGTATTTTAATTCGAATCTGGTGTCAAGTTCTCTACAACCGGATACTAACAAATTCCCATCTGCCACATAACCGCACGCATGGATCTTGAAAGTTTAAACCCTGTAGGGGTGTCCCAACTTAGCCCATTATAAGCTCACGATCAGCGGAGAAAATCCTCCATCATGGGACATCCGATCAGACTCAGGATCCCGGTGCACAAGACATTTCGACAATGGTAAAAATAATCCAGCAAAGCCTCCCAGCATGTCAACACCCTGATAGTAGCCGCGCGTATCTCGTCTCAGGCCACGTCCGAATAGGTTAGCCTACGAGTAAAACCAGATCCTCGGGTTGCCCCGTGGTGGCCCCGCACTCTGCCCGTTTGGGACCAACACCATCAGCGCCGGCCCCTCCCTGCTATGTAGAAAATCCTCGGGTTCATGACGCCCTATTCTAATTAAATATTTAGTTCAAGTATGATTATGGCAAATGTAAAACCAATGTTGGGCCTTGCTGGAAGAGTTTTATTCAAAGCAAACTGTCAAGAGGGCCCAATACCCCTCACCGTGTTAGGGACGCAAAATCAAGGAACATAACACCGGTATGACGGAAACTAGGGCGGCAAGAGTGGAACAAAACACCAGGCATAAGGCCGAGCCTTCCATCCTTTACCAAGTATATATGTGCATTAATTAAATATAAGAGATATTGTGATATCCCAAGATATCCATGTCCCAACATGGAACAACCTGCAACTGCACCTGCAACTAGCAAAGCTATAAGAAGGGCTGAGCAAAGCAGTAAGATAGCCAAACAATGGTTTGCTAGGAAGGGTGAAAAAGGTTAGAGGCTATCATGGCAATTTGGGAGGCTTGATAAACAAGTGGTCACTACTAGGGCAAACCTTATACACAGAATCTTACCAGCAGCGCTCTTCAAAATGCCACGCTACTGCTATTTAGCAGCAGCGCGTGCCAGAAAAATGCGCCGCTAAAAGAAAAATAGCAGTAGCGCGTCCCGTCTAAACCACGCTACTGCTCTAATTGCCATGACCTCGCCGTCCAGCTAGTTATAGCAGTAGTGCCCTATTCCATAAGGTGATACTGCTATGGATGTTAGCAGCAGCGCACTTCTATAAAGCTCGCTACTACTAAGTTCAACCCACAAGTCACCTCGCTCCACGAATAGGGTGTTCACCACCTTAAATATGTTACTTCTCAAACTATCACAACCACTTGGTCTTCACTGAACTCTATGTGTAGAATTTGTGGCCGCAATATGAGTCTTCTCCGGTTCCTGCCGGAGAGTACTCATATTGACAATTCAGATTGTACACAAAAAGATCACTGATGGTCAATGTATTTCTGCATTGACAAATAATAATGTATTTTTGCATGCTTACACTTAGATAGCGCTTTTAATAATAAAGCACTACTGCTATTCTCCTTAGTTGTAGCGAATTTTCGTGCCCGCGCTACTACTAACCCTACCTTATCCCCACGCGGCCGACCCTCTCTTTCACTCACTCTCCCTCTCAGTCACTTTCCCCCGCGCCGAGAACCGTCGTCGTCCGTCGTCGCCGCCGCCGTCGTCCGTCCGCCACCGAGGTACTCCCTCCTTCCGTCCCTCCTCCTCCCACCGCTCCCTACTCCCTCCTCCTCCCATCGTGCCCTCCCCCCTCCGCCTGCGGCCGCCCCTCCTCCCTCTTCCGCCGACAGCCCTCCTCCCACCGCCCC
>NC_041381.1:40191282-40204891 GCF_002162155.2 Triticum dicoccoides | reverse complement strand
CTCTCCTCCCTCCCTCCCTTGTCTCTGTTCTTGCAAATCGTAGGTAATTTAAATTTAGATTTTAGAATGTAGACATCGTAGACTGTAAGTTTTTTAATAGAATATTTTTTTGACTATTTAGGTGTTTTGAATAAAATAGAAGTATGAAAATTTAGGGTAGAACTAGGATAGTAGAATTTTTAGCAAGTGTTTAATAGAAATAGTTTTTTTAGTAAGTGATTAATATAACTAGTTTATTTATATTAAGTGCTTAATAGAACTAGTTTATTTAGTAAGTGCTTAATAGAACTAGTTTATTTATAGTAAGTGCTTAATAGAACTAGTTTATTTAGTAAGTAGTTAATAAAACTAGTTTATTCAGTGCTAGGATTATATATAAGATATTTTCAAATGTTTTTTTTTCATATTTTGAACCATTGAAATGCAATGACCATAGATAAGTGGCCTATGTTTTGCCGGAGTGTTGATTAATTTCCGTTCTGGCAAATTTCAGGCGCTCGATATATCCCTTTTTAGCAAAGGTCATGCCGGATTTTTTGGGTTTTGCCGTCGAGTTATAATCTTTGAATTTTGAACACAGGAGATGTCTGATGACGATGGGATCCCGGAGTGCGGGTACTGCTACGATGACCGGGGTGTGTGCGAAAGGTTTCCTCACCTGCAAAATGATAGGTTTTTCACCGTGAAGCTGGAAGAGACCTTTGATGTTTGTACGGTACGCAACGACAAGCATTTCATCATAATTAATATCATCACTTGTGCTTCATTTGTTCAACGTGTAATTTATGGATTTTTTCAATTCGATTAGTACATCCCGTGCCATGCTAGACCATATGTATTGGAGAAGCTTTGTTTTGGTTTAGATGATTGAGAATGTGGAGACGAGGAGGGCTCACTTAAGAACTAAACATGGTTATGAGTTTCTGGTTAAGTTCTACAATGCAGTCGATCGCTCCCATTTCGGTTGCTCTAATTGGGAAGCTCTCTGCAAGGCATATGGATTTGAGGAGGGAATGCGAATAAGATTTGATATTCGTCCCAAAGATTATGATGATGATGATAATATTGACATCTGGGTGGATGTGGATATGCCTCCAGTTTTACCTAGATGTGAGTTTGTCAAACTAATTTGTTAAGTTCAGTAATTTATGTTGTTAATTTAAAAATATTTGGTGTTCATCCGTACTAAATTTATTTATTTATAATTGTCAACTTTTTTCTTATCTTCAAGAAATACTCGGAAGATAGTAGACAACACATACTACAGCTATGATTCCAAGCTTAATTGTGAGGGGAAAGGTTATCTTGTCTCATTCATAGAAGATGTTGAGGCCTTCAAAACCAGTCACTCTATCAACCCAAATTATACTAGATACGTGCCACTAGTCCATAAATTGCTTGATGGTAACTTCATTGCCAAAAACTTGGTAAGATTTTGTTAATTCATTGCATACATTATTCTTAAGTAAACTACATTGCTAACTACATATGTTACTATTTCGTTTTTGAACAGAGGCTTCCGAAGAAGGTTGTGCCTGACATGCTACTTACCGAAGGTGATATGCACATGTTTAGCTTACGACCAACTCCTTCGGAGGCTTACCATACTGCATACTCGATTTCTTCAAATGATGGAAGACTCAAAATCGAAGAATGGAGCAAAGTGATGAATGCGCACACACAAATAATTGGAGACAAAATGAATGTGCGCAAGCCACAAGTTGGAGATAGGTTTATGTCCATTCTCCATTATGGTGAAGGACCGGTTTATCTGTTTTATAGTATTTTAGCTAGGAGAGAGGAGTAGGTCCTAAGTATTAAAAACAATTAGTTAGTGTTGATTATATATGACTACAATGTCTTAGACTTGATGGTGATGCTAAGTAGGAGTAGTGATTATGAGTACTATGATGATGATGAGGAGGAGTTGTTATTATAACTAGTGACGAAGTTCTTATATGATGTCTCATCATGGACGAAAATGATGATTATAAGGAGTTATATGACAATGATATATTATGATGATAAGTTGTTAATGATATTATAATGATGATGATAAGTTATTATGTCATTGGGTGAAAGAACCGCATATTAGTTTCAAATGGATGGATCCAAAGTGACCATTGGTTACTTTGGATCCATGCTCTTCAAACTAATCCAAGGTTCTTTCACCTAGTGATTTAATAACTCATTATGATGTAAAAACAATCTCTAAATTGCTACTATATGAAAAATTGTATACAAGTATTGGGTGTATGAATACGACCTAAAATTCAAAAGAAATGGAATACAGAATAATAGTAGTAGTGATTGTTTTCGAAAGCGCTACTAGTAATTAGCAGTAGCGATTGGCCTGGAAAGCGCTACTACTAAGTAGATATAGCAGTAGCGAGTGACAGTAGGGGGCACTGCTAAGCTTTAGCTGTAGCGCCTTATTAGTAGCGCGCTTGCACGCGCTACTGATAGGCCAAAAACCAGCGCTACTAGTAGGCTTTTCCCTAGAAGTGGGTAGGAAGCGCGACATAGCGATAGCATCGAAACAACTAGCATAGCAATGATAGTAGTGAGATCCAGGGTAATGATCATCTTGCCTGAATTCCCGCTAGGAAGAAGAACGAGTCCATGAAGAAGACAATCGGGCATAGACGAACCAAGCGTAGTCGAACGAATCCTCACGATCGCAACGAAACAGGAACTATCGAGAAGAAGCACAACTGGAAAGAAGCAAGCCACAAGGTAAACACACACCACATAAACATGGCATGATGCTCAACCAAGTATGATGCATGACAAGGCTATATGATGCTACTCATGGCAAGAGATGATGCATACAAGAACAACACAATAAGGCAAGTTTAAATGAGGCCAGAAACAACATATAACAATTTCGGTAAGTCCTCATATGCAAATTTCGAAATTGGTCCAGATCTGAATAAACCTTATGTTCAAGTTGTTAAACAGAAAGTTAAGATGCACCATGATGATCTATGCGAAAATCTAGTCAAGATACATATAAAGTTCATTTAATTCAGAGAGCTACGACATAGAAGATATGAGCAAAACAAGTAAACATGGCATTGATGCAAAATGCATTCAAACATCAAGAAAACACACCCAAAACAAGGATTCAACATGACATGATGAAACTACATGCAATTCTAAGTAAGTTTCACATAGAGCATGCTCAAAACGGAGCAACAGTGCAACACATACACTCCAAACAAGATATAACAACAATCTGCCCAAAACAACAACTAGGCACTTTGCAATCATTAAAAGAACATACTAAAGGAATCATATGAGCACAAACTTGACATGCACTTCATGTAAAGATAACAAACTTCAAGTTTCATTAAGCTTCAGGTTCATAGGCATCAATATCAAACCAATATGATCAATGCAAGAAGCAACTTTATAACACAAGAGCATATGCATGAGCAGAGTTAATATGATGGCAACTTGAGAGCAAGAAAGAGACAAGCTACAACAAGTAAAAATAGAAACCAATGGCATGGCATCAAAGTACACATAAAAAAGAGCAAATAACATCCTGTCATCATATACATATGGCTCATGGATTAGTGGGAACCAACAAGACAAGGTTGAATGTTGAAACAGTTTCAACAAGTGTAAAACAACAACATTATCATAGCATGTTTGCAAGCATGGAACAAAGGCATATGATATCTGAAATAATCAAACATGGAATTTGAACAGAGTACTCATAGCATAATTAAATTCATGTAATTGGAGCATCTCCAGAAGACTCATATATTAATTACTATCAAGCTCACAACATGGCATCATGAAGTTAACAGAAAACTGGAACATCATTTAGGCAAGTTCATGGCAATGAAAACATATGCTACAGGACATATATAAGGCATCAAAAGGCATGGCTTGATATATCATAACATGGACATTAAAACATGTCAACTAGGTATCTCCATATTATGCATGGATTTGATGGTAGCATCAAGCAAACATGGCATCATAAGATAACAGATTCAGACTTGACAGAATGTTAACAACAAGTAGCCCACTTCAAAAGCTTGATGCACTCACTGCAGGGCATATAAAAATACATAAATTGAACCACTACAAAGATGGCATAATTATGCTCCTAAAACATATTGACATGATGCTCAAAAGAAAATCACACAAAAAGATATAAAAAGACAAAATGACAAGTTACAACAGTTTCAACAGTTAACAGCAACATGCACTTTTGCAACAGAGATTAACATGTCAAGATGCATCCTAACATGAATACAAAGCACACCATCATGTAGAGCATGAAGAGCAGAACATGTACATATCAAGCTCATCACCATAGGATCAACAGAGACAAAGTTACACCACTCACAAGATGCATACATGATGTTAACAATTAGCGGATTTCAGCAGTTTATATCAATTAGAAGTTTTGCAATGAAGATCAAGGCATCAAGATTAATTGTAACATGAATACAAACTACTCCATCATCTAGAACATCAAGTGATGAACATTTTGACATATCATACATCATCATAGGGTAAACATGCACAAAGATACATCAGGTCAAAGATGCACTCATGATGCTTATGAAACTGAGGACTTCTGAAAGAAAAAAATATAGACATGCGCAAGATAACTAAGTCGCGCACTGAGCGGGGTTTAGCAGCGAGCGCTCACCAGCGTGGCCTTGGGCCTGATCTAGAAGTAGAGGAGGCGGACTGGCCCGGATGGAGCTGGGCCGGACGCGGGGCCCATGTGGAGGCCACGGTCAATGCGGGGGCGGATCGGGGCTCCTCATGATCGGCCATGGCAACACCGATGATAGAGCTCGGCAGAAGTGGCGGAGGAGGACAGGGGCCGACCGGGGGCGGCGCAGGGGTGCCAGATCTGGTCGGAGGTCGGCCGACGGTGAGGGGCATGGACGGCGGCGACTCCTGCAGGCATGGGGCGGAGCTGCTCCCAATCCAAACTGGATCGAGACGCGGGAGAAGGGGACGATGGGCACGGCGCGGCACAGGGGCACGCGGGCTCCGGCGAGGTTCCTGGGGCCGTCGGGGCAGAGCCAGGGAGGCGGCGGAGCTGGATGACTCCGGCGAGGTCGGGTCGGTCGCGGACGAGCCCTCCTGGCCCGGGGCAAGGAGCGGGATGACGAGCGTGGGGCATGGAGGCCCGGGCTGGTCGGGACCCGGTTCGGCTCGGCGGCGGGCTGCGGATGGGCCTCGCAGGCTTCGGTGAAGTGGGCGCTGGGGAAGGCGACGTGGCAACCCCCGGTTGGCTACGGGCAGTGTTGAGCGGCGGCTGGCCAATCATATGACGACAAGTGGCGGCGAGGCAGTGGTTGGACATGGATTCCGAGGAGGGTCACGGTGACTGCAGGTGGAAGGAGGGCTAGGGGTAGGTGGAGGACTAGGGAATGCCCAAAATGGAGAGGGGGTGTCCTTATATAGTAAGGGGGCTAGGGTTAGGGGGTTTTCATCCATTTTCGGGCGTCGGATTTTGATCCGACGGTCTGAAGCGGAGGGGGTCTAGGTGGGTTGCAGATGGGCCGATTGTGGCTGTGTAGGAGGGTTGGGCTGAGAAGAGAGAGAAGCAGAGCGGCCCGGCGGCAGTTCCCGGAGACCGAAAACATCCGACAAATTAACCGGCAACGGTGCCATTATGGATGATGGTTGGGCTATCAAACGGACTCCGAATGCGACGAAACTTGATAGGAGGTCTACCTACACTATAATAAGACCGCACACCAACTTTGACCCTATTCGGAGAACATTTTTATGTCACTTAGAAAATAATATTTTGGAGGTGCCGCGGGCGCGTGCGAGTGTGTCTGGACTCCGAACGGACAATGGAGAGAACTAGGAGAACCCGAACGGATGCAAGTTTTGAAAAACATGCAGATGAAATGCACATGATGACATGCCAAAGTGCAACACGCAAGAGAATGGCATGGCAACGACGGTGAATAACTGGGAGACACCTGGCGCATCGGACTCGGGGCGTTGCAAACAGGGACTCTCGATGATAGTTGTGCCTCAGTGGATCGAGGCTAAAGGTCTCATATCCATGGTTATCATACGGCCAAGACATCCTACAATGCACATCAGCGCATTCAGGATTTCTAAAAGAGAGCAAGTCTTAATAGTCAACGACTAGAAAAAAATTGTGAATGATCGCAGAGAAGTATTAGGGGGCAGTGATCAGAAGTGCAGCCCACAATTAGGAGACAGATTCATCTGCATTCTCCAATATGATGAAGCAGGAGTGTTATACATGTTCTATGCTATTTTACCCGAGAGAGAGCAGCATGAGTGATTAGCTAGCTAGCATGAGTTTGAAGAAGATGATGTGCTACACTATGACTATGATGATTAAATAGCTAGTGTTGGTGGTGATTAGATAGCTACTGTACCTAGTGTTGGTGGTGATTAACTAGCTAGAATGAGTTTGAAGATAATCATGTGGTACACTATGACTATGACTGGTGGTAATGACTATGCACCACATGTTGCCTCCACTTGAACCTAATCAACATCCATTTCACCCACTGTTGTATATACTAACTAATCATGGTGATAAAATCATATGATGAAAATACTATATATAAAACCTATACAAATAAAGCAAAAATAAGCTGCAATTTAAAAAATACAGGAAAAATAAGCAGTAGCGCTTTTCAAAAGAAACGCTACTGCTACTTACTATCAATAGCGCTTCTCAAGCACCCGCGCTACTGCTAACTAGGTATGGCAGTAGCACTGGACCGACAATGCTACTGCTACATGTTAGCTGTAGCGTGATAGCAGTAGCGCTGGTACCAGCGCTACTGCTATGCACATTACAAGCTCTACTACTAGGGTTTTCCCTAGTAGTGGACGGCGGTGGAGGAAGTTTCCCTGACGGCCGGAGGCGAGATCGCCTTTTTTTCTTCTCCTAGAGGAAGAAAGCGATACATTCTAGTCTTGCCTTTTTTCCATGCCAGGTACCTTGCAAATTCCGCTCAGAAATCCTACATGTAGATGGTGGGTACAACGCCAATACCTCATTGAAACACAATAACGACTTCCTTGTTCATGTAAAATGGCGAAAGAATTAGAGTTTGAGCATAATTACTAATTCAAATTGTTTCTAATCCTCGAGACCCTAATCTATATGCCTTCTACAAAAATGGAGAAATTCCAAATAAATTTGGAGGATCTTCAAGCACATGATGCCTACAAGTCCTGTAATGTGATCACTGGCTTAAATGTCTAGGGGTTAGACACATGACACTAATATGTGCCCTGTCAAAGACACTTTAAGCTCTCAACATGTGCAGTTTAGCACTTCTTTTTTCTGCAACATTGCTGTTAATGACCAGTTTTATGAAGCTGAAGTAAATATTCTAGTCGTCCAAAAAAGTAGCTGAAGTGAACCTTTTTTCCTATTAGATCACCACTAATTATGCAATATATTCTGATATTCTATTTATTGATGTTACATATGTCCACATGTTTTCTATCACTACTGGGAAAATCGTCGTTACCGAGTACATTGCTATTTGCAGAGTACCAGACCACGGGATCATGGTAAAGGCCATGTAAGCCGAGTGTGGCTCTCGGCGGACAACAGGACACGACACACGCCGGCCGGTAGTTGCCGAGTCTCTGCTACAATGTGCTCGGCAAAAAAAGAACACTCGGTTCATGCGATGTATGCCAAGATCCTCTACTACGGCACTTGGCAAACAAGTGCCAGGTAGCACGGCTGACGGTGTCATGGATGAAGGAGTTCATATCCAAACCAGGTGTGGTTCCTAGTGCATTGGATCCCATGGCTATCTATTGTGACAACACTGGTGTTATAGCCATTGCCAAGGAGCCACTGTCTCACAAGAAAACCATGCATATCAAACGTTTCTTTAACTCCATCCGTGACAATGTCAAGGAAGGTGACATATAGATTTGCAAAGTTCATACGGTTCTGAATGTTGCAGACCCCGTTGACTAAACTTTTTCCACGATCAAAACATGATCAACACCAGAACTCCATGGGTGTTAGATTGGTAAAGTGGGAGACTATTGGTAATGTGCCCTAGAGGCAATAATAAAGTTGTTATTATCATATTTCCTTGTTCTTTATAAATGTTTACTCTTCATGCTGTAATTGTATTAACCGAAAACTCAAATACATGTGTGGATACATAAACAAATACTGTGTCCCTAGTAAGCCTGCACTAGACTAGCTCGTTGATTAAAGATGGTTAAGGTTTCCTAGCCATAGACATGAGTTGTCATTTAATAACAAGGTCATATCATTAGTAAATGATGTGATGGATAGACTCAATCACAAGCCCATCATCTGATTGTGTCACTAAGCTTAAATTGCTACAACTTTCGTAATGTCAAGTATCTGTTCCATAGACCATGAGATCATGTCACTCCCTAGTACCCAAAAAAAAATGCTTTGTGGGCATTAGTTTTCACTTCATAATAGGTGATCATAAATGTGCTCTTCAGGTATCTCGGAAGGTACTCGTTGAGATCAAGACTGGGATTTATCACTCCATGTGATGGAGAGATATTTCTGACCCTCTTGGGAATACAACATCCGAAGTAGCTTGCAAGCATATGACTAATGGGTTTGGTCACGGGGTTATTGTATTACGGAACGAGTAAAGAGACCTTGCTGGTAACGAGATTGAAATAGGTATGATGAGACCGACAAAGGGAATTGTATAAGGGGTTATTGAAATCCTTTCCAACATGGTTCAACCTATGAAATATCTTTGCCGAATATGTGGGAAGCATAATGGGCATCCATGGTCCCTTTATTGGTTATTGATTGGCAAGGAGTCTTGATCATGTCCACATATTCTCGAACCCGTAGGGTCACACACCTAACGTTCGGTGTTGCTAGGGTTTGATGAGATAATAAGATGGTGTTATCAAATTTTTATCCGGAGTCTCAGATGGGATCCTGGACATCATGAGGAGCTTCAGAATGGTCCATAGACAAAGAAAACATATATGGAAGGTATTTTCGGGGTTACATGAATATTTTGGGATTTTTCGGTATTGTATCAGGAAGGTTCTAGAAGGTTCCGAAGTAGGACCCACATGCATGGAACCAAGGCGCCACACCTCTGGTCCATGCGCACCAAAATCCCTCGTAAAAGGAATGGGATCAAATCCCAAAGGGATAAGATCAAGATCCCTCAAAAGGAGGGATCCCAAATCAGTGGGAAAGGAAGGAGATTTCCTCCCCCCCGAAGCACCAAATTGTGAGCTACATGCATGCGTCATTAATTTTCTTTCTCAACTAATATAGACTTCATGCATCAGTTACTGCATGCATTTTTGCATGCACGCGTCACTTATTGCATGCGCTTGGTACCGCGGTTCTTAATATGTAGATCTGATGGCTATTGTCGACCGAGCTATTATATCCAACGGCTAACTTAATTTGGGTGATGTGGCTCAAGGAGAAAATAAAGAATTCTTAAAAGTGGGGGCTAGTTATTTTGATATAGTAGTTGGGTAATGAGATTAGCAAGATCCTCAACTACAATGCAGACTAAACCTACTTATTAGCCAGGCTAATACCATCAAGCCTAACAAAATGGATCACATTAGCAATATCTTTGAAGGAGTAATGATGAACAATAGAAAGAAGCATTGGAGCTGAGCACTGATTTGTGTCCCAAAGAAGCACTGAGTTGTGTCCTGAAGAAGCACTGATTTGTACCACCATCCAGAACTATTGCAGGAAGCAGTGCTTGTGGCGAGAAGGAGTCATTGTGCCTCGTATATCGGTGAAGCTGAATGCACGAGGTTTTTACGATAAACATGATGCCAACACCCTATATGAACAATGCATTGTAGGAGCAACACACACTTTGATCTATGCCCCCCTTCAAGATGTTTATGAAAATTTAACGAGACATAGATAAGAAAGAATCATGCGTCCTAGGCGCTGTGTATCGGCGAAGCCTGGTGCACGAGGCACTAGTGGAAAAATGGCTAGCCACAATTTTTGTTGGTGACGTGCCATTTCTTAAAGATAATATGCCCTAGAGGCAATAATGAAGTTATTATTTTAAATTTACTTATTCATGATAAAGGTTTATTATTCATGCTAGAATTGTATTGATCGGAAACTTAAATACATGTGTGAATACATAAACAAATACCGTGTCCCTAGTAAGCCTCTACTAGACTAGCTCGTTGATCAAAGATGGTTAAGGTTTCCTAACCATAGACATATGTTGTCATTTGATAACGGGATCACATCATTAGGAGAATGATGTGATGGACAAGACCCATCCGTTAGGTTAGCATGTTGATCGTTCAGTTTATTGCTACTGCTTTCTTAATGTCAAATACATATTCCTTTGATTACGAGATTATGCAACTCCCGGATACCGAAGGAATACCTTGTGTGATATAAAATGTCACAACGTAACTGGGTGATCATAAATATGATCTAAAGGTATCTCCGAAGGTGTTTGTTGAGTTGGCATAGATTGAGATTAGGATTTGTTACTCCGAGTATTAGAGAAGTATCTCCGGGCCCTCTCGGTAATACACATCATAAGAAGCCTTGCAAGAAAAGTGACTAATGAGTTAGCTGCAAGATGATGTATTAAGGAATGAGTGAAGAGACTTGTCCGTAACGAGATTGAACTAGGTATGAAGATACCGACGATCGAATCTCGGGCAAGTAACATACCGATGGACAAAGGGAATTATGTACATTATCATAAGGTTCGACTGATAAAGATCTTCGTACAATATGTAGGAGCCTATATGAGCATCCAGGTTCCGTTATTGGTTATTGACTGGAGAGGTGTCTCGATCATGTCTACATAGTTCTCGAACCCGAAGGGTCTGCACGCTTAACGTTCGTAGACGATATAGTGTTATATGATTTGGTGACTGAATGCTGTTCAAAGTCCCAGATGAGATCACAAACATGACGAGGAGTCTTGAAATGGTCGACAGGTAAAGATTGATATATAAAACGATGGTATTCAGACACCGAAAGAGTTTCAGAATGCACCGGGTAGCACTATAAAAAAATACACTTCCGTGATGATACGTGTTTGTCACAGTAGGTCGCATTTTTTGTCATGCATGTACATCCATGACGATTTTATGACAGAATCAAGATAGTCATACCTATGCTATCGTAGAAGTGTTCCATGACATACCCAAAATTATCATCACGGAAGTGTCCACTTCCATGATGATAAATCACGCATCACAGAAGTGCTTTCGTCAAGGGTGACCAACACGTGGCATCCACCGTAACAGAACACCGTTAAGCTATCGGGTCGGGTTTTGGATCCGAAACCCGTTGACAGCCCCGACCAATGCAGATTTTCCATGTGTAAAATCATCATTGGCTGGAGGAGACATGTGTCAGGTCCGCGATGGCACAGGTGTCACTCATCCACTGGGCGAGACGCGCCTATGATATGTTGACACGTGGACCGGCCCATCAAGTTTAAATGGGCCGACCCAACTAAAGGCCCACAAGATTTTGCGGACCATAATGGGCCGGCCGAGCTAAAGGCCCACGAGATTTTTCAGACCATAATGGGCTGGCCCAACTAAAGGCCCACAAGATTTTGCGGGCCATAATGGGCCAGCCCAGGTAAAGGGCCACAAGATTTTTGTGTGCCGTAATGGGCTAGCCCAGGTAAAGGCCCACAAGATTCTTGCGGATCATAATGGGCCGGCCCAGCTAAAGGCCCACGAGATTTCGCTGACATTAATGGGCCGGCCTAGCTATAGGCCCACATGATTTTGAGGACCCTAGTAGGCCGGCCCATTAACTGGCTGCCATGTTTTGCGCCAAATGCTGGCCCATATTTGATCCGGTCCATTAATGGCCTGCCACGTTCCGGGCCTAATAATGGCCCATATGAGATCCGGCCCGTTAAAAGCCTACCACATTCTGGGCCAAATTACGGCCCAGATCAGGTCCGGCCCTTTAAGAGGCTTTGGGCTCAATTATGGCCCATATCAGATTCGTCACGTCAACTAGACGCTATGCTTTTGGGCCCACTTGCTAAAGGCCCATTTAGTAATTCGGCCTGATATTAGTTTCCTCCTGTTAAGGGCCCGTTTAACATTTCGGCCCTATATTAATTTCGGCCATTTAAAAGCCCGTCATATAGTTGGGCCTAACTATGGCCCGATTTGCATCCGGCCTACTCGCAGCCAATATCTGATTGGGCCAAACAAGGACCGAGAAAATTTTGGCATGTTAAAAGCCCATGATTTGATTCGCACAATCATGGGCCGGGGTCCATTTCGGGCTGCTGCCGGCCCGTGAGCTATTCGGCACGTTTCAGGCCCAACCTACTTCTCAGCCTCCTAAAAGCCCATTGAGTTTTCTTGCGAAAAGAGGGCCTGGGGTTACTTGGCCTATTAAAGGCCCGAATCTACTAGTGGGCCAATTTACTTTTGGCCTTTTAACAGACCAAGATGACGGGGCCCATGATGCGGATCATACATCATGATTGGATGACGGCCTGATTATGTACCGTAATTTTACGATTTGGCCGGTTTACTGCGAAGACATGATATATATATATATATATATATATATATATATATATATATAGTAAAATAACTGTAGCATCTTGAATAAGAAAAAACCTAGACTATACAATAAAGAAATTACGGCATATTACATCCACTGGGCATCAAAGTTAGCCACTATGATAATAAAGCACAAGCAGACAATAGATTACATATACTGGGCATCAAAGATCACCACCAATGCAAATAAACATGCCGACAAAATAATATACAAAACCGTTAGCACTTTAATATAGTTCAAGAAAGGTTAGCCCTACTGGGGAGCTGCAGCTCAAGCAGCTGAGCAAGATGATGAGACTGCGCTTGTTCAACACTTATATCTTCCTCACTCTGAAAGATAAACAAGCATACATATGACAGGTTTTGCACATAAAAGTATCAGTGCTGACAATTCATCACATTTCTTACTCACGAATAAAATTACACAGTTTAAAATTGCATTAATACAATATGGTATTGTTCAGGTCAAGACATGGCAGGAAATGACATTGTGAAGGAGTTGGCAGCTTCACGACACCACTAGATTACAGATCAAGAACTCATAAGTATCAATGGTTACTGAGCTATCAATTTATCCCATTTCAGATTGGCAAATAAAGAGACGGTTTAAATAATAGTAGAATGATATGACATTGTTCATAGTTAAGACATTGCAGAATATGACATTGTGCTGTAGTGGGTAGGTTCACCACACCACTGGATTATGGATGAAGAATAGAAGCATACATGAAGTGCAAAAGAAGATCACTTGCTCTGTATAGTTTAATTTACATGGTATGAAGAAGGAACTTGGTTGTACAACTGAAAACTTAAATTGATAAGGACAAACTTTGTTTATGAACTACATAATAAACTATAAACATGCAATTTGATGCAAACACCAAAAATAAACAGCTGTTGCAGTCATGCCTAACCAAATATATACAACAAAGTTTGAAGGCTTGAGAAGGACAAACTTACATTATTGGTGAAGACATGCTCTATAAAGGCCTTGTCCATGCTGATGGGGGGGGGGGAATTCAAG
>NC_041381.1:40177844-40190758 GCF_002162155.2 Triticum dicoccoides | reverse complement strand
TTATGAACTACATAATAAACTATAAACATGCAATTTGATGCAAACACCAAAAATAAACAGCTGTTGCAGTCATGCCTAACCAAATATATACAACAAAGTTTGAAGGCTTGAGAAGGACAAACTTACATTATTGGTGAAGACATGCTCTATAAAGGCCTTGTCCATGCTGATGGGGGGGGGGGGAATTCAAGAAGTTTATCACAGAATCTTCTTCATAAGCATTGCCTTTATTCTACATTTTGTTAAGAGTAAATATAGATGTGATAATATACGAAAAAATGGAGAATATTTAAGATAAGATGAAGAGTGATGCTACATAACCAAGTAGCTATAAATGTAAGTGCAGCAATACAGGCAAAAGGTACAACCAAGAGCAATGCACAACTAAACTTCTTTAGTACCAACCTTATGGTAAGAGTAAATATGGATCTGATGTGTAGAAAATGGAGGGAAAAGGAAAATAAGCTGCAGAGTGATGGTACATGAACAACTACCTGTCATTATAAGTACACTGATAAAGGAAAACATGTACTTACAAGAACAATGCAGAGCTAAAAAAATCATTGGCATTGGATATATTCTACACTAATGTAACCATTCATATAGATCAGATAATTTGGAGCGAACAATTGATAAGCAAGCTATCATGCATACTACTATCACATAATGAACCAGGTATGTATGCATGTATAGTGATACAGGACAACAGGTACTAACAAGAGCAAAGCAGCGGGCAGCATATTTGCGATATCCTATCGTTCTTTTCAAACCGGAATTCTTCTTCGAGCAGATTTCCCGCGAAAAAGATCCGTAAGGCACATGCGGAAAAGTAGAAGTTCAAATTGTCATGTGATTTCATAGACAGTACCTCATCCTAGAAACGAGACCATTGCATAACAAGGTTTTTTACATTCAATGTCTTCCAAATTCAGCACAGGAGACTTCACCGGAAATTCGTTTATAGACTTGCCATCAAAGTGTGATTTCCTCAGGTAACACCGTGTCGGGGAAACTGATCCACGAACACCTATGGGGCTGGCGGACCGGGCCCCTTTCGGTTCGGCGGGGGGGCGGAGATCGCACGAAGAGCAGATCGAGGCAAAGCACGCGAGCAATTTACCCAGCTTCGGAGCTCTCCGGAGAGATAATAATCCTACTGCTGCTTGTCTGGTTATATTATCTTGTGTTCTTGCTCTAGAGAGAGAGCGTAGTGTCTTTCTGGGTTACGAATGAATCGAACCGGACCCAATCCCTTCTACGTTGCGTATGGGCCTCCTTTTATATGCTAAAGGGGTCACCGACAGGTGGCAACGCAGAGAAGGGCACAAATGTAAAAAGTGAGGTGATTGGTACAGTTACTTGTACAGTGCACCCTACCTAACCCTGACGACAGGGGACAAGGGCATTAAATGCCCGTCTGAGTCGCCCAAACAGTGGAGAAAAGGACCATTAGGGGCGCCACCGTTCGCCACGATGGCGATCTTGTCAGCTTCGCATGCCACTGCGCACAGCTGGCTGCACAGCCTCCCGCCACGCGCGCCTGGAGAGGCCCCCAGAGCGACACGTTGGTGGATGTGCTGGAGCGTGGGCGCAGAGTGGCCGCCTGCCGCGGCAAGCGCCTTGCCGCTGCTGCTATCTTGTCGGGTCCGGAAGCTTGTCGCTCACCGGGCTTCGAAGTGCCTCGGTTGGCCTTCCCGGCAAGCTCCTCTTGCCGGGGCCTTGTTGCCTTGCCGAAGCGCGTGGCGCGTCGCGGCAAGTTCCTTGAAGTGCCTTGGTTGGCCTTCCCGGCAAGCTCCTCTTGCTGGGGCCTTGTCTCCTGAGCTTAAATACTTTGTTCTTGAATGGCTCCAAGGGAACCACGGAGGATCTTGGTGTTCGCCCGGCAAGCCTTGCCGCGGGGTGCCGCAACTGCCCGTGCACAAGTTCGGGGTACTATGGTACCCCTATTCTAGTACACCGACAGGAGCCCCTGGGCATGGGCCAGACACAGTGCCGAGCGCTGTTGGGCCAGGGCCAAGACAGGGCACGGGCACGCGCGGGCTGGGCCACGCCGAATCTCGCTCCGTATCCACCGCGCTCTCCTCTAACGGCACGCGTTGTATGCGGCCTCGTGGGAGAGATCGTGGGTGGTTCTTTATTCAGAAGGGCGAAACGTCCGCCCCGTCCCTCTTTATAAGCAGAGGAAACAGGGGAAGTTCGTTCCCCCTCGCTGGTTGCTACTACTCCACCTTCACGAACCTCCGCCGCTCCCCCCTTCTTCTTGAAGCCGAGAGAGCAGTGCTCCGCCCCCCATTGCCACCAGCATCACCAACGCTGTCGACCTCCCCCACCACCTTCGCCATGGCTCCGAAAGCCGACAAGGGAAAGGGCGTGAAGTTGGCCGAGGCGCAGCGGCTCGTGGCGCTGCGGAAGGAGCGGGCGATCTTCTCCCCCCAGCTCGGCATGCAGGAGCTAAGGGAGTACTTCTACCTCTTTTGGGCGACGGAGACGCGTGCGCATCCGCGCACGAGGGTACTCCCGGCCGCTGCTTCGGAGCTGGCTCCAAACGGGTACCCGTTCTTCGCGCTATTCTTCTATTGCGGGCTCTACCCGCCCTTCTCGGAGTTCTTCTGCGATATCATGAACACATACGGCTTCCGCCTGCTTGACTTCACCCCCAACGCCGTTCTGACCATGGCAGTTTTCGCACATTTGTGCGAAAACTTTGTCGGAGTCCACCCCAATGTTGCCCTTTTCCGCCACTTCTTCATACCTCGGGTAGAGAGAGGAGAGCCGTTTGCCAGAGGGATCGCATGGATCTCGAGACTCGGCAAGAAGGAGGCGTACTTGGAGGGTGAGCTCCGCAGCAAGTGGGATGAGTGGAGAGCGGAGTGGTGCTGGATCGTCGAGGAGAATCCGCAGCCCTTCACCGCCGTGCGCCAAGCTCCAATAGTGCGCGGCAATGACTGGAGCAACGTGGCCCCGGAAGACGAGAGGCTGAAAATCGCCATCACTAGGACCCTCCGCCTCAGGCTTGCTGGGCTCACTGTAGGCGCTGTAGGCGCAGATTTCCTCCGCCGCCGCATCGCCCCCCTGCAGGAGAGGGGGAGGCCTGCCTGGGAGTTCAAGAACTCGGCGGACATCATGAGGCTGCGGCCGGGCCTCAACTACAACTTCACCGTCTTGGAGCTGGATGCAATGCTTCTGGAGTTGTTCAAACGCGACCCCCAGCACCCATTCATGCTGCCGAGGTGCGTCGTCCCTTTATGCAACAATTCTTCGCTTGACCGGATCTGCGCCATGATGCCGTTGTGCGATTCACATGGAATCGTTCCAACTTGGCAAGAGCCTGCGGATGACGTCGTGCAAGCGTTCTTCGATAACTTGGAAGAAGTGCCGGTCCATGCTGACGAGCAGAAGAGACTCACCCGCAACACCACCGACGAGGAGCTGCAGCGCATCGCCACTAGGGCGGAAGAGGTTGTGGCCGCAGCTGCCGCGGGCGTGTTCGGGTTCACCGTGGAGGAGGCGGAGGCTGCAGAGGCGGCAAACCTTGCCGAGTGCGCGGAGTTCATTGGCGAAGAAGAGCCTGCCGGCTCTGAAGCTGAGACGAACGAGGCCGACGAGGAAGAGCCTGAGCCTTCAGAAAACTTGCCGCAGGAGGAGCGCCCGGCCCCGCCAAGAAGGCGCCTTCGCAGGGCCGGGGACGCAGCGGGGCGGCAGCCGGGTCAACAGCCGCTGAGCCGTGCGACGCATTCTACCGCGGCAAGCAATGTTGCCGCGGGAGCGCCTCACGTAGCAATGGCAACTGGAGCGGGATCTTCCCGGGCCACCGCCACCGCCCCCGCCAAGCGGGCAAGGGATCCTACTCCTTCGCCTTGCTGCACCGTAGGAGGGCCGGACTTCGATCTTTCCGCGCTCAGCTCCGACGAGGAGGAAGAAGAGTAAGTTTCTTCGGTGCTCTTGTAGTTCTTCAATCTTGCTGTTTATATCTTGTATCTGACTTGCTTCAATCTGGACTCCTTTCTTTTTAGGACGCTGGCCCAGAGAGCGGCGAAGAGGGCCAAGGCCGCGGTGATTGTCATCGAAGATGACCCCACCGTGTCAGCAGGGGGTGGGTTCAAGACCACCTTGACGGACCTGGCAATCACTCCTCAAAGCAGCCCCCAGCGTAAGTTTATAGTTAGCTTTCTGTTGTCGGGCGCGCATGAGTGCTTTTTCCTTTGTTGATATCTTGCTTGTTGACTTGTGTAGGAGCAGAGCAGCCACATCAGGAGCGCCCGGAAGCTGGTCCCGAAGTGCCATCTGCTTCGACTACGCCACCAAGGGAGGGGTTCCCGGTAAGGGAGCGTTCTCCGGCAAGGGAGAACTCTCCGGCAAGGGGCAGCACCGTTGATCCTGCGGCGGCCGAGACCACAAGTGCAGATCTTGGCACAGGTACTTCACTTGTCCAAAAACTTCCCCTTGGGTTCTTCTTCTTCTTCTGATTTTCTTCTCTTGGATTTTTGATTGATTTTTCTCCCTTCTTCGTTCTTCAGACACATCCGCGGCTGAGCCAATGGAGATAGAGGGCGCCGGCGAGGAAGGGGCTGGTGCTGATGAGACCGCCGGTGAGGAGGCCGCCAAGGCTGCCGCCGCAGAGGGCGGTGAGGGGTCGGGCGATCGCACTGACGACCCTGAGGCCGCAGGAGCGCCAGGCGCTATGCCGACCGCCGATCCCTCTGCCGCTGCTGCGGAGCCGGGCTCCGAGGAGCCCCAGCCCGGCGCCTACTTGAAGGCCGGCGACGATATCTTCATCAAGCTACCCTGGGCATCGAGCTCCAGGGCGCCGGTCGAGGGGGAAACTTTCGATGGGGAGGTGCTCGCCTCTGCTAGACTGTCGTTGGTCGACGCGCCCGACAGCAGCAGTGGCGAGCCTGAGGAGGAGCAGCTGCTGCGGAAGCTGCTGTCACTCTACCGCGCCCGGCAAGCCAAGCTGGCTTCCCGGGAAGCGCTTGTCGCGAAGGCGGGAGTTGACATGGAGAAGCGCACGGAGGAGCTCTGGGGCCAAAATCAAGAAGCTCTCCGGTCCCTGGCATAGGAGCGGGAGCGACTCGACGAGGAGCGCACGGCCTTCCTTCTCGAGAAGGCCGAGGCTGAGGAGGAACAAAGGCTGGCCGCCGAGAAGCAGTCCGCGCGAGAAGGTGAACTGGTGCAGTGGAAGGCCAACCTCGACAGCTACGAGGAGGAGCTTGCCGAGCGCGAGCAAGCACTTGGCGGGGCGCTCAAGGAAGCAAAGGACGCTGCCGCGATTGCAGAGGCCGCCAAGAAAGAGCTGGAGGAGAAAGTGGCGCAGTTGGAGGCCAATATCTGGAAGAACGGCGAGGAGCTTGCCGCGCTCAAGCGCGAGCGTGAGAAGGATGCTGCTGCACACGGTGAGCTGCAAGGTCTTCTCGCTGAGAGGGGCAAGGAGCTCAGGACTTCCAAGGATTCCAATACAGACTTGGAGCTGAAGCTGGCCACGCTGACGCAGATGCTGGAGGCCGCCAAGGAGCGGGAGAAGACCTTGTCGGAGAAGGTCAAGGCTGGCGCGGCGCTGCTGGAGAGCATTGCAGTTACTCAGAACTCGTTCAGAGACACTGTGGAGCACTGGACCGAGGGTCTGGTGAACATTGCCGCAGTCATCAACGAGGAGTTGGCGCAGCTGGGGATGGAGGACTTTGGGTATCCTTCCGATGAGAGTCTCCAACCCAGAGCCAAGCTCAGCCTGTTCTTCAAGGGCGTGGCGACGGCACTCCAGCGACTCCGGGAGAGGATCCCGAAGCAGCTGGCCGACGAGTCACGCAAAATCTGCGCCGGGGTTCTCCAGAAGGTGCTGATGAAGGTGGCCTTCCGCAATCCAGGCCTCAGCTTCACCAACGTCCTCAAGTCCTTGCCGCCAGACACCGATCTGGACGCACTCAAGGCCCTTGTCGCACCCATTGTGGACAAGGTGAGCGAGATCAAGAGGGTTGAGGGCGGACGCGTAGACTAGGCCGCCCATTTCTTCTTTTCCCTTGTCGCTGCTAATCATGTTATGAAAACATTCTGTTAGAGCTGCGACAAGTTATCTTGTAATATAACTTAATTTCTATTATCAATTGCTATGTTATTTCCTCTACTAGACTCTTTCCTCTGTATGTTTTTACCCTACGCTTCTAGGGAACTTGTTGGCGCAGGCACCCGAGCCGCGAGCGCTGAGTGCGGAACTTCAGCAGCCTGCTGGCGGCGCTGCTTCCGACAAGAAACCTTGTCGCGACTAGATGCAGCACACTTAAGTTGTTGAGCAGACTCGAAACAAAGTAAGGGCGCAACTAGCCATGAGTTGGTTCCTCCGCGCACAGGTTTTCCATACAAAGCAGGGTCGTTCGAGGAAGATAACTGAAAAATTTAAAAACTGATTGCTCAAACTTTGGCAACTTAGCTTTTCTGTCGTTTGCTTCCCGTTTCGGCAACCGCGCCCTACGGGAAAAACTTATGAAGATGTTCTATGTTCCAGGAGTTGCTCACCGGAATGCCATCTTCGGTCTCAAGGCGGACATCATCGGGCCTTGTGACTCGTCTCACCCGATAAGGGCCTTCCCACTTCGGCGTCAACTTGTTGGAATTCTTGGCGGACTGAACGCGCCGAAGAACAAGGTCGCCTTCCTCGAAGCTTCTGGCTTTAACTTTGCGGCTATGGTAGTGGCGCAAAGCTTGCTGGTATCGAGCAGCTCGTACCGCAGCCTGAAGACGATCTTCCTCAAGGAGCAGCGCGTCGTCTTGTCGCCGCTGTTCTTGCTCAAGCTCATCATAAGCGAGCACTCGAGGCGATCCATATACGAGTTCCGTGGGGAGAACTGCCTCTGCTCCATATAGTAGAGCGAAAGGTGTCTGGCCAGTGGCTCGATTTGGCGTCGTTCTGATCGACCAAAGAACCACCGGCAGCTCCTCGATCCAGTTTCTTCCGCACTTGTGCAGCCTATCGAAAGTTCTGGTCTTGAGTCCGCGCAGCACTTCAGCATTTGCCCTCTCTGCTTGACCGTTGCTTTTCGGACGAGCAACAGAAGCAAAGCAGACCTTGGCGCCAAGGTCTTGGACGTACTGCATGAAGGTGCGGCTCGTGAATTGCGTGCTGTTGTCGGTGATGATCCTGTTAGGGATCCCGAAACGGCAAACAATTGACCTGAAGAACTTGACTGCTGACTGTGCTGTCACCTTCCTCACTGGCTGCACTTCCGGCCACTTTGTGAACTTGTCGATTGCGACGTACAAGTACTCAAAGCCCCCGATAGCTCGGAGGAAAGGGCCGAGGATATCGAGCCAACAGACCGAAAATGGCCAGGATAAAGGGATTGTCTGGAGAGCTTGAGCTGGCTGGTGTATCTGTTTGGAGTGGAACTGGCATGCTTCACACTTGGTTACTTGTGCAGTTGCATCCTGGAGGGCTGTCGACCAAAAGAAACCTTGCCGGAAAGCTTTGCCGGCAAGTGCTCTTGCGCCAATGTGGTGGCCACATATGCCTCCATGTATCTCTGCCAACAGCTTTTGTCCATCTTCCCGGCAAATACACTTCAATTTCACACCGTTGAGTCTTCTTCTGTACAGTATGCTATCGACAAACTGGTACATACTTGACTGCTGGGCTACTCTTTCCGCTTCTTCTTACTCTTCGGGAAGTTCTCCTGTCTGAAGGAAATGGACAATCTGCTGTGCCCATGCTGGAGCTTGTGGCTCGACAAGAAGGACTAAAGGCACATCTGCTGCTGCGGGAACATCCGCTTCTACGGCAAGGACTTGCGGCCCTGCCGGAGCTTGATGTTCCCCGGCAAGCTTGCCGGAGCAAAACTTGTAGGGAGCGTCTGCTTCAACGGAACAAACCATAAGGCTTGCCGGAGCAGACTGCCCCTCAGCATCCTTGGTGTTGATCTTGGGGACTTTCTTGGCGGCGGCTTCGGGGAGCTCTACCGGAAAGTAGTCACCAGAAACCAACTTCCTCTTCTTGCTTTGTCTAGTTGATGCTGTTACGGATGGCTGAGTCAACTTGAGCACAAAGATCCCTGGTTCCACAGGTAACTTTAGTGCGGCGCACTTTGACAGGCCATCAGCAATGTCATTCTGAGCTCTTGGGATATGCTCCATCTGTAGGCCGTCAAAGTGCTCTTCTAGCTTCCTCACTTCATCAACATATGCTTCCATCAATGGACTCTGGTAGTTCTTGTTCACTTGGCGGACGACAAGCTGTGAGTCACCCCTGACAATGAGCTTCTTGATCCCAAGGTTTGCTGCGATTCTGAGACCGGCAAGCAATCCTTCATACTCTGCAGTATTGTTGGTTGCTTGCTCCTTGGGAAAGTGCATCTGGACTACGTACTTGAGGTGCTCTCCGGTGGGTGCGACAAGCAGCACACCCGCACTGGCGCCTTGCAGCGAGAAAGCACCATCAAAGTACATCAGCCATTGTTTGCTTGCCTCTTTGACGGGGATGCTCGTCTCTGGAATTTCTTCATTTGGTGTTGGCGTCCATTTTGCTATGAACTCTGCCAATGCTCTACTTTGGATAGTTGAAGTGCTCTCAAACTTGAGGCCAAAGCTTGACAGTTCCAGCGCCCACTCGACAATCCTGCCTGTCGCTTCTGGATTTTGCAGTATCCTCTTCAACGGAAAGCGAGTGACGACTGTGATCTCATGTGCCTGGAAGTAATGGCGCAGCTTTCTCGAGGCCATGAGGAGGCCGAAAAGCAACTTCTGCACACCAGAGTACCTTGATCTAGCCCCCTGTAGAAGGGAACTGACAAAGTAAACTGGACGCTGCACCATTCTCTTCTGCATCTTATCATGCTCCTGCGCAGATCTATCTTTGTCGGGACCAGAGCTTGTCGGCGAAGCCCCCTGCTTGTCGCTGGATGCATCTGCCATGGTTGCTGGCTCATCATCTGCCTCTCTCTCCGCCACTAACGGAACACTAACCACTTGATTGGTTGCCGCTATATACAGCAGCAACTTCTCTTGCGGCTTAGGTGCGACAAGTGTTGGAGTGGAGGACAGGTACCTCTTCAAGTCCTGCAGCGCAGCCTCCGCCTACGGAGTCCATTTCATTGGACCTACCTTTTTCAAAATTTTGAAAAATGGCAGGGCGCGCTCAGCAGATCTAGAGATAAACCTGCTGAGAGCAGCCACGCAACCGGCAAGCCTTCGTACATCCTTGACGCGCTTTGGTGCTTCGATCTGCTCAATGGCCTTGATCTTGTCAGGATTGGCTTCAATTCCTCGCTGAGACACGAAGAACCCGAGAAGCTTGCCGGATGGGACTCCAAACACGCACTTCTCGGGGTTAAGCTTGAGGTTGATCCTGCGCAGACTTGCAAATGTCTTGTCTAAATCTTGAATCAGGGTCTCCCTGTTCTTGCTTTTGACCACTATGTCATCCATGTAGGCTTCCACATTTCTGTGCATCTGCGGCTCAAAAGCGTGGTGGACTACCCTTGCGAATGTTGAACCAGCATTCTTCAAACCGAAAGGCATCTGTACGAAGCAGTACGTGCCACACGGGGTGATAAATGTGGTTTTCTCTTCATCCTCTTCTGCCATGAAGATCTGATGGTATCCTGAGTATGCATCAAGAAATGAAAGCAAATCACATCCGGCTGTGGAGTCAACAATCTGGTCAATACGCGGCAAGGGAAATGGGTCTTTGGGACAAGCTTTATTAACATTAGTGAAGTCAATACAAAGTCTCCATTTCCCGTTAGCCTTGCGCACGACAATAGGATTGGCCAACCACGTGGGATGGAGCACTCCTCTGACAAGGCCTGCTGCTTCCAACTTCTTGATTTCTTCTGCGATGAATTCTTGGCGCTCCACTGCCTGTTTCCTGACTTTCTGCTTGACGGGCCGCGCATGAGGACAGACGGCAAGGTGGTGCTCAATTACTTTCCTGGGAACACCGGGGATATCAGACGGTTGCCACGCAAACACGTCGACATTCGCCCGCAGGAAAGCAACGAGCGCGCTTTCCTATTTGGGGTCAAGGGTGGCGCTGATGGTGAAGGTACCACCAGAGCCGTCCTCCTTGGCGGACACCTTCTTGGTCTCAGGTGGAGCTGCCATTGCCTTCTTACACTTGCCGGTGGAGCTCGATGGTGCATCCTCGACGGTAGCGCAGCACTCCGAAGAGGGGTGCTTGCCGGAGTGGGCATCAGAGCTCTTGCCGGACTTGGTCTTCTTCTTCCCCCCGGGAGCTTCAGCGGCAAGTGTCTTGCGTTCTACTGCGGCTGCTGCTTCCCGGTAGATCTTGTCGGCACAGATAAGAGCATCCTTCTTGTCGCCAGGGACAGATATGACACCTATCGGGCCTGGCATTTTCAGTACGTTGTACGCATAGTGAGAGGCTGCCATGAACTTGGCGAGTGCCGGACGGCCAAGGATTCCATTGTAAGGTAATGGAAAGTCAACAACGTCAAATGTGACCCTCTCTGTCCTGAAGTTCAGCTCGCTGCCAAATGTTACCGGCAACGTGATCTTTCCCTTCGGCTTGCTCCTTCCCGAGTTGATTCCTTGAAATGTACCGGTTTCTTCGAGCTCGCTGTCAGCGATCTGGAGTTTCTGGAGCACCGCGGAGGAGATCAGATTCAAGCCGGCCCCGCCGTCAACTAGCATCTTTGTGACTTTGAGGTTGCGGATTGTTGGTGAAACCAACATTGGCAAGCACCCGACCGCAGTTATGCGATCAGGGTGGTCCTCAATATCAAAGATGATAGGCGTGCTGGACCATTTCAGAGGCTTGCGTGACTCGACGGGTGGTTCTGCTGCATTAACTTCCCGCATCCACTGCTTGATCTGGCGGTGCGAGGTATGCAGAGAAGCACCACCGTCAACGCACAGGACCTCTATGGCTTTCTGGAACTCCTGCTCATCAGCCTCCTCATCATCCATGTCTTCATTGTTGTCATCATCTTCATCCTTGTCGCAGCCGCGAGGAGGTCTGTCTCCTTGCCGCTGCTTGGCCTTGCTGTGGCGTCCTCCTCAGCCGGGACGTTTCTTGCCGGATCCCCCAACACCTTCCTGGGCCTTCTCCTTGTCGCGCCGCTCGTATTCAGCTTTCTGTTTCTCAACAAGCTGCTCGACTTTCCTGCAGCTCTGGAGATCATGGCCCTTGGTGCGGTGGATCTTGCAATACTGCTTGTTGGTGACATCCTGCTTGTCGCCGACCGCCACCTCCACGGCAACCTCCTTGCCGGAGTCACCAGCTTTGGCTTTGTTGGCGCCACCACCGTTGCCGGACTGCTCAACAACTAGCACCTCTTTGCCTTTCCTCCTTTTGTTGTTCCGCCGCCGGTTTTTCCTTGCCGGGGCAGCATCTTCACTGTCAGATCCTCCCGCTCCTACATTCTCTCTGGGGAGTCTCCCCCCTTCCTCAGCACGTGCACACTTGTCGGCCAGTGCATATAACTCACTGACGTCCCTGATCTTGCACATCGCCATTTCCTCCCGCATCCTGCGGTTTCGCACATTCTGATGGAACGCGCTGATCACCGCGGCAGGGTGGACGTCTGGGATGTTGTGCTGCACACTGCTGAATCTCTGAAAGTACTTGCGCAGGGGCTCTCCTTCCTTCTGGGCAAGCAGATGAAGATCACTCTCCTGGCCATGAGGCTTGTGTCCGCCTGTGAAGGCGCCGACAAACTGATGGCACAGATCAGCCCAAGAGGATATGGAGTTGTCCGGCAAGTGCATGAGCCAGGATCTGACGTTGGGCTTGAGCACCAGCGGGAAGTAGTTGGCAAGGATCTTGTCATCCCGTCCCCCGGCAGCCTGCACCGCGATGGTGTAGATGCTGAGGAACTCTAACGGATGCGTCTTGCCGTCGTACTTCTCCGGTACGTCTGGCTTGAAGTTCTTCGTGCTGGGCCACTGGACTCGCCGCAGCTCACGAGTGAACGCAGGGCAACCTACCGCGTACGGCAGATCGCCTGGTTCCCCTGGTGCATGCATGTCAACAGAGGGCCCAGCGCGCTTGTCGGATTGACGTCGCACTTCTCTTCGGCGCTCGATGCGAGTTCGAGCGTCTTCTTGTTGTCGATCATGAAGAACTTGGCGCTGATCGTGACGAGCTCGTGGATCCGACAATGCAGTGGAGTCGCTGTCGAGGTGGATCCGGCGAGTCGGCGATCTTGGCCTTCGGGGTGGTGATTGCATGGTAGTTGCACCTCCACCCGTTTCGTCGCCACCGGCTCGCGCCCGGCAACCCTGCCGCGGCGGCGACGCGCTCGGCCGCCGTGGAGTGTCGCCGTTGGCGTAGCTGATGAGACTCTGAATGGTGGCCCTCCATTCGTCGATCTTGTCCAACGTCGGAGGGTAATCTAGGAGCAGTTGAGCTCGCGCCAAAGCTTCTGCTGGAGTGGTGGGTGGCAGTGGCGGACGGCGCGAGGAGCGGGACGTGCTCGGACTTCTAACCATGTTAGAAGGAGCAGTATCCCGTCCAGGCGACCGTGCCCCGCTCGTGCCAGCACACTGGCGTGCATGCTGGTCTTGAGCGCCCCGAGATCCACCAGCTTGGTCCTGGCCTATCATGCGTATGGCACTGCAAGTGCCATGACGCTGTTGGCCTTGCGCCTCCTGAGAGTGGCGCGGAACATGTACAGTCGCCGAGGTTTGTGCAGCCTTGTTCTTGGACCTGGCAGCATCATGAGCTTCCTCGTCTACGTCCATTCTTCTGCCGGCGTCCATTCCACCACCCGTTTGCTCCAACGGTGGTGGAAGTGACATGGACGGAGCGGCTGCCGCTGAAGTCTTCTTCTTCGGTGGCATGTTGATGAAGGGAATGAAGATCTAGCTCGTGTGAACGCCGGATCAGGTTCACGCAATCTCGACGCCCCCCTACCTGGCGCGCCAAAGATGTCGGGGAAACTGATCCACGAACACCTATGGGGCCGGCG
>NC_041381.1:40153996-40177579 GCF_002162155.2 Triticum dicoccoides | reverse complement strand
GAGCAGATCGAGGCGAAGCACGCGAGCAGTTTACCCAGCTTCGGAGCTCTCCGGAGAGATAATACTCCTACTGCTGCTTGTCTGGTTATATTATCTTGTGTTCTTGCTCTAGAGAGAGAGCGTAGTGTCTTTCTGGGTTACGAATGAATCGAACCGGACCCAACCCCTTCTACGTTGCGCATGGGCCTCCTTTTATACGCTAAAGGGGTCACCGACAGGTGGCAACGTAGAGAAGGGCACAAATGTAAAAAGTGAGGTGGTTGGTACAGTTACTTGTACAGTGCATCCTACCTAACCCTGACGGCAGGGGACAAGGGCATTAAATGCCCGTCTGAGTCGCCCAAACAGTGCAGAAAAGGACCGTTAGGGACGCCACCGTTCGCCACGATGGCGATCTTGTCAGCTTCGCATGCCACTGCGCACCGCTGGCTGCACAGCCTCCCGCCACGCGCGCCTGGAGAGGCCCCCAAAGCGACACGTTGGCGGATGTGCTGGAGCGTGGGTGCAGAGTGGCCGCCTGCCGCGGCAAGCGCCTTGCCGCTGCTGCTATCTTGTCGGGTCCGGAAGCTTGTTGCTCACCGGGCTTTGAAGTGCCTCGGTTGACCTTCCCGGCAAGCTCCTCTTGCCGGGGCCTTGTTGCCTTGCCGGAGCGCGTGGCGCATCGCGGAAAGTTCCTTGAAGTGCCTTGCTTGGCCTTCCCGGCAAGCTCCTCTTGCCGGGGCCTTGTCTCCTGAGCTTAAATACTTTGTTCTTGAATGGCTCCAAGGGAACCACGGAGGATCTTGGCGTTCGCCCGGCAAGCCTTGCCGTGGGGTGCCGCAACTGCCCGTGCACAAGTTCGGGGTACTAGGGTACCCCTATTCTAGTACACCGACACACCGATACTGCTGCAATGCTTCCTTGAAACGCACAAGCAAGCTTTGCTCGTCATGACTATCCAGATTAACCCTCGCCTAGTTCCAACAATGTAATGTAAATCATTGATGTGTTCAATCAGCAGAAAACAGGAAAATAATAACCATGAATAATAGCACTTACATGTAAGTTGGACAGGAAGATGTGAAAATGGTGTTTGTCTTCACTATAATCTTCCCATGATGGGAATATATGCACGTAGTCCCTAACAACATTGAAAGCATTGTCTTTTAAACTGGGAATAAATGGAATGGGGTTCCAATCTGCAGGAATTGGCCGTCTCTACAGTTGGGATAGGTCTTCGGCCGGTGGACTTGCTGTACTTTTTCCTGGAGTGGGATTTTTCTCTGGTACGGCTAGTGCTATGGCAAATGAAATCGGTATACCTTTTGCTGGAGTGCAGGTCCTGTGTGGTGGGGCTAGTGGTGTGGCTAGTGAAGTATGGGTACAGTCTCTTGGAGTCGGTCCTACGTTTTGTGTGACTGGTTGTACAACCAATATAAGTGGGGGTCTGTCTGATTTCTCCGGCACCACCACATTTTTCAAGGACTTTGCTGGTGCTCCTTCAGGTTCGGCAATCACCCTCTTCCTTTTTGATGTCTGATGCACAAGAACAACATTTGAGTGAAAAAACATGGTATGATGACAGATGGAATATGTATTGATAATGGATGGGCATGGCATCTCGACATATATGATGAGTAAACTAAGCAGATGGCGGTGCAACAAAGTAGAAGAAATGCAAGACAACATATGAAAGATACCCGCAATCAATAAAACCTTGCCAAATTAGAACATGCACCTTGATGGGTGAACATGCCATGCCATCTGCCTTTGACTCCTTGAGGTTAGAATAGTCATTAGGATCATATTCTAAACAAGAATCAACAGGTGGGGAGCATATGAGTTTCATTGCATCCAGAATGGCACTCAATGCCTTGGTGCCAATTTTGTAAGTCATTGAAGTGTTTAGCTTCAAGAGTGGACTGCTGCTAGTGTGAGACAAAGCAGCTACACAGTTCATAGTGTAGATATAACGGGGAAAACCGTAAGCATCAGAGTAAAATCAGCAAAGTGGAACTTGCTGGAATATATGTGCTAGTACTGCCGGTACGGATAGAAAGGCTTCGGATACCAGTTCTCTTCAACTGAAGGTGCGGTACTATTAATATCAGTGTAACTCTCAAAGGCGACAAAGCTCCCCGCATTTCCTTGCTATTCTTATAGGATTCAAGTGGGCAGGTCACTACAAATCATATTCCTATGTTTACAAAATCCTATGAATCAAAGAGGCTCAAAGTGTCCATCACAACCGACCGTATAGACCTCTACACTGCAAGTGTCCCTGCTCATATTCAGTACAAGGAACATACTGTACTACTATCATACTCCCTCTGTTCCAAAATATAAGTCTTGGTAGAGATTTCCACTATGGATCACATATAGATGTATCCAGATACATTTTGAGTGTAGATTCACTCATTTTGCTCCATATGTAGTCCATGGTTGAATCCATACAAAGACTTGTTTTTAGGAACGGAGAGAGTACATATTAAAGAAGAACAGAAGAGGAACATGGTAAAGAAGAGCAAGCAGATTTTGGATAATAAAATGTTGGTTGCGCAGTGCCCACACATGATGAACCAGAGCGCATTAAGAATGAAACTCCCAGCTGTCTCTCGACCATTTCAGGCGGTTGTATGAAGATCCTACGTCTCCTGACCCTTCTTATTCCTCATCTCTGATTCTTCTCATACAGAACACCGCACGGGCTGCCGGCCGGACCACCGCCCCCCCATCGCCTGTGTTCCTCCGCCACCCCCACCCCCACCCCCGCCCCAACCCCCAACCGCATCGAGTTTTCTTCGTTCGGCGAGGCCCCACAACCACCCGAGCCCCTTCGTTCGCACCGGCGAGCTCCGGCGAGCTCTGAAAAATCGACTGACCCAATTTTGAAATTTAGTCTACTGTGATTTAACTAGTGTGGAATATAAAAGTGGAAAACCATAAGCATTGGGAGTATAGTGTTGAGCGTGCCATGGCGGATCTGAAGGTGCAAACTGGACAAAGGCAACTTCGCAACCAAGACAAGAAATCAGAGTAAAGCAGTGGTGATCTATTTTCTTGCCGTGATAAATAAGTTGAGCAGATACGAAAGAGTACCGCCTCTGGTGCGGTGCCGTGTATGCATATGCTGAGAATTTGACAGTGCTGCGGTAGATATAGCTGTCGGCAACATGGAAGCAGATCTAGGAGGGTAGACGGTGGTGGCGGGGCGCGGTGGACGAGACGGTCGTAGGAGTGGCGCCGGCAAGGTGGACGATGGCGGGGATCAAGCTAGAGGACGGGATGCAAGGATCCCGGTCCGAAGCCATGGATGAGAGAGGTTGATCTCTTGTAATGGACGGCGGCATCGGCATATCAGCTCCGGCATGGTGGAGGAGGACAACGGTGGATGGGGTGGCGGACAGCGGCGGACGGAGGAGGGTGGGGTGGAGAGGGTGTTTTGGCGCCCACGGAGTACGAATGGGGAAAAGGGAGGTAGAGAGGAAGAGGGGAACCATGTATTTAGGGTGCACTTGTCTCAAATGCGAGGAAATCTACAAACTTAGCCCTGTTTCAAATTTCTACTACATCACAGCAATATTAGTTGGTTTGGGATAGGACGGTAATCTCGCATACACCGAATATTTGCCGCCGAGAGTTTGTTTCTGGTGCCCACCGTGTATGAATATGAATCGGCGAGGGAGTCGATTTCGGCCGATGACACACTGTGTTTTGGCGCCCACCTTGTATGAATCCGGGTGAGAGGCGGTTACGTCACGTTTGGGTGAAATTACAAACCTACCCCTATTGAAACCTATAGAAATCCAGCAGATAGACTTTGCGTGGCAGGGATAGGCAGCAGTAATTTCCATCTCGCAGATTTTGGTTTCGGGCGGTTACTGCGACTTTCCCCGCTCCGTTCAAATTTTGCAGAGTGCACGTTTACCATGCCAACTCAATTCAAATGCCTTTTGTATTCTATTTCTTTTCGGGCGGGATCCATTTTCAATTGGAATTACATTCTATATACATCATTTTTTTATATATACTTTCAAAAGCACAACAAAGAATTCTGGTCCTTTATATGTATAATATGATTTACAAATACAATGATCTCAAAATCTTAAGGTTGAATTCAATTTTTTTAACCAAATTATGTTCTACTAAAATGTATGGATCAGTAATATCTACATATTAAATAACATAGATGTGCGTGAATTCATATGAGTATGCATGTTTGATAGATCAATTGTGGTTCGAGTATGGGTTACATGTATCATCATCTCGAATTCAAATATTTGAATACCTTTTTTGTTCACTCCTTTCACGCCCATCTCTCTCGCATTCATGCTCCTTCAGGTAGCTATCACTCTCTTTTCTCCAGCTCACCCGCACGCTCACTTCATGTTTCTCCTATCCTCGCAAACATGGTCTCTCAACGTCTCCCCTGAGAAGTGTCACACTCTCCCTATCGTTATATATTACATGGTTTTCATTATCTCTCACGTCTCTACTATTCTCTGGTATCACTCGGTACCTAAGCTTTCTTTTTCACCGCCACACACACAGTCTCCACTCGTCTTTCACTTTGTCTTTCTCTCTATGGGATTCTCTCACATACCCTATATGTCTCTACATATGACTCATACCACTAAAATTACTCTCTCTCTCTCTCTCTCTCTCTCCTGTAGACACAACATTTGTTGCGGTCTCCTTTTCGTCTCCATCCCAAACTGACATTATTCATTTGTTTACCGATCAGACAACCCCCCCTCTCTCTCTCACACACACACACAACTCCTGCTTCCACTCCCCTTCCCAACTACCATCTCTCTCTCTCACACACACACACACAAAACTCTCGCTTTCGCACCCCGACTCGTATTTCTCTCACAAACATTTATCTACTAGCTAGCCTCTAGATAGGTTTATACACCCGCACACTCGTGCTTCAGCTATCGCATACATGTCTCTCTCCCGCTCCTTGTATCTATGTAGATTTTTCTTCCCTTCTTGAGACACGCCCTCTCGATTGTGCACACACACACTACCGCCTCATTTTAAGCTGATACCTATTGTACACACACTCCTTGTGTCTTTGTCACACATGCACTCCGTCCTCCTCCACTCTCCCTCTCTCTCACACACGCATGGGCTTTTTGCAACAACTAGCAAGATGCCCATGCGTTGCACGGAACATCAAGATGCATTTGTATGAGTAGTTTATCTTGTGGGGGAAAAGGATGAGCGTGGGAAGGCCTTATTTGCAAATGTGGAGAGGGGTGTGGGTATCTTTTTGCAAAATTGCCATAGTTTCCTCCCTATCCATCAGATATAGATCGGACGGCCTATATTGCAGGATGGCAGGCACACGATCATCACCGACAATGCTTTTTATAAGAGTAGGGATAAAAAATAGAGTTGGTGATGATGGTGGGCCTGCCATCCTGCAATGTAGGTCGTTCGATTTATATCTGACGGATAGGAAGGAAAATATGGCAATTTACCCACACTCTTCACCACATTTGCAGATAAGGCCTTCTCTCGTTCATCCTTTTCTCCCACAAGATCTTGATGTTCGTGCAACACACAGGCATCTTGCTAGTAAGAGTAGAAATTAGACATATACCACTTCTAGAATCTTGAAACCAACAACATTCATCCCTTATCTCATCAAAACCGCCAAAGGAATATATTTTGAGTGAAACATAACATATTTTTAGTGATATGCGTATTTCAAAACTAGACCTTTTTTTCTATCAAATTTGTGAATATGTATTAATCTACTTTGATCGTGTGGCAACGCATTGGCACATTGCTAGTAGTTATTATAATTTTTTGGACACCAGACAAACGGTGGAGTACATATACGAAGAGAAGAGGCACGCGCACGCAGTCGGCCTCTCGCTGTCTCGCACACATGAGTGTTACGTAAAGGCGACGTTAACAAATAAACCCTAAAACCCTAGGTGCACAATTGCTGCATTCGCGGGTACCTGGTACGTGGTGGAGCACCTTTGTCGGAATAGTCATCTTGCGTGATAATTTGATCCGTAGGAGTTGATGGTCGGGACCACAGGTGAACGACTTGGAGCACGGTTGCTCGCCAGTTGCCACTGATCGAGTAGCCACGTTTAAAATATCGTTTTTAGCGGGGTTAAGAGTTCTGATTTTCAATGGCGCGCTATAAGTAGCAAGTACTTTTTAGAACGGTTGGTATGGAGCAAAAATGGAATTCATAGTACTACGTACCTCATTGGCGTATGGTTGTATGGGTTTATGTTGCGAGATGTTGAACCTGGTAGTTCTATGGCAAATACTATGGTTTAGATTTAGATGCTGGTTTTCAGTAATGAAAATCGGAAGGGGAAACCCTTCTTTGATTAAAAAAAACTACTACCTCCATTCTGGTTTACTAGTACCCATCGTACTTTGGGTCAAAGTTTGTCCATGAATTTTACTTCTAAAATGTGAATGAAAAACGAGATTTTGTTATACCCAAACAAAAAAGGACTGGAGGGAGTGATTGCTCTGACATGGACGCGACCTCTCATAGTGCATGCATTGAACCGGCACGCCGGCCAAGAGGGCCACACTCGCTGCAGGCCCGGCTGAGCACGCCTCCTCGCCACGTGCAACCAGCTTAAGACTGCCCCACCTGCCTTCATTGAATCCGCGCCTGTGCCGGCAACACGTCCTTCCGTGAGCCGGCAGGCATTTTAAAACACAAAAAAATGACTAAAATAGAATTAATTTACGCATGGTCTTGATTTGTTGTGCTCGCACTGGCAGCAGGAACTAGTAGAGGTTTTTCTTTATTTATTCTCCTCACATTTTTTTTGGCTTTGAAGTGAATCATGGTTGTGGACATTATGTATGAATGTGCAAATATCTATGAACATGAGTTTGATGTGGAAGTTGAACTTGGAATGTCGGGCTTGCGCGTGAACTATACCATGTCCAATGCTTCGTCTATTATTGTTTGGAAAGTAATTGCTGTTATTACATGACCCAAAAATATATATTTTGTGCCACATCAGTAGATGCACGAACATCACAACAGGCATGCTGACTGGATAAACATTTGAACCTAGCTATTATGAAGGAAATTTTGTATTGACAACTGTTTTAGATAGCAGGAGACGCCTAGCCTGCTTTGCCTCTACTAGCTTATTTCTGGCTTCTTCCATCTCTTCTTCGGCTTGGGTGAAGAGAGCACCTGATTGCTCTTTTCGCTTCTTCATGAACTCAGCTACATTCTCAAGGGCTGCTGCACGCTTTCTTTCAGCCTTTACTAATGCCACGAGGACACGAACAGCTGACGACTCCACCTGGTTTGTGTGTAATGCATCATCATCTGGGAATTTGCACCTTGTGTCTAATCCAGCATCATTAGGGAACTGGCATCTTGTGTGTAATCCAACCTCATTTTGGAAACATGATCTCGAGGTTGACCATACTTCCCTCCTCGCAGGAACTGCATCCTGACATGAAGTTACTTCTTTTTTAGTTCAATACTCAGAGCAACCTAGATCCATTTAGTAGAAGCCAGATAAACAGAACTCAAAGAAGTGAATTCAAAAGGAAAATAAAAATAAACAAAGACTACAAGGTGAGAACACCCACTTCCTACATCAAGCTAAAACGAAAGCATTAGGACGATTAAGACTCTTCTTATTACACATGGAAGAACACTAGGCTTAAGAGAAACATAAACTACAACATATACACATCAAAGAACACGAGGCTAAACGAAAGTAATTGAAAGGGTGTTACTTAGCAAAGCTCGTTTTACATGTTCGGTGCAACTCCTCTTTAACTTGCCATGCTCCTTGAAGATGTCCCCAATATCCCGTGTTTGGTCTTCATTGCTTCTCTGCATGTTCGCACTCGTGGTTTTAAAATCTCAACATGGCAAGAAAAATATACTACTAGTAATACTCGCGCATCTTCTGGGCAAGATTAAAGCACTCATCTGCCATGTTAGAGCATCTCCAACAGAATCGCAACGCGCGACACTTTAAAAAAGTGTTTACAATGCTGAGATCGAGAAGTAGAGACTAGAGAGTAGAGGATAGTTCTCAACATAGATAGATAAAAAAAGATAATTCAACTACTCCTCGTCGTCTGACTCCTCCTCGGTGATGTCCTCCCCCGATGTCTGACTGTAGGCGTGAAGATACCGATCATCGTTGGATTCCCAGGGCAACGCTGCTCCTAGCCTCATGTTGAATTGAGCGTCCACTTTTTGCCTACGCTTGTCCTCACGATAGGCGACTCGCTCCGCCCTCCTTTGCGCGTAGAACTCGCGCTCGTTGATGATGTCCTGCGGGAAGTGTTGGCGCCGCGGCCGGGCGTCCATCTCGGCAATGTCGAGACGGTGCTCCTGCCTCCGGTTGTCGCAACGATCCTCGTCACTGCTAAGCTGCGGCAGAGGCGCGAGCTCCTGCGCCCGCTCCCGCGTCGGCACATTGGGGAAATTCAATGTTCTATGAGGCCACCGGAGGTGCCACGCCGCCGCGTCGTACGCGCGGGTGGCCTTGTTGGTGGTGTTGAAATTTCTAAGGCCGAGGCGCATCCCGATGAACCAGATATTGGTGGAGAAGCCGCCGGAGGGGCGCGCGCGGATGTCGCGGTATCCCCAAGTTTCCTGGCGACGTGGCGGCATGGTGGTGCAGCGGCGGTGAGGCGAGAAAGAGCGGGGAGAGAGCGGCGGGAGGGCGTTGGATTTTATAAAGCACGCCGGGCGCCACGCGCCAAAACTAGCGCACGCCCGGCCGCTTTTTCCGGCACGCACTCGATCCTTTCCCGACGTCTCTGCTATCTCTACTCTCTTCTCTACTGTTATATTTATTTAATATTTAATATTTAATATTTATCTCTACTTCTCTACTATCTACTTTTTTTTCTCTATACTTTTTTTTTCTTATTCTTATAAAAAATAGTGTTGGTAATGATGGTGTGCCTGCCATCCTGCAATATAGGCCGTCCGATTTATATCTGACAGATAGGAAGGAAACAAACGGGAATTTTGCAAAAAGATACTCATACCCCTCTCCAGATTTGCAAATAAGGCCTTCCCTCGTTCATCCTTTTCTCCCACAAGATAAACTACTCATACAAATGCATGTTGATGCGTGCAACGCATGGGCATCTTGCTAGTTCTAAAATTTTTTCCATCATTTGCCACACTACTGGTTGCAGATGAAAAACCTACCCAAGCACAACACGATACAGGAGTGACGCACAATTACAAGCTGATATTCTGTTGGACAATGGAGGCTATAACGAATTACTTTTACGGGAACAATAGCACCCAGGAAATTTGAAGGGTAGGTATGAAAAAAATTGTAACTGCACATGTACTGCTAAGTGATTCAATACACACATTACCAATCGAGGAGGAGAACAATGGTCACGGCGGCTTCTGTGAGTCATGGTCGGCAACGAGAGTCAGTTCATTGTCCATGACGGTGGTACTTCTGCGCTTGGCGTCAGCTTCCGGGAAGCAGATCTGAGTCCATGGAAGATGATGCCGGGGAAGAGGCTCCGTGTACGACGATGACGGTGGACCGGCTCCAGTGCGGCATACGAGGTCGTCGATGAGGCAGATGCACTGCGGTGGATGAGTGCACCGATGTAAAGGGGAGGAGCACGAAGGCTGCAGTGCCGTGGAGAAGTCTATTTTGCGGTGGGGATAGAAAATGGGGAGTATTCAGGTGTACTACTCTGGGTGCCGGGGTGGGGTTGGTGGGTAGGGTGAACCTGAAGTTACGAAAACAGCCCCCTACCAAGCATCATTCGTAGGCCTATTCCGAAGGCTACGATGGTAACTTCCCACTGCTCGAATCCGGATCGCGGGAGATTTTCCCTACGACCTCAAAATTTTGTGACACTGAACTCCCTGTGTGGCGTGTTGAGTGATTCGGCTAAGCAACTAGCGAGTAGTAGTAGTAAACTCTGCATATTAGGTTTGACCGAAGTCAAACTTCCTAAAGTTTGACCAAGTTTATAGAAAAAATATACACATTTACCATAACAAATATGTATGATGTGAAAGTACATTCAATAATGAATCTAATGGTATTTATTTGTTATTGTACATGTTAATATTTTTATAAGCTTTCTGAGAGTTTACAAAACTTGACTTTGACGAATGCTAATACGCGGACTTAAATAAAAACGGAGGGAGTACACATTTGTTTTCTTAGTTTGTAGTGAACTAATCATTTGTTGAAATCGTGAAATAAATATATTAGGCTATTGACTTCGAATGTAATGGTCTATACAATTCAATAGTTACAATCATTGTCGAATCCCAAGATGTATACAAGGTCTATAGTACTTCACAACATGCTCAAACTCACATAATCCCAGTCAAATGAGAATCTAAATGCATTTCATAGTTATTACTTTGTAGGATGCAACAAAACCAACCATAACTCTACATTAGCGATTATAGAAGCAACATTTTGACATATCCCAATGTGTGAATGAAACGTGCAGAGAGAGCTTTTGAAGATGGAGCAAATAGGGCGGGAAAGATTGTATGTATGTGGACGAGAGAGTAGGAGACAAACCTAACAAGACAGAGAAAGAGAGAGGAAGAAGTTAGGTCTATGAGAAAGATGGAGACATGTAATATACGTGAGATGCGTGTGCATCTGGATTCTGTATACGTGGAAGGAGAAGAGACAACATGTTTGATGAGAGAGCTGGAAAAACATGGACGAGAAGGGAAGGATCTCGTGGGTTGAGGGATTGATAATTTTGTGCGGGGGAGAGAGGGATTGGTAATTTTGTGTGTGTGAGAGAGAGGGTGGGGGGAGGAGTCTGTCAGTGGTCGTCACACCACCCTGCTTCCAAATGGCCCTGCATTCTGTAGCGCGGTGTGGTGAACGTCTTCGATCTGCTTGATGCCCTCTTTGAAGATTGAGGTGTTGTGCATGTTGGGGTGCAAAGAAGCACAAGCGAGAGTGGTCGCCGTATAACCTTGGATGGGAATTAATTGTGTTCTCGGGGGAGGGGGTGTGTGTGTGTGTTGTGCTGTGTGTGTGTGTGTGTGTCAGATATTGAGGGAAAACAAACCTAAGGAGAGAAATGGATATTCAGGAAGAGATTGTGCGGGCCTTGAGGTGGGCAGGGGCCGGGTGAGGGTGTCAAAATGTGCACGTTGATGCATGTGTTGCATGCGATCGTGCGAGGGACGGACGAATCGAGTGAGATGGTTGTTGTGTTACGGATGATCCTCTCTCTCTCTCTCTGTCACACACACACACACACACACACACACACACAAGTAAACTAGAAGACCGTTCTCTCATGTATACACAATGTATCGGCATATGTCTATGTCTCACTCATGCATGATCATTTGCACATTCACACCTTTCTATGTCTGTATCACACGCACACCGTCTCCACATTGCCCTTCCGCCACAACATACATATGGACACATACACACGTTCTCTCGCAGTCACACACACAAAATCAGTATTAAAAAAACTAGGGCGCACCTAAAACGTCCAAATCCAAATAAACACGAACTGGAGCTAAATTCAAATATATGGAAATATTGCAGCGTCAAGAACTTTTCTAGGAAAAAAAAGTTGAGTAATATTCGGGGATTGTTTTCACACAGACAAAAAGCTTCGGTGGATGTCCTTCGAGCCCGACACGGTGAAGCACCGTTCGATCGACCGCGCGGCCGCGGTTCACGTGCTTGCACATGATTCCATATCGTGGCTATGGTACTAACTAATAAAAGTGCTGCCTAAGTCTAATCTTTACATGTACTAGTACGGTTTGCTTTTAAGTTTGACCAACCTTATATAAAAATAAAGTAAGCTCCCACACACGCACTCATCAATATGCTGCCGCTGCCGTTGCGCATGCCGGCGCCCGCCTGCTCCGGCCAACAATTTCTCGCCCATCACCGCCGTGTCACCGCCGTCCCTGTGCCATGAAGCCCAAGGCTCGCCCGCTCACCTCGTCTGCAGTCCCTCCTCACGATGCCGCCGCGCTGCCAAGCACGCGAGCAGTTGGTGGAGCCGTGTCTATGCACGCAGCATACGAAGAGGAGGACGAGCATGTGCTCCAGCACGCCCGCGAGGAGGAACTAGCGTGCCATTGTCATCTGCGCCCGCGCGGAGGAGGCGTGCATGGTGGCTATCGCGGCGGAAGCCGGTCGCGCACGCGTCGAGCCCACAAACCGGGTGCAGATGCGGAATCTACCTTCGATACCTTGAATGCCATGTGGATCCTGCAATCCGAAGGAGCAATTTGGGTCAGTCGACTCTTGTGAGCCATTTGATGCAACATGGATGGCTAGAAGGGCTTCTTCCACCTCTTCTACCGTCTTCTTCCTTCGCTCCGTCGAACTTCTTTCACAAATTGACAGACTCAAATTATACTACTAGTACGAACATATTAAGTACAGTAGGAACACGAAGATACGAGCAGTAGTACCAACTGCAAGAAGAACAGTAGTAAGACATAGTACTAGTACTACTCTACGTACTAAAGAGTTCAAATAACGAGAAAGAACATAAACATAGTTCTACTGGGGCCTCAGCACAACACACCCTTGAAAATAAACTAAGCAACTAGTCCGCTTGACACTGCAGTAGAACCAGCATGAGCGATGGCACTGCCACCTACTCGGAGTCCGAGCCCACGTCCTCGACTTTGTCCTCATCCCTCTTCTTCTTCCTCTTCGCCGATGCTTCTTTGCTTGAACCGGACACTGGGCTCTGCTTCTTCATCCAACCCTTGTAGGTATTTAAACAAAGGTAGGCATCCATTGCTGCGTACAAGATGTGATCTTCATCTAATGTCTTCGACTCCCATGCATGATGAAACTCGTGATGAGGTTTCTTCAGTTTAGCATACGAAGGATCAATCATGGCTGCTACCAGGGTCAGCATTGAAGGTTGAGAGGAGGACACCAGGCTTGCCTTCTAGAGATCGAAAGGCTGGCCTACAACGAGACCTATCCGACGCAAGACATCCCTGTTGTTCTTAAAGTCTACAGTAACGAATTTCACTCTTTTGTCCTTGAGGAAGTTCTTAAAATCCTGGCACTCAACGTCGGCATGGCATATGTGGTAGACAAGCAAACGTAATGTACGCAAACCTGGATCACAACGGGCTTCTTCCTCTCTTCGCCCTTTAGATCCTTCTCTCGTCCCAGAACTGTGGTGTACTCAACATCTAGCCCAGCGACCCACTCATCAGTTGAACTCTTGAACATGCGTAGGAAGCGAGCAAGCCATGCTTTCACCGTCGCCGATCCACGTGTGTAGATGACGATGAACTCATCGCCGGTGATGGCTCTAACCTGGTATTCAGCGGAGACCATGGAGATTTGGGAGGCCATGGATTTTGGAGGAGGGTCAGGAGAAGTTGAACTGTTGTACCCTGCAAAAAAAACTGGGAGCAAACTTATGTGAAAGGACAGGACGACTGGGAGCGAACTCTTGTCAGGTAGAAGACGGGGACGAGTAGGGCGTGCGAACGACATGGGGTTGCTGGCTTGCCCGATGGATAAATGGTTGCAAGCCCCCAAAGAGTTCTTGAGAACTACGCGGGACCCACTAGATGTCATGTCTACTAGACCCGTATTGTAGGCCTGACGTTATAGCTTCTGCCTGTTCGCATGCCATGCCGGCGCGTGGATGCAACTTCCCTTAATTCCATCAACCGTCGCGCCTCCCACGACCTTCGCCTCCCTCGCACGACGCCTTTTGAGACTTCGATCGTCTATAAATGAGCAATTTTTTTTGCCTACTCTGCATGCATGATACTCCCTCTGGTCCTTTTTACTCCCGTCAACCGTTTGCAAAGTGTTTGACCAAATTTATACTAAAAATATCAATATCTACAATACTGATTATAATGAGTATAAGAACTATGTTTTATAATGAGTGTAAAAATATTGATTTGACATTGTGAATGTTGATACACTTTTCTATAAGTCTGGTGAAAGTAGAGGTACATTAACTTCAGACAAAACTTAAATGCACAATGCAGACTAGTTCCTCCATCCAGGTGCGTGCCATGTCCTATCTTCTCATCACAACAAGGTTAGCTATTAGAGTACTACTACCTCCCTTCTAGTTTAAAGGGCTCGATTCAAAAATTTCACGTACTCTTAGCAAGATAGTAGAGGCGGTGGAATAGTTTTTGAAGTCTGCAAAAGTACTCAACTAATGCCGTCGTTCTTCACAAAAATTTTGTTTACCAATGCATGCATGAACACTAGTTACTCTAACCCCCCTCTCTTCTTTAATTCTTTGCCACATCAGCATGTTTGCTTTTCCCGTGTGCATGATACCAGCTAAGATACCACCATTATGGCCAGCCTTAATCATCGCATGTAATAATTTAGTGCACCTTGAAATATGAACATGTGTGGGGCGTGTATGTTTTTAATGACTTGAGACTATACCTATCCCGACATGCAAGATGACTCATTATGCACCGTTCCCCATACCTGCAGGAAGCCCGTTCGTCTCCAAATCTTTTCCTCTCCATGTGTCGAAACAATATGCCTGCCAAACTCTCCTTCTCCCTCCGGCGGTCCCACAACTCCACCCCGTGTGAAAAAATCTGCATGCATGACTCTCCTCCCCCCACGCTCGTCCAATCCGTTGTGACCAGCAATATTACCACCCCTTCCCTCCCCCGTAATTTAATCCAACAAATATGCCCACGTAGTTGTTACATTAATCACGCAACATATCTTCCGGGACGCTACTTCAGTTACATAACTACAGGTGCATTGGGTCACTGACATATGGGCCCAACAAGGGTCTAGCCCACATGTCAGTGATGCAACTGGACCTGCAGTTGAGTTAGTGCAGCTCAGTCCATATCTTACGTAGGTGTGCCATTGCTCGCTATAAAAACGACGCCTCCCACGGCATTCGGAAGAACGCTCACGTTCATCGCTATCTCCTCCCCATCCCTCTCATGTCGACCACCATGGCATCGCCCCTCCGAAGCCCTAAGCGCCCCTCACTGCAACGCCCGGACGGTCATGCGTCGCCGTTCCGTTCCTCGCCGCCACTAGTCGAGGAGGACGCGTCGGTGTTCCACTCCTTGCTGCGACGCATCGTGGTGTACGCGTCGGTGTTCCCAATCTCGCCAGCACACGCGTCGGTTCCATGCTACGAGGAGAACGCCGCGCCGCCTGCCGAGCCCCCCAGCCATGGAAAGAAATGGATGTCTCCATGTGGGAGGCTTTGCCGCTGGCAAAGCACGCCAAAATACAGGCGGAGAAGAAGGCCAAGGAAGAGAAGCGCGCCGCGGGGCAAGCTGCCTGACAGCTCTATGTCGCGTCCGAGAGAGTCAGGCAATTGGCTCTTTGGAAGAAGGATCGTGCAAGGGCCGTGAGGCTGGCGGAGGACGCCCGTGCCAAAGCCCTAAGTCCAGTCGGGCACAAGTGCCTCATCTACGCTTGGCGGTACGTGGACCGGGTGCACGCTTCCAGCGAGGAGGAGTACCTGCTAGCGCCAGATCACCACACCGGTGAGATCGCGCTCCCCCGGCGGCAAGCCGCCAATCAGCACCTCGCGAGTTGCGAGGCTAAGGAAGAGGTGTTGTGTCGGTGCGCTGGGAAACGGCCGCGTACCAGGGCACTCGTGGCGCGCCTCAAGCGCTCCTGCGAGGGCCGTGGCTTTTAGTACACTACTAGGAAAAGGCTAATTAGTGGCGCACCTGTTTTGGCCATTAATGGCGCACTACAGGTGCGCCACTAGCATCATGCCACTAGTAATTAATACTAATGGCGCACCCCTGTTGCGCCATTAGTATACCAGACAATAGTGGTGCACCAGAGAGTGCGCCATTAGTATGTCACATGGTGTGCCATTACTATGCCTCCCAGGGGGCCATATTTACCTTGTGCTCTGGGTTACTGATGGCGCACTTCTAGATAATGCGCCACTAGTGTGCTTATTGCAGTGCGCCACTAATGCGCCACTAGTATGAATATTAGGATTTTTTTTATTTTCTGGTATTTGCACAGGTTACACAGCATATTACTGCACAGAATATAGACAACACAACATATAAACATCAGATTTATCGAATACAATAGAAGATTAGTCTCCGAATACAATTCACCATATTAGTCTCCGAATTCAAAATACTGAACAAAGTTAGAACATTACAAGTCTCGAGACCGCGACTAGCGAGTTTGTCTTCACATTACAAGTCGATATCGATCATCTAAACTACCATCACATAGAAGAGAGTTGCGGTCATCACGATGAGCATCATCGCGATGAAACTGGTCTTCATCTGGTTCCTCCAACGCTCCCTCCTCTCTCCCGCTAGATAGCGCGTGTATCTAGCTTCTGCCTCCGCCCTAGTGGTGTACCCTTTGTAATTGTTACCATTGAAACGGTGAACCTGTCTCCGACACTCCTCCAAGTCGTCATAGACTCCGGGAACCTTACCCTTGTACATGACATACGACGACATCTCTATGCACTAGCCAAACAAAACGTTAGTAGCAATTCACAGACAATACATAAGCAATATATAAATATGCAACAAAAGGATCGGAAGAGAAAAGCAACACATTAATAGCATGATTCATGGTCCTACTAATAAATAGCATCGATTACATATAAGTTGAACGACTGTCCAAACCAAAGAGACATACAAGTTCATTAAAGTTTAATTACAACATGAGCTAATCGACATTTCAGAACTACATAGCATCACAACTTTCGACTCGACTCAGGGACCGGAGCATGGATGAAGCCGCCGTCTTTCGTGATGGTCATGAAATCGCAGGCGTTGTCAGCCTGCATTTGTAGCATTGTTTCTATCTCACTGTTGGACGGTTGATATCTGAGGTAGAACTGCCCCGAGGTATGAAGGACATCTTGATGGATGATTTCCGCAAACTCCGACTGGATGCGAAAGAATTCTTGTCTGATGTCCGCGTCCTGGATTGCCGACAAGTGTGTGGCCCAATCTTTGAGATTATTTGGTAGCAGAAGGTGATTATGGTCCCATATGATTGCCCGCATGTGATGGAGGGCATAGTAGGCATCCTTCTGACCGCCAGGCGGCTGCTTGACGTAGGGGAATGTCGTATTGTGGGTGAACACGTGCTTGCCGTACCTATGAATTGGCCTGCTGAAGGTGCCTCTAGATCTGGCATAGCCGGGGAGAACATCATCAAGAACTTTCTTGATATTTTTGTAGTCTTTCTTCGACTGATGGTCCAAGTTGAAATACGCGGCCATGGAATATTTCAGGCTTAAGAGGATGAGTGTGCAATGTGTGTCACTGCACAAAACACGGAATGTTAGAAAAAAAGAATGATCGAAATCTAAGAAATCATATGTTACGGGGCGGTGAGGGGATGACTTACTCGGGAAAGTAAGGCACGAGGAAGTTTTCCTTATCTGGGTTTGCCAGAATGACGCCTTCAAGGTGCGAACTCGAGACTTGTTGGTCCTCAGCGCTGCCCAAGATCTTGGCACACATATAGAAGGGGTCGACTATCACGATGTCCAGGATCTTGTCTCTAATGATCTGCATCTCCATACTCAGCAAAAATAGCGGAATGAAGGTGTAGTGCAATGGATGAAGGTTAAACATAGTGAAGATGTCATCAAACCGCAGGATGATCATAGCCCCGATGGCGCTATCCACAAAGCCCTTGCCCTCTGGCACCTTGGCCACGAAAACCGGGTATGCCACATCATTCTCGGAGAGACGCCGCTTCTCCAAAGAAAGAACACTGTCATGCAGACTCCGCATAGCACCGGTTGCAACATTGAGCAGATTAGTCGGTAGCATCGGCCTACCCACCACATGCACCCTCCTTGAGATATCCTTAGGTGAAGGTGGCCCGTCCTGAGCACGGATCATACTTGGTGCCGGCTGGCTCGCACCGCCCTTGTTAGTCTTTCTTTTTCATCCCTTCTTCTTCTGCTGTAATGGGATCTAGTTTTGCTCAGAGACCTCCTTCTTGAGTGTGTTGGGGCTGATAATATTTTGCACCTCGGCTATCTGAGGCTCGGTGAAGGCGGAAGCTGGAGGCGTCTCCTGAGAACTGAACGCCAGACGACGCCTGTTGCAATTGGGTTTCTCCGCTGTACCAGCTAGATCGCGGTTGTCTTTTGTAGGGTTGGGTTCTTGAGAAGGAGGCCCCAAGAATTCGTCACCGTACCCATGTTCGGCAAAGTACTTATCGACGTTGGTAAATGTACCATCGTCACCGCCGTCATCGTCCGGATCCTGTGCCATATGCATGTCCGGATCCTGTGCCATATGCATGTCCAGCATGTCCGGTAGCGTTGCCATGGCTTGGCGCCGGCACGACTGGCGGTGTTGTCTGTGGGGTGGTGTCCCCCGCCCCCAAACGAATCTGGCTCTTCGGCCAAAGCAGGGGCCAGCTTAAGCAGGCATTGAGGGTCATCACATCATCTTCGTCGGCCCCAGCGGGTCGAAATGGTGGTAACAAGTCGTCTCAGCCTGGCAGCACCCGAACCAGTTGAACCCTATACACGGTGGGTGGCATCGGTTTACCGTGGAACACGGGGTTGCCCAGTTGAACGATTCTGCCTATGGCGACATCGATCAACTCGCTGCACACAAAGTGCATGAGAGTGCATGGAACATCGGCGGCGCCCTGCGAAAACATGTAGGGCGTCAGGGATGCCCAGTCAAAGGCAAGGAGATGAAGTCATAGGCCAAGAGGCTTAGTTACCGTGATGGCCTCGAGCTCGGCGAATGTCGAGGCACTGCTAACGGTGGGCGTGCAAGTGACAGAGGGGCCGCTTGCTGCCTAGGTGCCGACCAGCATATTCTTTGGACACCCGGGTCCATTAAGCTCCAATGCCCGCGCCGGCGCCGCAGACACCAATACCACCTCCGCCGGAGACACCAATGGCGCCGCCTGCGCGTTGTGCGAGTTGCTGGTCGTGAAGCTGGGAACCGGGGGTGGCCCCTATTGGCCGCCTGCAATCCACGCCTGCAGCCCCTCAATCAAGGTAGGCGCAATGGCGGCGAGCATCGTTCCAAGTTGGTGTTGCACTTGCTCTTGGACCATCTCCGGAACCCGCGCCACTTGTGCCTTGAGTTCTTGAACCTCGCGCGACTGGCTTTCCGAGCTAGTCTTTCTCTCCTTTCACCTAATAGCGTTATAGTATGACAACCATTTCGTGGACAAGCCTTTGCTGGCCACACGACCAGCTGATGACGGCTTACTGAACTTATCCTTGTTTTTCATTATGTTTAACGCCCTATTTAAAGTGCTGTCCTAGGGGGAGCTCTGAGACGACCCCGCGCTACTGCTTTCAGTGTCCTGCGGAAGGAATGTGAACCATTTAGAAATTTTGCTTCATTAATTAGAATGCAACCATATGGAGCTAATTACGCGGGGGTGCATTCCTTACCAGAATAAGCTCAAGCTCCTCGGTCTTCGGATCCGTGGTAAGCTCCTTTGTTACTGGGTCCACCTTGTACCGGGCCCTGACATAGTTCCTGGTCTGCCTGTTACGGTATTTCTCGAAGTGGGGCGGTAGGCCTTGCTCGGCACGCTCCGCGTCCTCCTTGTCCCATATAGGTTCCGCCAGTCTATAACTGCCGGGACCGAGTTGGTGGACCCCTAAGTTCAAGTCCTGCATATCTTTCCCCCACTGACTTGATTCCACGGTTGCGTTGCTCTCGCACTTGATCTTGAACTCCTTGTAGTCATCTTCACTGATCAAAGGATTTTTCTCTTTGATCTTCTCATAACTATCACCTTTTTCAATCATTCTCCTCACCGCGCCTCTCCAAGTAGCCAGGGTCGTGCTCATCTTCGTGAGGGTGGCACTGTTCACTTTAGTCCCTGAGAGGCATGTGTTTGTGACGTCACCGGGGAACTTGTATCGTTCGTGCAGCTTCGTGAAGAGGAGGTTGCGCAAATTCCCTTGGTCCATATGCCTTAGGTTCTCGGTGTTGATCGAGACGGTGCTCCAGAGAATGCACCTAAGCTGAACCGCGTACCCCTTGACTAATTCTTTGGGCCCCATTGGATGCCCCTCGGAGGACACTTTAGTAAATTCCTCCTTGACGGTGTCGAGCACGTTCGGGCGCCGGTCCTTCCGTTGCCTCTTCGGTTGACTGCCATCTGTTTGTGCGCTGCCATCATCAGTGGTGGCATCCTCGGCGACACCATCAGTGGTGTCATCCCCGACGCCACTAGGGGTTGTGTAGTCAGGATCGGTGTCTTCCGCGACGTCCTCATAGCGGTGAGGTTCTTCCTCCATCTCATGGGACAGCTCCCAGAGTTGCTTGCCCGAACCGCCGGCCTCATCGTTGTGGGCCATGTTCGCTCTAAATAGGAAAAAAGTTTGGTCAAAAAGTTGGTTATTATCAAGGAACAAGATCTCTAAGTTGACCAAATAACCTAATTCTCGAGGAATTCGCTGTTACTGTGTTGTTGCTAAGGTCCAAGTCCCTTCCTAACCCCCTTCTTGTCTCTTCTCACTATCTCTCTCACACACATGGCAAGCAAGGGTGTCTGAGTGTGTGAAAAAAATACTAAACTAATCCAAGGGCTGAAAATTGATCATCTGTTTCAGATTTCAGTTTTCTTTCTTGGGGCTTCGGTGTGCGGTACAAAACTGAATTTTGGAAATCTACAGAATGAACAAGCTAAGAGCTAAGCTTTCATCATTTAGGTTTTTATCGACACCGAGGCACCCTAAAAGGCAAGGTTTAATCATTTAGGGTTTGGATCCAACACACTATCCATTGCTTACCACTTAAGTTGGATCCTTCTTCTTCCTCTATCCATCCAAGAGGGATAGATAGATAGATAGATACTAAGTAGCTAGAGTCAAAAATTGTTGGTGAATTTCTAAAACTCCTTTCAGAATCTTTAGTCAGAAATAGTTATCATTTAGGGTTTGTCGATGCTGAGGCACCCTAATGCTAAGTTAAGTTCTCATCATTTAGGGTTTATCGATGCCGAGGCACCCTAGGTTGACTGATATATATGGGTATCTTCTAATAGTATACCCTATCAAGAAAGGGAAGGAGAATTCTAAGTTGGGCATAATCACTTGGCTCTAAACGACTCATGGTTTCGTCTGTCCACACATGAATTCAGCATATGTGTTTAATGCAGCAAGAATAAATGGGCAGTTGATCCTACTTAATTAAGTACTAAGATACCCCAGCCCATGCATTAGTCGCAAGTACCCCATATGTCCTATTTTTAGCAAAGTCATGCTAAAATTCACGGAAAATTTCAGCATGACCTTTGCTGAAAATAGGACATATGGAGTACCCGAATTTGCCGGAACGGAAGTTAATCGACATTCCGACAAACTCAAGGGCCTCTCGAGGTACCTGCAAAATCATCATGACACGATGGTCGGAGACAAAACACAGCAATATATCTTCTTGGGTGAAGACACCAGCACCACTAGGTGTCAGGACTCAAAGATGCTCCTGCAGAAAAGATGAACAAACACATGCCACATACATTACACCACATTCATGGAAACAATAATGATGGTATCTTTTCATATGGACATCCCTTTCTTTCTCCTCTTGGCTTACGCCCTAAACCCTAAAGCTGGTCTTGTGGCCTCATCCACTAACTAATGCAGGTCTTGCATTGCACACTGCCTTACAGCTGGTAAAAAGATCTTTGATAGGCTAGTGCATGGAAGATAGACACAAATGTCTACAACTATCAGACCATCACAAGTATCAACAGAACATGTCTACAACTATGTAATAGTACTCCATGAAATCCTACTCCTACTGTAACAGTACTCCATGAAATCCTACTCCTATTGTAACAGTACTCCATGAAACATCTTCAAAACTGTCTGTATATTGATAATCAACCAAAGGCATATAGAACTGACCAAATGAATAGTGGAGATGACCAAAAGGACACTACTATCAAATTTTGTAAACTGAATTTGCAAAGTTCTTCAATATTTCAGTTAATTAAGAGAGAAATAAGAGAAGAGAGGAACAAGTGCATTGTCTTCTCTCGACAAGTTTCAGTTAATTTACTTGGAGTAGTAATGCACACTGGATTTTCTATTTCACTGAATTTCTAGTAATGCATTCGATATTCCATGAATTTTCTACTCCACTAAGTAGTGTTAATTTACTTGGAGTAGTACTCACTAGAGTAATGTTAATTTTCTACTGTACTCCTTTTGTGTGACTTATATGTTGACAAGAATGGCAAGCAAATGATTGAACAACAAGTTTCAGTTAATTTACTTGGAGTACTCAAGTAGTAAAAATTTAGTGTCTAGAGCAAAGCATTTGCACCATTTGTCAGAGCTGTAGCTACCATTATTTTACTGTATGTTCTTCTCTATATTTTCATCAGAGCATTCAGAAGCATGCAAACAAAAGATTCAGTACAAACAAACAAGTCACTTAAACAATTTGATGGAGTACTCCAAGTCCAAGATACTACAGCAAGCACTAAACCTTGAGCACTAATCCTTGCTGGAAATCTCTGACACAAATTCAGTCATGCTCAAGGGCTAAGGAATTCAGTAATGCTCACACAAGCAAGCAAGGAGGAGTAGATACCTGAAGCCATATCATATACTAATAATAAAATAAATTGGTTCATGAGCAAGCAAAAGCAGCATATAATGGCACTCTATTAGGTTCAACCTGGCTCTTCTGATGTCAAGTTTATGTTATTCCCTCGAGGTTATTTCTACAGTCCAAGTGTGTTGCTAAGAACTAATTCCCCTTCCAGGAAGTGGAATTTTCCTTGCCTCCGATTCTAATTGAACTATTTACTGTGAAGCAGAAGATCTTGGTCAACAACATTAGTGGATCTTGTTACAGTATTGCCTAAGAACACAGATCTATGGCAAAATTATGCAGTATTTTTCCTACTTGTTTCTCTATGTATTGCCTACAAAAGGCAGTATCTATTTTTTTACAGATATTACAGTATTGCCTAAGAAGTTCCATGGCAAAACTTATGCAGTATTTTGCATGCTTGAGTTGCCTATTGAACACAGACAAAAAATGCTGAAAATTTAACGGATATAGCTACGTGCTGCCTGCTGATGAACACAAATCTTAAAGTATTGCCTAAGAACACAGAATCCATGGCAAAGTTATGTAATATTTTGCCTACTTATCTCTCTCCGTATTGCCTAAAAAGAGAGCTCTCTAATTTGGTTGGCTACGTTCTGAAAATCTAGGGTGTGTCAGGCGCAGTAGCGCGCGCGTGGATGGGGACGGCATCTACGGTGATGGATTCAAAGGGGAAACAGGGGGAGCTGGGAGAGGAGCTCACCGCAGAGCCGTAGGCGTGCTCGGGGAAAGTCCGGAGTGTTCGGAGCGCAGTAGTTGGGCGATGGCGCGCCGGTGAGCGAGGTTGAAGAAGAGGATCGTGGCGTCGATGCAGTGGCGATCCCGGCTGACCGTTGGCGTACTCAATGCAGACGGAGGAGGCACGACTCCTGGAGTGGACGGAGAGGCCCGCGGAGGGTTTGGCCGGTTGGGCGCGCCTGGGCGGAGGGTCGGCAGCGGTGGTTTGAACCCTAGGTCTCGCTCAGGGGGGAGGTAGGGGGTGGGTGGTGCGCTCGGCCGATTCCTTTCGG
>NC_041381.1:40095983-40153566 GCF_002162155.2 Triticum dicoccoides | reverse complement strand
GGGTGCGGGGGGTCGTCTGCGGCGGTGGAGCAGGGGAGGGTGCAGGGGGTCGTCGGCGGCGAGGGGGATCTGGCGAGGGGGGATAGCGCGCGATCGAGATGGAGGGGGATCTGGCGCAGGGGGCGAGGGGGAAAGGGATAGAGGGGGGATGGTTAGCAATGGCGCACCTCCCAGGGGTGCGCCATAAGTATATCCATAGCGATGGCGCACCACCTAGGGGTGTACCATAAGTAACTTTTTTTTAGTTGCGTCTAATAATTTTTTATTTGTTATCTTGTACTAAGCATGTTGTGCAAATAATCATCTTGTACTTTAAGAGGTTAGTGTAGATTTTTTTTAAATTAATTGTCCACAATATGTGAAGTAAAACGTTCATTATATATTCAGAAACTATATTGTTTTTAATAAGTTCAAATAAAAATAAGTTAAAATGGAAACCAATTTTGTATAAGGGAACTAAAACCTAAGTAGAAATAGAAGGTCCAATAAAACGAGGGTTGTGATCTCGTGGATTCGTGATAAGTAAAGAAGATACAGTGTGGCTAGGCACCGTGCCTGTGCACGTCCATGGCCTCGACAGGCCGGAAAATGTGAGCTAGGTCTTCACTTACAAAACTACAACTACTGCTCGAGTCAAGCAGAATGATCAAATCGTACTTTTGAATCTTGCCTTGCAACTGAGAAGATTAATTTCCATCAAGGCCCAACAACGCTTCATTAGAGATTGTCACCATAGATCCCCCTGGGAGATGGAGGGGGATCTGGCGCGGGGGGCGAGGGCGAAAGGGATAGAGGGGGGAAGGTTAGCAATGGCGCACCTCCCAGGGGTGCGCCATAAGTATATCCATAGCAATGGCGCACCACCGAGGGGTGCACCATAAGTAAATTTTTTTAGTTGCGTCTAATAACTTTTTATTTGTTATTTGAAAAAAATTATGAATATGAAAATATTTATGAATATGAAAAAATATCATCAAATTTGTTATTTGAAAATATCATCAAATTTGTTATTTGAAAATATTTGAAAATTCTTCATAAAAATTGGTATACCAGTGGCGCACCTCCTAGGGATGCACCATAAGTACATTGATAGCAATGGCGCACCTTCTCCTGGTGCGCCATTAGTAAAATTTTTTAGTTGCATCTAATAATTTTTTAGAAAATGACAATCAAATTTGAAAAAATTTATGAATGTGAAAAAATATCATCAAATTTGTTATTTCAAAATATTTATGAATATGAAAAAATATCATCAAATATGTTATTTAAAAATATCATCAATATTTTTTTTGGATTTTTAGTTGCATTCGTTTGTGAATTGGTAAAACATTTATGAATATGAAAAAATATCATCAAATTTGGAAAAATATTCATGAATTCAAAAAGTGCCCATGAAATTTAAAAATATTCATGAGTTCAAAAAATATTAACAAATTCAATACTTTTTGTGAGTTAGAAATTCAATACCATTTCATGGGGACAGAAGAAATATTATTTCAATATGTCAAAATTCAATCGAGAAATGAAGGCTACAATTTAAATACAATCGATCTTAGCTAGCTATCTGTTCACAATATTCTTGCCCTTATTTTTTGCAAATGGAGTTCTTCTCTTGAACAGACGTCCTTTAGGTAGGGTGGTCCTACTTCTTCTTGTGGTGTATGCTGGTACTTCATCGTCGTCGTCATGTTCCATCTTCGGGTCGCCGTACTTGTCGAAGTCTTGCTCATTGGCGACTCCATCCATTCCGATGATCTTCCTTTTGCCTCTCCTCACGACAATACGACTGGGCTTTGACGGGTCGGTAATGAAAAAGCATTGGTCCACTTGGGAAGCCAGTACCCATGGCTCATTTTTCGCGGTGACGTTTGCGCCCGAGGTCTTGGATTTGGCTTCGGGTATAACCATTGTGGTGAAATACCGGTCTTCTGTTAGGACACTCTTGGCCCATCTGACATGGAACATCAGGGCCTTCTCTCCAGTGTAACTCAGCTCCCAGATCTCCTCGATCCTTCCGTAGTATCTGTCCTCGTCGTTACTGGTGTAGGATTCCATCGTTACCCCGGAGTTCTGATAACCATCGCTCTTCATGTCCTTTCCCTCGGTGTAGAATGTGTAGCCATTGATATCGTATGACTCATACATCATCAGGTTGTGCTCGGCGCCCTGTGACAAGGTGAATATGAGTTGTTCTTCCGCGGAAGAATCCTCATGTAAAGGGTATGACAGAAGCTTCTCCTTGGACCAACGCGCGAAACATGAGTTGTGCTCTTTGATTATATCTCCATCCGTCCTCTGTTGGCCTCGGTCATTGTACGTCTTCTCAATAAAGGTTTTGTGTTCTACCACCCAAGGATCGACCACGTCTATGTGTTGTAGCGTGACTAGGTTTGCTCTTTCAATGTCGGCGAGTCGACCCTCGAAGTCGACATGCATTTCGCGGTGACCCTCACGGTGACGCTATCCAGCGAGCCTGCCAAGGTGCCTGTTGACGGGCAGACCAACGGGGTTCTCGATGCCTAGATAATTCGTGCAGTAGGAGATGCACTCTTCGGTTAGAAAGCCCCTGGCTATGCTTCCCTCTGGATGTGACATGTTGCGAACGTATCCTTTGAGAACACCATTCATCTTTTCGAACGACATCATGCTGTGCAGGAACGCCGGCCCGAGTTGGATGATATCCTCCATGATATGGACCAGCAGATGCACCATAACGTCGAAGAATGCGGGCGGGAAGTACATCTCAAGCTTGCATAGTATCACCACGATCTCTTCCTGTAGCCTTCTGAGTTGCCTCATGCCAACCGACTTCCAAGAGATGACGTCGAAAAAGTGGCATAGACCAAATAGCATTTCACAGACGTGCGCATCCATGATCCCACAGATTGCAACTGGAAGTATCTGTGTCATCAGCACGTGACAGTCGTGATACTTCATCCTGCTGAACTTCTGCTTCGCTGAGTCTAGGTATCTGCTTATCTTCCCCGCGTAACCATAAGGAAGTTTTACTCCTACGAGGCAGGTGAAAAAGTGATCGATCTCCTCCTGACTTAGAGTGAAGCATGCGAGAGGGAAGTCATCTCCGATCTTCTTGGCCTTTTTTCCTTTGCGATGACTTTCCGTGTCCTTCGCCTCATCATCATCATCATCATCATCATCATTATTAGCGTGAAGCTCCTCCCTGATGCCCATTGATTTCAAGTCTGCCCTTGCTTTCAGCCCATCTTTGGTCCTCTCTGGCATGTTGAGCAGGGTACCAAGCAGACTCTCGGACACGTTCTTCATGATATGCATGACATCAAAGCTGTGAGGCACACGAAGGATCTTCTAGTACGGCAAGTCACAGAAAACAGACCTCATTTTCCATACCTTCAGCAGCGGCTCTGGCGCCTTTCCCGGCGGTGGGCACTCTTTCCAATTTTTCAACAGCTCGTCTATTTCCTCGCCGCTCCTCGTATGCGGGCTTCTTCGGGGTTCGGTTTCACCATCGAACAGGTCCTTGCGTTTTCTCCATGAGTCATCATCGCAAAGCCACCTTCGATGTCCCATGAACACGGTTTTCAAAGACCCGGGATCTCTATCTAGCTGGCGATACGTTGTGTCATCCATGCACCTGATGCATCAATAAAATCCGTGGACCACCTGCCCCGCGACATATCCGTAACCGAGATGGTCGTGCACCGTCGTGAGCAGTGCGGCTCTCATAGGGAAATATTCTTTCTCTACAGCATCCCACGTATTGGCTGGCATTTTCCACAGCGTGTCTAGCTCCTCTTTCAGCAGCCCCAGATACAGATTGATGTCATTCCCTGGTTGTTTCGGCCCTTTAATTAGCACACTCACGTGAATGTACATCCACACAAACACAGGCCAGGTGTTATGTGTGCTTCTCTGGCTGCCAAACAGATTGACTTCATTGGTGCTCGTGCCCAGCATGATATTCCTTGGATCGTCCCCAAATGCTGGGTATTCAAAGTTCAACACTTGCCACTGGCTCGCATCCTTAGGGCGACTCAACATCTTGTCTCTTTTATTTATCTCCGGATCATTTCCGTCATCTTCTCGCTTCTTCTCCTCCCTATCCGCGTGCCAACGCAGGAGCTTTGCTACCTTAGGGTCCACGAAATACCGCTGCAGATGAGGAGTGATCGGAAAGTACCACACCACTTTTCGAGTAGCTTTCTTGTACCGACTGACGCCGCACACCGGACATATGGTAGACTCCGCATGCTTGTCCCGATAAATGATGCAATTGTTCATGCGCACATGGTATTTCACGTTCAGTAAATCCAAAGGACACATTATTTTCTTCGCCTCCTCGAAACTGGTCGGGCACTTGTTCCCCTTGGGAAGACGTTCGTGCCATAATGACATGTTCTCGTCGAAGCATGCGTCGGTCATTTTGTGTTTTACCTTCATCTCCAGAGCCATGAGCGTTACTTTCAGGCGGGTATCCTCGGGCCTGCATCCTTCATACAATGGAGTAACCGCGTCTATCTCCAGTTGATCTAGCTTGGCTTTCCCTTGGGCGATAGCTCTTGCATTATCCGTCTTCTTGAGAAGCAGCTCTTGAATATGAGGGTCCTGCACCCAGCCCATCGATGGTCCATCATCGTCTGCTCCGGCATCTTCATCTTCATGATCATGCCCTTCGTCTTCTCCGGCATCTTCCTCATCATCATGTCCGACATCTTCTACATGATGACTATGTACTGCATCTACTTCATGATCATGTCTTGGAGATTCTTTGTCTTCTCACCCGCCCTCGCCGCGGTTGTCTTGCTGCCCTTCCTCATTTCTTGCCCGGCCCTCATGGACGACTTCATAATCATCTTCATCACCTTGCCACTGATAGTCATCCATGAAACCACGCAAGAGCAGGTGGTCCCGCACCTATACGGAATCCGGGTCCATAAGGCTCCTTCGCTTGCATCTTCGACACGGACATCTTATCTCCGTCTCATTCTTTTGAAGCATCTCGGCCCTCACAGAGCTCTAAAACCTATTCACGATGCCTTCGGTCATCTTGCAGACCATGGTCGCCTACGGGGTAGAGCAAAACGATATTTTAGAACCAAGAATTTATTTGGCATGACTTTGCCTAAAAGTAGGACCAAAAAGAATGCACAGTGCCAAATTCTCGCCGAAACGGAAATGAATCAACATTCCGGCAAAATATTGGCAACTATCGCATTTCAAATACCGGTACCTGCAAACACAAACATATATGCAACACCACAAACATATGCAACACCACAAACATACTTAGATCTAGCTAGACCATAAAAAGTGCATGTGCACGTTGTTGGAGGGAGAAAAAAGTAGATCTACAACATAAAGAAAGCTTTCCCCTTACTTACCTATCAAACAAAGGTAATTTAACCACTTAATTTGGGTGAATCTATGGTGCAAATGAGGTGAGGAGGAGGAGGCAGCCGAGATAAGCTTGGAGGAAGAGGTGGAGAGAATGAAGTGGGGAAAGTGAGTGTGGTAGGTGGCTGTCCAAAATATCTAGCTGGTCTCAGGTTACTAATGTCGCACCACCCATAAATGCGTCATTAGTAACCCTGGTTACTAACAGGTGCACCATTACTAGTTTTGTCAAAAAAAATAAAAAAATGTCAGTGGTGGCGCACCGTAGATGTGGTGTGCCATTACTAGTTTGAACTAGTAATGGCGCACTATACTCTGGTGCGCCATTAATAGTTTTGAAAAAAAAGTTAAAAAAATTGTCAGTAGTGACGCACGGGGTGTGTGGTGGGCCATTACTAGTTAAAACTAGTAATGGCGCACTATGCCCTGGTGCGCCATTACTAGTTTTGAAAAAAAAGAATTTGTTAGTAGTGGCGCACCGTGGGTGTGGTGCGCCATTAGTGTGGTGGACACTAATGGCGTACCAACACATAGTGCGCCACTGCTATATAGCAGTGGCGTACCTCATATATGGTGCGCCATTAATGTCCACATTATCTATAGCCCTTTTCCTAGTAGTGGTAGGGAGTACTATTTACTTTCGTAAGGTGATCTCATTAGTTTTGGGATGCAAATGATAAATTCCGAACGTTCGGGAATTATTAGCGTCCTTAATTAAGTATGTAAGAGGAAAGTTTGGAAACCTTGTGTACCCGTACGCATTTTATAAGTAGGTGCATACAACACAAACTTTAGTACTGCACGTCTCTCTCTATATATGCTTGGAGACTGTGCTACTCCCTCCGTCCAGGTGAATAAGTCATCTTTTGTTCTACACTGTGACCAAGTAGGAGGGAAGACTTTATACACCTAGATGGAGGGAGTACTACTATTACTTATGTATGGGCAAATGCACGTTTTAACATTACGATGCGGTTTTTGTAAAAGTAGAAAAACAACACTAGTCAAGCTTGTCAAACGATTCAATGCAAAACAAATGGAAAAATGCTTGTTTGATTGTTTACTTTTAGCTTCCTTCTCTGTGGTTATTTATCTGTTGTACTTTGTACGAAGTATCTCACTGGTCGGAAAGGCATGCCAATTCCCAAAACGCTTCCTACACCCTGTATCGAATTTTTTGCCTAACAAGTTGTGCCGTGCAATTGGAATTCCAACTTGAGTACTATTACTACTAATAGGAGTACCAGGGGCCAGTTCGTTTAGGCTTCTACATTAGTAGTGTAATCCCTTTACTACTAGGTCCGTCCTAGTTTATTGGTCCCCATTGTAATCTGTGTCAAATTTTGATCATAAATTTAACTAATGAAATGTTTGTGATGTCACATGCACTAACATTTCATCAGTTAAATCTTTGGTCAAAATTTACCGCAAATTACAATGGTGACGAATAAACCAGGACGGAGGTACTCTGTCGTGGAATTATCACGTCAGATGTCCTTAGTGTCAGGACTTAGTCGCGAGGCCAACACATCTATGTGGTAGCTTGAGAGGGGTTGAGAGGAATCGAGAAACGCAACACAAGACAAGGGTTTAGACAGCTTCGGGCCCCGGGAAACATCATCCGGAAAAACCCTACATGCTGTTTGAGGCTAGATCTCATTATCATCACGAGGGAGTCGCCGTAAACCGGCTCTCTAGTTGTGTCTAGCCCTAGAGATTGTTTCTTGCCTCTCCCTCTTTGGGAGCCCTGCCCCTCCTTATATAAGTTGAAGGGGCGGGTTACATGTAGAGTCCTATTAGGATTAGGATTAGTCTATCTCTAATACAAACCTGATACAAGTCCAGGTCTCAACTCCTTGGAAGAAAAATATTCCTTATACCTTTCCTCTTAAACCGGCCCACCATAGCGTGATCCGGCCTTCCATAAACCGCCCGTTGGGGCACCGGGTCTTGTCGCTCCTCTGACCTGCCTGCCGAATTACCAATGAATCTTAAACCGCCAGGTCCAAGTGGGTCGCCGGTGAATCGCCAAACTCTAGCCGGGTCATACATCCGGCGGTTTATACCGCGGGGTATATCCCTGACATTAGCCCCCAGTTTAATTTGGATTCATCCATGTTAAACTGATCTGCAACGCAAGAACAAATTTGTCGGGTTGTGCTCCGGTTTAAATATCCTTGTAAGCCGGCACTTGATCATCCTTAAATCCTTGTCATTTATTCCTTCCAAGTTAATAACCATCTTCATAATCAATTTGCTTGCAGAAGATCTTTTGTAAATAAAGAATCCATTTGAATCGGCCTTCAATGCTCTGACTTGACAAAAATATTAGTCTCTGAAATATTCAACTGATATCCAGCCGGCTTGAAGATGTAAAACTTGCCGGTTTATGATTACCACCATTGTCAGGTTATAAAAACTGTAGCCCCCAAGTCTTGAGCAGAACAAAGTGATGGCTTAAGACTTGCTTCAATATAAATACTGCCACTTAAGAAGAAATCCATGTTGTTCATTCCAGTCACTTAGTAAAAACTGAATACTCCATATTATGTAGCCCCCAAGTGCCGGGTTGTCATGCTTGCAGCAACCTGGGACTTTGTAATTGTCTTATACTCATAAAAACTTTAACCAGTGTAGCCCCCAAGGGTCGAGTCATTATGCAATAATGAGCAGGGACTTTGTAGGTATAATCATGTAGATTTGAGCAATGATGTGTAGCCCCCAAGGGCCGGCTCAGTAAGATAATATTGAGCTGGGACTTGATATATCTTCAATAAAAATAACACCATATGATGTAACCCCCATCATGGGACTTGAATCCACGTCCGCAAGATTAAGAGCCTTGTGCTTTACCAACTGAGCAGTGGACCCTTTAATATAACGAATAAAAAGCTTTGTACCTTGAATTGTTAACATGAGCAATTGGTAGCCCTCAAGGGCCGGCTCATTATAATGTGACGAGTCGGGTCTTCAATAAGATGAGCAAAAAATGACTTTGCATTAGCCCCCAAGTGTCATGGTGCATGCTTGCAGCGACATGAGACTTGCATATTTGATATAATCTCAACTTAAATAATGTAGCCCCCAAGTGCCGGGTTGTAAGCCTGCAGCAACTCGGGACTATTCCTTCAATTGTAGAATAAAAATCATATCCATTGATAATATAATATCCATTGCGCTAAAGCGACTTTGAAAACCTTAATCATAATACCGGTTATTGATAACCATAATAGAAATCCAGCCATGTTGGCTATTTGAATAATATACCCAATGATTTATAAGCGCATAATTCCAATGGCGCAATCCAAATATATGCTGGCGACTTATAGTCCAAAGCCAGGCCGGGTCAATAAACACCGGATTATAAGTGATTATGTACTAACAACTTGTAGCTGAAAGTCAAGTCGGGTTAATGAACACCGGATTAATGTGATGACTAATAGTCATGCCGGGTCAATAGACACCGGTTCAACATAAAATTTATCAAAAGAGAAAAAATCTTGACAAAGGCAAATAAAACCGTGTAGTCGAGGCTTTTTGAGGGCTGCCAGGCCCAAATTCGAGGCTTTTTGTGGGCTGCCAGGCCACTGAGTTGAACCATTTAACAAAGCCTTTTAAGATGGACCTCCAACTAACCAATCACCGTTTTAACTTTGACAAGTGCAGGGTCTCAAGGAGAGTAACTGTCAAATGTTCGGAGGGCCGTGCCAGGATGACCTGGATAGGAGTGTCTTACTTGATGAAGGCAGGTTAACCCGGGGTTTTAGGTGAATACACCAGGCTTCCAAGCCGTGGGTCGATAGCCAGCTACAAGGGTCCATTCAAACTCCTTAGTATTTGACCAAAGAGCCCCCAAGTAACGTGATGAGCTGTGCTCATTAGGTGCCTATGTTTGAGTTGTGCATAGCATCGAAACTCTCTTTGGCCCTTTGGGTGTGAAGCTCCCAAGCTATGTTGTGGCGTGATAGCCGGATTAATGGACAGGACTCCGCTTTGCAACAGAAGCCCCCATGTGATCTATTTCTGAGCTATGCTCGTCGGGTGCCTATGTTTGAGTTGTGCTGTGCAACAAACTCTCTTTGGCCCCTTATGATAATATTGGCTTGATAGCTGCATCAAGAGGGTAACAACGCCATGTTCTCTTTGGTGAATACACCTATATTTGAACAGGATGCCCCCAAGTGATCATATGAAGATGAGCCCATAAGGCAGGATACCCATGTTTGAACCGTGCAACATGGCAACAGGTTCTCTTCGGCATTCTTTAACTTTTTGCAAGAGATAAATTCTTCTTGAACCGGGATTTTGAACCGGATTTGAGAACTTCAAAGCTTCGTGATAGATAAATTTCCCTTGAACCGGATTCTAAACCGGATATTTGGAGAGCTTCAGCGCTTTGAGAGAAAGATGTCTCGAACTGGATGTTGAACCGGAATCCTTTTTGATGACCCGGAACTTCTTCATTGAGCCGGGATTTTGTCATATACTTTTTGAACCGGAAATTCTCTGACGGCCTATTAATTTTCATCAATATAACAGTAGCCTACGGGACCGGGTTATCTTTCCCTTCAACATCCTGGGGCACTTGAATTTGCTGAAACTGGCAAGACTTGCTGAGTCATATCATCGTAACCCCCGAGTCTTAAGATGACTCAAGGAGTTGTCTTGAGATTCTACGTATTTGACCATAGCAGAAGGTATATATCATTGGTGTTGATAACGCAATGTAAATCCACCGAAGGTTGAGGTGACTGCGGCGGGTTATAAATGATCCTGTATGAGCCGTGTCAGCAACTCGGCCAATGATTCCTTTCAACTGGCTATTTTGAGGTTAACCAAACTGTAGTTGCAGTGATTTGTGCACATGCCCATTGAACCATCCAGCGCAGACAGCAGCTAATGGTAACTTGCCTCCAATTTGCTGAAAGAAAACCGGGCTACCCAAGTTGTGACTTTCTCATATGCAATAAATAGCTCAGGCAGACAGGTGCGGCCCGTTATGTTGATGTAGCCCAGGCCACAGGGACGACGACTTGCGGACATTCATTCACCGGGTGGTATGACACGGACGAAAACACCGGTGCAGAACGTTGCTAGCGCGTGCTCCGTGCCTGTAATATAATGCCTCATTTGTAATGAATAATTGTCCTGCGTCAAAAAATATCACAAGCCAAAGTAATTGTTCACACAAAAAACAATGTGCTATGAAAACAAACTGGACGGATATCACCTGACATTATTTGTTTGGACAACGGATGATCTGTCCGTAGATAAATTTTTCAGTACTGTTACTGAATTCCCTTTGATCCATATATGTATCCAAAGCATATTTGTGTCGATCACCTCAAGGACATTGCCAAATGCTGCCACAGCTCTCACCCTCGTTATCTTGCTAAGCTTTGATAAATAGTGCAGCCGTGTTTGATTGATCAACAATAACCAGTCTACAGCCGTGCGTACAACTCGCCAGTAGTCATCAAACCGTTTTTTCTTTTTTTTTCATCTGAGCACATCTTGTCTGCTCTCTTTAAGAGCAGCCGGATCAAAGGGCTAGCGACACGCAGACCGGACTGCGGGGGTGAGCTTGGCCGCGGAGGAGTGAGGAGCGCGGGGCGCAGTGGGCACAAACCGTCCCCCGGCTCGCCGCGGAGGTGTGTTGTAGCGGCAACGTCAGGACCCAGGCCGGCCATCGAAAGCACGACAGCAGCCTTGGGTGTGACGGCAGTGATCCGGCGTGGCGAGACGACGGAGGTGGAGGCCGCAGAGGTCTGGGGCGGCCCGGCAGGGCGTAGCGGTGAGGCGGAGGCGATTCAAGGCCGGCCGCTTTAGGGCGCTGAAGGCCGAGAGCGGGGGTGAACCGGCGGGAGGCGGCCGGGTCAGCTTGGCGCTGTTGAGGAGGCATCCGGCAATGCGAGACGACAGCTTGAAGGTCCCTGGCGGCGGATCAAGTCGTTGCAGCGGAGGGCGCAGGAACCGGCAGGCGAGCGCGCGGGACGGAGGAGCCACAGAGGCGGAGGTGACTTAGCAGCAGGGCAAGGTCGATACGGCGGCTCTCTATAGACGAGGGCGCTCCGGCGAGTCGACGGAGTGGCTCTGCCATGGCGGCGGGTTGGAGAAGCATGGCCGCGACCGGGTTAGCGCGGCCACGCAGAGGACGCAAGACGCGTCGGCGGCTGTGCCGCAAGAGGCCAGTAGGCGAGGCCGGGGTGGGCCGCAGCAGTGGCTCGGCGCGCCGGCGAGGCCGGCTCGCTGGTTTGACGAGGCGGCGGTGGCTGACTTGAGGAGTGGGACGGCAGTGATCCGGCATGCCTGTTTGAGACGACGACCTGGCGGAGGTTGCGCCCGGAGGCGAGGGCGGAACTGAATCCGCCTAACAGGGCGGCTCTCGGACGAAGGTAGAACGGCAAGGCGGCAGAGTCCAAGTCGATTCCCCGTTCCCGTTCTTGTCTTGGTTGTCGTCAGCTTGATGCTTTGACTATCCCCGTCCGTGTCTTCCCAGGTCATGGGCTCCTTGTCTAATGATTTGCTGGATTTTCACGTGGAGTTTGATGCTGATGCGTAAGTATGCAGCCGAATTGACTCATGACTTGATATGTTGATAGTTGCAATTTGACTCAATTCTCACGTCAATCACAGACCGAGTCAACCATGGATGGCTTAGCGCGTTTTTGGCAGAGGGGCGCTAGAGGCGGCGACTTGTAACCGATCCGGGGCGGCTCGGCCGGGCGCAGACGACGGAGGAGTAGCAACATAGAGACGACCCGGCGATGGTTTGTGATGAAAGGCGGATAGAAACCGAGGCGGCAGAATCCATCACCCCGTCCTTGTCCTTTTTTCTAAGTGTGACCTTTCACGGCATGTGGCTCTCAGAATCCCTGTATGCACTAGTAGCTTTTTCCAAAATAATGAATACTAGCATCCCTTTTGGCCGGTTTGACCTTTCTTTGGTTGTCCTTCCCACCTAGATAGCGGCCATAGTAGATGTAATTTTCTTCTCGGGGACTCGGTCCTGCTTGTATTGATAGTAACAAGATATCGTCTCCGCAGATCGTGTGGTGTGGAACGGCAGTACTAGCGGCCGATCTCAACAGCCCGTGGCCCATAAAAAATTCTGTCTCTGTTTCGGACTCGGCGGATTATCACGACGCGTGAAGCGGCCGTTCAGCATGTAACCCTAAAACACTCTCAATGTCATATTCCTCGCCGCAGAACACTTTGTCAATCTTGACTGATGAACTTATAACGGATGTCAATTTTTCCTTGCAAGCTTCTCGAACCTGAAAAAAGATCCCTCCAAGAACTCAACACCACCGTGCGCGAGCCCCACGGTGGGCGCCAAATGTCAGGGATATACCCCGCGGTATAAACCGCCGGATGTATGACCCGGCTAGAGTTTGGCGATTCACCGGCGACCCACTTGGACCTGGCGGTTTAAGATTCATTGGTAATCCGGCAGGCAGGTCAGAGGAGCGACAAGAACCGGTGCCCCAACGGGCGGTTTATGGAAGGCCGGAGCACGCTATGGTGGGCCGGTTTAGGAGGAAAGGTATAAGGAATATTTGTCTTACAAGGAGTTGAGACCTGGACTTGTATCCGGTTTGTATTAGAGATAGACTAATCCTAATCCTAATAGGACTCTACATGTAACCCGCCCCTTCAACTTATATAAGAAGGGGCAGGGCTCCGCAAAGAGGGAGAGGCAAGAAACAATCTCTAGGGCTAGACACAATTAGAGAGCCGGTTTACGGCGACTCCCTCGTGATGATAATGAGATCTAGCCTCAAACAGCATGTAGGGTTTTTACCGGATGATGTTTCCGAGGGCCCGAAGCTGTCTAAATCCTTGTCTTGTGTTGCGTTTCTCGATTCCGCTCAACCCCTCTCAAGCTACCACATAGATGCGTTGGCCTCGCGACTAAGTCCTGACACTAAGGACATCTGACGTGATAATTCCACGACATACTCCCTCCATTTTTTTATACAAGGCCACTATAAAAAAATACATTTTGCATCTATACAAGGCCACCAACAGTAATCGAGACAAATATTAATGATGTTTCCTCGTACTAGTAACCCATGGCTTAATTCCTAGCATGCATGTAGTGGATGATAATGACAAACTCATCTAGTACTTCCTCTCTCACGGCCACTCAATTTCTTCTAATGTGCATGCACCCTATTAATTAACCCGGTAAACGAGAAAATAAATTGACTTGTAAAGCACACATTGATTTTTATCTTGGTACCTATAATTTGAGTTTGTGACCTTGTATATAAAAATGAAGGTAGTACTAGTAGTACTAGTAGTTTAGAAGCCCAAATAAATGAGTGAGGCGCCTGAATGTTACTCTCCACTGTGACTAGTCTTATGGGAAAAGCTAGGGAAGAGACGGCTTACTTTTTAAGCTGCAAAAAGAACTGGCCCTAGGAGTAGTAGCCAGGGATCGAGTGTGCGAGATGAACCGGAGAAAGTAAATGCAGAGAGATGAAATGCAAAAAAGACGGAGGGATGTGATGGTTGCTTGTCCGTTTATTTTACCAGGCCACTTATTAGTGGCAGTGGTTAGGTTTTCTGATATGATGGCTTTACTACCGCACTACAAGCGGGGTGAGACTCCCGTGCAGCGCCGCCCTATACACTTGTACTACATCGGTCGTGGTTTATTAGTCCCCCATTGAATTTGACTGAAGATTTAACTAACAAAATGTTAGTGCATGTCAACAAAAACTATATTGTTGGATTCGTATTCGAACATAGTTTCGAATGATATAATTTTAGGTGACATGCATCAGCATTTATCGTACTATATATAATGTTAGTTCAATTTTTGGTCGTACTAATCTATAGTAGTAAGGTGCCCGTGCATTGCACCGAAGAGTGAAATGCATTGATCGGGGAGTTGTTTATTTTGACAAAGGATGTGGGGGTCATCTCATGTGGAATGGGTATCGATAGGTTTCTTCGGATATTATTTCATCTCTAGAGCTCACAAACATCCAGGTGAAATAGATAAAAAGGTATCTTTTGCAAACAAAAGTGTTCAACTGTTCAACCTGCATCCAGAACTTGTGAAGAAATAACACTTATTGTGCTTTGCAAGAAATGATCTTTAAGAATTAGTTTTTGATTATCGATTGTTATACATGTTGGCTACAGATGACATGGCACTTTCTTATAGTCAACAGTTGGCTATACTATTAAGTAATATTAACCATGCCCTTATACACCTAGACGGACGGATTAAATCAGGATGACTTGCAAGGGGGCAGAGGAGATGTAAGAAATGGTTCATCGTAAGTCTTTCACCAGCACTGTAGTAAAAATTCATACATGGAAGATTCTAGACTAAACCATAAATGGATACACTTTTATTCACGCGCGATACTCCAATAGAGCAAGATCATGCATGGAAGTCTCCACATGCTTAGGTAGCGGATTTCATTGAGCGAAGACTAATGATCAACATTTAACTTGATAATGCGTATGTCCAGGTGAACCTCCTTGGAGTCCCCGTGCACCGCGTTGGCGGGTAAAGGATGCCATGGGTTTTCCAAGTCCACATCGGCGGGAAAGTCCTAGCTTCGCAGAGTCCAAGTCCGTTCGATGAGGCCGGTGTCGCCGCCCACGTGACCCGGAGGGGTAGTAATACTGACCACGCACCCGTACATCGGCCTCATGTCAATGTCAGCGTCAGCGGCATCGCCCCTGATGCACACTACAGAGACGGGGCGGCGACCTGTGCGGGCCTCGCCTGTGCCCACGATCAAGAGGAAGACGCTGTCGTCCTCATCTGAGACTAGCAGGCGGTGGTGATCCTCCAGCGATTCTGGCATGGTGAACGGGTAGCACGTCTCGTACTTGATGTTCTCCGCCAAGGGACAGTAGTGACCGCTGCACGCATCCATGAGGTGATGCACCATGTCCACCGGCAAGCCCCAAAATAGCATCGGGCACTCATTGCAGTAGACGAAGGGATCCTTGGAGGCATCGACCAGGCCGTCCATGAAATGGGAGTGGCTGTAGGGGACGTTACGCCAGTTGAATATATGAGCAAGTTACTAAGAGATTTAATCCAAATAAGCATAAAATAAATCATGACGGCTATAACAGAGATGAAACTAATCATGTGGACTAGCATAGTAGTAGGATATAGAGTAGAAACATGAATTCTACCACGATTTCTAACAGGAAGGATAGAAACACATACGGTGCAACGGGAGCAGCACCGTCGGCGTTGAGGTTGTCGCCCATGTCGTCGAGGAAGAGGTTGCCGAGGTCGGGGAAGAAGTTGTCGTCGATGAAGTCATGGCTGCCAGCAGTCGCGAGAGTGCGCTCCCCAAATTTCAACAACGCCCGTCGAATGGAGCGCAGGAGGGAGTGGCTATAGGGGACGTCGCGGCCGCCGAATGGAGCGCAGGAGTAGCACATGAAGCAGTAGATGGTGTCCTTACTAGTACTCCCTAGTCTCTATCTATCTATATCTACTCTTATAGAAAACCGAGTTGGTGATGATGGTATGCCTGCTATCTTCTAATATAGACCGCCCGATCTATATCTGAGGATAGAAAGCCAACTATGACAATTTTACAAAAGATACCCGCACCTCTCTCCACATTTACAGATAAGGCCTTGCCTCGTTCATCCTTATCTCCCACAACCTCGTGCTCCTCCCTAAGTCTCTATCTCTACTGCTCATCTTTGTTTTTTTATAACAAATCTAATAGTACCGTGCCGTCTGCTGCACACCCAGCTGAACACGCCTCCTCGCCTCCATCATCACCAACTGAGTCTTTTATAGGAGTAGGAGTAGAGAAAAAACCGAGTTGGTGATGATGGTGTGCCGTGCAATGCATGGGCATCTTGCTATTTTTTTGCATATAATTCCAAACACCACGTAGACATGGTCTTTGAGCATGGTTCGTAGTCGTTCCAGGATCAGGCATGGAAGTTTGTAACTATTTTAGATTGGAATATACTACTCCTCCGGTGCTAGTAGTAGAGTAGAGTCCTACTCTACTACTCTACTCAAGCAAGTTAGGGCATAGTATTGTAGTAGGTACTGTAGGGAGTACGATGATACGTCTCCAACGTATCTATAATTTTTGATTGCTCCATGCTACTTTATCTACTGTTTTGGACTATATTGAGCTTTATTTTCCACTTTTATATTATTTTTGGGACTAACCTATTAACCGGAGGCCCAACCCAGAATTGCTGTTTTTTTTGCCTATTTCATTGTTTCGAAGAAATGGAATATCAAACGGAGTCCAAACGGAATGAAACCTTCGGGAACGTGATTTTCTCACTGAACGTGATCCAGGAGACCTGGACCCTACTCCAAGAAGTAACAAAGGCGGTCGTGGGCCCCCTGTTGCTCCACTGACGTACTCCTTCCTCCTATATATACCTACGTACCCCCGACAGATCAAATACGGAGCAAAAAACTTAATTCCACCGCCGCAACATTCTGTATCCACGAAATCCCATCTTGGGGCCTGTTCCGGAGCTCCACCGGAGGGGGCATCTACCATGGAGGGCTTCTACATCAACACCATAGCCTCTCGGATGAAGTGTGAGTAGTTTACTTCAGACCTTTGGGTCCATAGTTAGTAGCTAGATGGCTTCTTCTCTCTTTTTGGATGTCAATACAATGTTCTCCCCCTCTCTTGTGGAGGTCTATTCGATTTAATCTTCTTTTTGAGGTGTGTTTGTTGAGATCGATGAATTGTGGGTTTATGATCCAGCTTATCTATGAATAATATTGGAATCTTCTCTGAATTCTTTTATGTATGATTGAGTTATCTTTGCAAGTCTCTTCGAATTATCCGTTTGGTTTGGCCAACTAGATTGGTAGTTCTTGCAATGGGAGAAGTGTTTAGCTTTGGGTTCAATCTTGCGGTGTCCTTACCCAGTGACAGAAAGGGTTGCAAGGCACGTAATGTATTGTTGCCATCGAGGATAACAAGATGGTTTTTTTATCATATTGCATGAATTTATCCCTCTACATCATGTCATCTTGCTTAAGGCGTTACTCTGTTTTTAACTTAATATTCTAGATGCATGCTAGATAGCGGTCGATGAGTGGAGTAATAGTAGTAGATGCAGAATCATTTCGATCTACTTGTCTTGGATGTGATGCCTATACACATGATCATACCTAGATATACTCATAATTATGCTCAATTCGGTCAATTGCTCAACAGTAATTTGTTCACCCACCGTAGAATACTTATGCTCTTGAGAGAAGCCACTAGTGAAACCTATGCCCCCCGGGTCTATTCTCATCATATCAATCTCCATTACTTTATTATTTGCTTTGTTCTTACTTTGCTTTTTTACTTTTCACTTTGCATCTCTATATCAAAAATACCAAAAATATTATTTATCATCACTATCAGATCTCACCCTCGTAAGTGACCGTGAAGGGATTGACAACCCCTAATCGCGTTGGTTGCGAGTAGCTATCGTTTTGTGTAGGTACGAGGGACTCGTGCGTGATCTCCTACTGGATTGATACCTTGGTTCTCAAAAACTGAGGGAAATACTTACGCTACTTTACTGCATCATCCTCTCCTCTTCGGGAAATCCAACACAATGCTCAAGAGGTAGCAAGAAGAATTTCTAGCGCCGTTGCCGGGGAGTTTGCGCAAAAGTCAACCATACCAAGTACCCATCACAATCCCTATCTGTCGCATTATATTATTTGCCTCTCGTTTTCCTCTCCCCCACTTCACCCTTGCCATTTTATTCGCCCTCTCTTTCCCAATCTCCTCCTCTCTTTCCCTTTCGCCTTTTTCTCGTTTGCCGTTTTGTTTGCTTGTGTGTTGGATTACTTGTTGCCATGGCGCAAGATAATACCAAATTGTGTGACTTCTCGAATACCAATAATAATGATTTCCTTAGTACTCTGATTGCTCCTCTTAATAATGATGAGTCTTGTGAAATCAGTACCGCTTTGCTGAATCTTGTTATGAAAGATCAATTCACCGACCTTCCTAGTGAAGATGCCGCTACTCATCTAAACAATTTTGCTGATATGTGTGATATGCAAAAGAAAAAAGATACGGATAATAATATTGTCAAATTGAAGTTATTTCCGTTTTCACTTAGAGATCTTGCTAAAGTTTGGTTTTTGTCTTTGCCTAAAAATAGTATTGATTCTTGGAACAAGTGCAAAGATGTTTTTATCTCTAAGTATTTTCCTCCCGCTAAGATCATCACCCTTAGGAACGATATTATGAATTTTAAACAACTTGATCATGAGCATGTTGCCCAATCTTGGGAAATAATTAAATTGATGCTTCACAATTGCCCTATTCATGGTTTGAATTTATGGATGATCATACAAAATTTTTATGACAGATTGAATTTTGCTTATAGAAATCTTTTAGATTCATCCGCGGGAGGCACGTTTATGGAAATTACGTTAGGAGATGCTAAAAAATTACTTGATAACATTATGGATAATTATTCTCAATGGCACACCGAAAGATCTTCTAGTAAAAAAGTGCATGCTATAGAAGAAATCAATGTTTTGAGTGAAAAGATGGATGAACTTATGAAGATGTTTGCTACTAAAAATACTTCTCTTGATCCCAATGATATGCCTTTGTCCACTTTGATTCAGAATAATAATGAATCTATTGATGTGAATTTTGTTGGTAGGAATAGTTTTGGAAATAACGCGTATAGAGGGAATTTTAATCCTAGGCCTTATCCTAGTAATACTTCTAATAATTATGGAAATTCCTACAACAACTCTTATGGAAATTTTAATAAGATGCCCTCTGAATTTGAGAGTAGTGTTAAAGATTTTATGAATTCACAAAAGAATTTTAATGCTTTGCTTGAAGAGAAATTGCTTAAATTTGATGATTTGGCTAGGAACGTTGATATAATTTCTCTTGAAATTGATTCTTTAAAGCTTAGATCTATTCCTCCTAAGCATGATATCAATGAGTCCCTCAAAGCCATGAGAATTTCCATTGATGAGTGCAAAGAAAGAACCGCTAGGATGCATGCTTCCAAAGATGCTTTTATTAAAGCGTGTTCTTCCAGTTCCTATGAAAATCAAGATGAAGATCTAGAAGTTATTGATGTGTCCCCTATTAAATCTTTTTTTTGCAATATGGATCTTGATGAAACTGAATCTGATCTTCCTTTACCTAGAAGGCGTTCTAAGAATTTGGAGTTTCTAGATCTTGATGATGAAATTGATGAAAGTGGGATTGAAAGAAATAAAAACCTAGATGTTGCTAAACCCACTATTTTCGATATCAAGGAATTTAATTATGAAAATTGCTCTTTGATTGGTTGTATTTCCTTGTTGCAATCCGTGCTAGATTCTCCTCATGCTTATAGTCAAAATAAGGCCTTTACCGAACATATTGTTGATGCCTTGATGCAATCTTATGAAGAAAAACTTGAGTTGAAAGTTTCTATCCCTAGAAAACTCTATGATGAGTGGGAACCTACTATTAAAATTAAAATTAAAGATTATGAGTTTCATGCTTTGTGTGATTTGGGTGCTAGTGTCTCCACTATTCCCAAAACTTTGAGTGATTTGCTAGATTTCCGTGACTTTGAAGATTGGTCTCTAAGCTTGCATCTTGCGGATTACACTATTAAAAAGCCTATGGGAAGAATTAATGATGTTCTTATTATTGCAAATAGGAATTATGTGCCCGTAGATTTTATCATTCTTGATATAGATTGCAATCCTTCATGTCCTATTATTCTTGGTAGACCTTTCCTTAGAACGATTGGTGCGATTATTGATATGAAGGAAGGGAATATTAGATTCCAATTTCCCTTAAGAAAGGGCATGGAACACTTCCCTAGAAAGAAAATAAAATTACCATATGAATCTATCATGAGAGCCACTTATGGATTGCCTACCAAAGATGGCAAAACCTAGATTTATCCTTGCTTTTATGCCTAGCTAGGGGCGTTAAACGATAGCGCTTGTTGGGAGGCAACCCAATTTTATTTTTTGTTTTTTGTTTTTGCTTCTGTTTAGGAATAAATAATCCATCTAGCCTCTGGTTATATGTGCTTTTATGTTTTGATTAATGTTTGTGCCACGTAGAACCTATAGGATAACCTACGTTGATTTGATTCTGCTGAAAAACAGAAACTTTGTGCTCACGAGAAAAAATTCAATAAATCACAGAAACGTGATTTTGCATCGATTATTTCTGCTGCTGATCAATAAACAAATTGTCCAGTACTTCCTATTTTGGTAGAAGTTTTAGAGTTCCAGAAGTTTGCGTTAGTTACAGATTTCTACAGACTGTTCTGTTTTTGACAGATTCTGTTTTTCGTGTGTTATTTGCTTATTTCAATGCATGTATGGCTAATAAATTAGTTTATAAACCATAAGGAAGTTAGAATACAGTAGGTTTAACACCAATATAAATAAATAATGAGTTCATTAGAGTACCTTAAAGTAGTCTTTTGTTTTCTTTCACTAACGGAGCTCACGAGATTTCTATTGAATTTTGTGTTGTGAAGTTTTCATGTTTTGGGTGAATTCTTTTGATGGATTATGGAACAAGGAGTGGCAAGAGCCTAAGCTTGGGGATGCCCATGGCACCCCCAAGATAATCCAAGGACACCAAAAAGTCAACGCTTAGGGATGCCCCGGAAGGCATCCCCTCTTTCGTCTACTTCCAGTTGGTAATTTACTTGGAGCTATATTTTTATTCACCACATGTTATGTGTTTTGCTTGGAGCGTCTTGTATTATTTGCGTCTTTGCTTGTCAGTTTACCACATTCATCCTTGCTGTACACACCTTTTGAGAGAGCCATACATGATTTGGAATTTGCTAGAATACTCTATGTGGTTCACTTATATCTTTTGAGCTTCATAGTTTTGCTCATAGTGCTTCACTTATACCTTTTTGAGCGTGATAATTTTTACTCTAGTGCTTCACTTAGATCTTTTAGGGCACGGTGGTGGATTTGTTTTAAAGAAACTATTGATCTCTCATGCTTCACTTAGATTATTTTGAGAGTTGTTAATAGCATGGTAATTTGCTTAAAGATAATATACTTGGTATTCAAGATATGTGAAACTTTCTTTTGAGTGCGTTGAATACTAAGATAAGTTTGATGCTTAATAATTGTTTTGAGATATGGAGGTGATAATATCAAAGCAATTCTAGTTGGGGTGATTATGAATTTAAAGAATGCTTGTGTTGAAGTTTGTGATTCCCGTATCATGCACGTATGGTGAACCGCTTTGTGATGAAGTTGGAGCACAATTTTATTTATTGATTGTCTTCCTTATGAGTGGCGGTCGGGGACTACCGATGGTCTTTTCCTACCAATCTATCCCCTAGGAGTATGCGTGTAGTGCTTTGGTTTTTGATGACTACTAAATTTTTGCAACAAGTGCATGTATTCTTTTGATTAATGTTGAGTCCATGGATTATACGCACCCTTTCACCCTTCCACAATTGCTAGCCTCTCTAATATCGTGCACTTTTCGCCGGTATCATACACCCACCATATACCTTCCTCAAAACAGCCACCATACCTACCTATCATGGCATTTCCATAGCCATTCCGAGATATATTGCCATGCAACTTTCCACCGTTCCGTTCATATGACACACATTACTTTTGTCATATTGCTTTGTGCATGAACATGTAGTTGACATTGTATTTGTGGCAAGGCCACCTTCATAATTTTCATACATGTCGCTCTTGATTCATTGAATATCCCGGTACATCGCCGGAGGCATTCATATAGAGTCATATTTTGTTCTAAGTATTGAGTTGTAACTGTTGAGTTGTAAGAAAAATAAAAGTGTGATGATCATCATTATTAGAGCATTGTCCCAGTGAGGAAAGGATGATGGAGACTATGATTCCCCCATAAGTCGGCATGAGACTCCGGACGAAATATAAAAAAAAGAGAGAAGGCCCAAATAAATAAATAAATAAAAATAAAAAAATATGAGAGAAAAAGAGAGAAGGGACAATGCTACTATCCTTTTACCACACTTGTGCTTCAAAGTAGCACCATGATCTTCATGATAGAGAGTATCATATGTTGTCACTTTCATATAGTAGTGGGAATTTTTCATTATAGAACTTGGCTTGTATATTCCAATGATGGGCTTCCTCAAAAGTGCCCTAGGTCTTCGTGAGCAAGCAAGTTGGATGCACACCCACTTAGTTTCTTTTGTTGAGCTTTCATATACTTATAGCTCTAGTGCATCGGTTGGATGGCAATCCCTACTCACTCACATCGATATATATTGATGGGCATCTCCATAGCCCATTGATACGCCTAGTTGATGTGAGACTATCTTCTCCTTTTTTGTCTTCTCCACAACCACCATTCTATTCCACCTATAGTGCTATGTCCATGGCTCACGCTCATGTATTGCGTGAAAGTTGAAAGAGTTTGAGATTACTAAAGTATGAAACAATTGCTTGACTTGTCACCAGGGTTGTGCATGATTAAATACTTTGTGTGATGAAGATAGAGCAACAGCCAGACTATATGATTTTGTCGGGATAACTTTATTTAGCCATGCTATTTTGAGAAGACATGATTGCTTTGATTAGTATGCTTGAAGTGTTATTACTTTTATGTCAATATGAACTTTTGTCTTGAATCTTTCGGATCTGAATATTCATACTACAATTAAGAAGATTTACATTGAAATTATGCCAAAGTATCACTCCGCATCAAAAATTCTTTTTTATCATTTACCTACTCGAGGACGAGCAGGAATTAAGCTTGGGGATGCCTGATATGTCTCCAACGTATCTATAATTTTTGATTGCTCCATGCTACTTTATCTACTGTTTTGGACTATATTGGGCTTTATTTTCCAATTTTATATTATTTTTGGGACTAACCTATTAACCGGAGGCCCAGCCCAGAATTGTTGTTTTTTTTTGCATATTTTAGTGTTTCGAAGAAACGAAATATCAAACGGAGTACAAACAGGATGAAACCTTCGGGAACGTGATTTTATCACCGAACGTGATCCAGGAGACTTGGACCCTACTGCAAGAAGTAACAAAGGCGGTCACGAGGGTGGGGGGCGCGCCCCCCCTAGGGCGCGCCCCCTACCTCGTGGGCCCCCTGTTGCTCCACCGACGTACTCCTTCCTCCTATATATACCTATGTACCCCCGACAGATCAAATACGGAGCCAAAAACCTAATTCCACCGCCGCAACTTTCTGTATCCATGAGATCCCATCTTGGGGCCTGTTCCGAAGCTTCGCCGATAGGGGGCATCTACCATGGAGGGCTTCTACATCAACACCATAGCCTCTCCGATGAAGTGTGAGTAGTTTACTTCAGACCTTCGGGTCCATAGTTAGTAGCTAGATGGCTTCTTCTCTCTTTTTGGATCTCAATACAATGTTCTCCCCCTCTCTTGTGGAGATCTATTCGATGTAATCTTCTTTTTGCGGTGTGTTTGTTGAGACCGATGAATTGTGGGTTTATGATCCAGCTTATCTATGAATAATATTTGAATCTTCTCTGAATTCTTTTATGTATGATTGAGTTATCTTTGCAAGTCTCTTCGAATTATCCATTTGGTTTGGCCAACTAGATTGGTAGTTCTTGCAATGGGAGAAGTGTTTAGCTTTGGGTTCGATCTTGCGGTGTCCTTACCCAGTAACAGAAAGGGTTGCAAGGCACCTATTGTATTGTTGCCATCGAGGATAACAAGATGGGGTTTTTATCATATTGCATGAATTTATCCCTCTAGATCATGTCATCTTGCTTAAGGCGTTACTCTTTTTTTAACTTAATACTCTAGATGCATGCTGGATAGCGGTCGATGACTGGAGTAATAGTAGTAGATGCAGAATCATTTCAATCTACTTGTCTTGGACGTGATGCCTATACACATGATCATACCTAGATATACTCATAATTATACTCAATTCTGTCAATTGCTCAACAGTAATTTGTTCACCCACCGTAGAATACTTATGCTCTTGAGAGAAGCCACTAGTGAAACCTATGGCCCCCGGGTCTATTCTCATCATATCAATCTCCATTACTTTATTATTTGCTTTGTTCTTACTTTGCTTTTTACTTTTCACTTTGCATCTCTATATCAAAAATACCAAAAATATTATTTATCATCTCTATCAGATCTCACCCTCGTAAGTTACCGTGAAGGGATTGACAACCCCTAATCGTGTTGGTTGCGAGTAGCTATCGTTTTGTGTAGGTACGAGGGACTCGTGCGTGATCTCCTACTGGATTGATACCTTGGTACCCAAAAACTAAGGGAAATACTTACGCTACTTTACTGCATCATCCTCTCCTCTTCGGGGAAATCCAACGCAGTGCTCAAGAGGTAGCATACTAGTACTGTGGTCACTCAAGCAAGTTGTCTGGCATCGATATGACCCTACGCTGCTGGTATGTGTCTCGTAAGTCAAGCGGCATGATGTAGTCATCATGACCTGTCCACTTCCTGTAGCACATATTCGCTTCTCCATCTTTGTCCGCACATAATCTCGTCCAATCTTCCATCCCCGCTAAGGCGCCTCCCCCCTCGTCCAAAACCCAAGCACTAACAATGGCAGAACCGAGCAGCATCCGCCGAAAGAGTGGCTGGAATTCGCTCCCCATAGAGGTAATCAAGCTCATTGTTTCACGTGTGGACAATCTCAGTACCAAGCCGCTCGCCACGTGCTCGTCGGGGCTGTACCGTTTACTCAAAACCCTCAGGCCGGAGTTTTTTAAGCCAGCTCCTTGCTTGATGATGCCGCCTGATCTTCAGAAACGGCATGTCACGCAGCATAACAATCGTAGGGTGGCGAACATCAACCCCCTTGACGGCGATCCGATCCCCGTCACCCTCAACTACATTAACGGTATGTCCTGGGTCGGCATGAACACGTCTTGGATGGTGCTCGTTGACGGTCGTGGTAGCTGGATGCTGGTGGAGGTCTACACCCGGCGATTGATCCCCCTTCCTTTGATTAACACTGCACTGCTTTGGCACCACGGCCCAGAATACTCTGAATCTTACAATAGCCAACATGATACCAAGTTTGATTTGCTCAAGGTTGTAATCTACCAAGTGCCCACAAGATCTGCGAATTATAAAGACTTTAGGCTAATTGTGTTCTTCAACCGCGGTCTCGCATATCTGATAGGTCACTGCGGTAAGTGGATAAATCTGCATGTCCATCGCAGAGTCATACATCCTCCATGGTTCTCTGATGCCATTGAACGCAAGGGCTTCATTTACGCTGTCGACTCCTTCTATGGCTGGACATATTGCTGGCCTACTCGAATCATTGCTACAATCGGCTGTTATAGCAGTATGTTACTTTCCTATGATATGATGATGGCTTGCTTATATTACTGTCAACATTTACTGAAAAAATATTCATGCTCATAACATGTTGTTCTTAAGATTGACTAAATCAAGAGCCCTTTTTTATTTGATTCCAACTTGATATGATGTTGTAGGCTGCCTGGTGTCCCTACCCTTCCTAATCCCAGAACCTTTCAAAGAAAAGCGGCATGGCAGTTGCAGGTGATTCCTGGCTCGATCAGACAACAACGAACGATTGATGATCGTTCGCACATACCGGATGTGTTGTTTCTCGGAATACAATCACAGTTACTGCAAGGTCTTTGAGCAGGATCCCAGCTTCTCTGGGCCTTCAGGAATTTTTGACTGGAGGCTGGTAAGTAGCCTTGGTACACGCACTCTGTTTGTCGGACTGAATTATCCAATTAACCAGGAGATAACCAACGGCAAGGATCATGATGGCAGCACAGTTTCGTTCATCAGGCAAAACTGTGTGTACACGGTGTACCATGCGTCTCTGCATGCACCATACCCTCATATATGCCGCCACGCTCTGCAGACCAAAGTAGGAGAGAGGGTCGCAAGTATCAGACTTCAACCCGCTGGCTGGAGTTTCCCCCATCAGGCACACATCTGGTTCAAGCCGTCAACCAATCTCCACAGCTTAATAAATACTCCCTCTGTTCCTTGATATAAGGTGTATAGATTTTTGTGGAAAAATCCAAAATATAAGGTGTATTGTGTTGCGCCACTCATTTGGATTTTTTTAGGGATTTGATTACATTTCTTTATACAAGTCAAGCTCCTCTATTTTCTCATGTCAATTAGTCATGTGAAATCTCGCCCAAAATTTGTGAAAATTTTCCTCCACGTGCGTTCCTTAATTTCCGTGCCAAATACTATACACCCTATATTTAGGAATGGAGGGAGTAGTAACATCTAACTGAGCCAGTTAGTTAGATGCGTACACTTGGTGTAGTAGGATCTTTATTTAGTTTGATGCATACACTTGTTCTTTTTTGGTAGCCCTTTTGTAATAATGGCTGATGTTTGGTTTGGAAGAGAGAGCTGCGTCTTCACTCTTCTGGCCTGCTTACTGCTTCTATTGCACCCCCAGCCCTGGTTGCTGCTGCTGCTGCTGTTTTCAATGTACAATCAGTAGTATATTTTGTCTGTTGGTTGAATAAATGTGTTGTTAGAACGACAAACACAATGTTTTGGAAGTCGTTGCACAGTTCGATCCTTAGTGCCCCGTACCGTACGTAACACATACTATTTTTCGTACGGAACACATTTTCCACTTGTTGATAACATGCAACCCACTGATGAAGGCCCAATAGAGGAGCCCATAATTAACTGGAAAGGAGGCTCTCACATGAATCCGGCCTAGGTACATGCTCATGGTCCCCTAAACGTAAATCAGTAAATAAATAAATAAAGCTAAATGCTCATGCACTAGTTCTTTAAACTCATGATTTAATAGGAGGATATTATTTCCTATGATAGTGTCGTTACATTCAGTCGATATTATTCTTAGGCAAAGATAGCGACCAGTCTTCTTTCTCCCAGCATTTTCTTCCTGCAACCAGCGGACCCATGCAAATCATAGTCTACGTCATAAATAGTTCTGGTCCATTTTTATGTTTCAATAAGAATTTCCAACCCAGCCCAGCACATTGGCGACAACACTTTATCCTCCGCCTTGGTGCGCTCTGTCAACATAGTTTTTTTTGAAACGGTCCCTGTCAACATAGTGAATCGGGAGAGAACTGTAGTTGTGAGTATGACAGTACGGACCCACCAGTCCACTCCCGAACACAAGCAAGCACCTCTTTTAGTACTCAGATGCACCTCTCGTTTTTTTACTCTAATCCACCCTGCTGATATCCGGGACCCACATCATTTTTAACATATAGTCAATTAACGACAGAATTGCACAACTTTTTTTTGAGTAGTAATTTAGAGGAGCAGGCTATAAACTGGGTTGTGCGGTCTCTGTGGCCCGTCTAACAACATGACCAGCCCAGCAGGTTTTTCTTTGGGAAAATAGGTAGCCCAATATTCCTTTTTGAAGAATACCCAAGCTAGGCCTATTTGTTTTCTTTGACTTACTGGGCTGCAAATCTTTCAAGACGAGGAGGGATGCATTCGGGCCTGGCCAAAGAGTTTGGTCAGTGTCTGTTAAAAGTAATATCAAAGGGGTTGAAAATTCCAAAAAAATTATAGCGAATGGGATATTAGTTTCTTTTTTTATTTTTGTTCTTCACTGATATTTTATAGTATTTCATTGGATTTAACATGACATAGTACTAATTTATTTTTAAATTTGTTTTAGTATGGCTACTGATTTTTGGATTAAGAATATTTTAACCCTGGTACTGACAAGAAAATGGGCAGCAATTCTAAAAATAAAAAACGGGCTGCAATAATTTCCATATGAATTAGAAAATGAGTAAAAATTATAAAAATAATAGCAAATGGGCTATACATGACACAGATTTCGAGGCTGACTTGTTTACGCAAGGCTTTGTCAGTCAACACACGATTCTAGCAGCAGTGACTGTTGGATGTCCATCCAACGGCCGACGTGCTTCTTCAATCTCTGATCTTCCTGCTCCAGCCGCCTAAACTAGAGCCGGTGGGATTTCCTGCTCCCTCCTCTTGTGGCCCGCTGTGATGCCGCGCAGGCTTCCCCGGCCCACCCTACTCCCTCCGCTGGCTTGGCCGCACGCAATCAACTGCCTCCTTATTACGTGAAAAAAAATGATTCCTCCCACTGACATCTCGGGCGCACCGGTTGGGAGGCTGACCTGTGGGCCTACTAAGTTGACATGTATGCAGGGCTTGTCAACTTAGTCAACAAACGATTGTAGCAGCAGTAACTGTTGGATTTGAATCGAACAGTCCTGCTGCTTCTTCAAGTGCTGCTCTTCTTGCACCAGCCGCCCAAACCAGCGCCGGCGAGACCGCCTGCTCTCGCCTCCAGTGGCCGGCTGTGCTTCCGTTGATGCCTCACCGCCCCCTACTGCTCCCACCGCAAGCCAGGCCCTGCGGCGACGGCAGCCTCACACCATAGCTGAACCAGTGAACCCTCCTACTCCTCTACGTGTGGGCATCCACTGCCGCGTCGTCCCCTTCCTTCCTAGGCCTCGTCGTCGTCCACCGCCCTGGTGCTCTCGGCGCGGCGTGGTCAACGTGGTCAAGGAACGACTTCCATCGGAAGAGTACTATACGGGGAGAGGCTGACAGCTGGGTCCACGACAGCCACAAGGAAGTGCCTCCTTATTACGCGAAAAATAATTATTCCTCCACTTGACAGCAGGGACCCACCGGACGGGCCACCAGTATTTTGCAAAAAAACACCCCCCTGACTGCTGGGACCCACCGGACGGGCCACGATATTTCGCGAAAAAACCGTTCCCCCCGCTGTCAGCTCGGACCCACCGGAAGTGCCTCCTTATTACGCACAAAAAAATGAATACTCCCCCGGCTAGCTGGGACCCACCTTGGGGGGAGCCTGACTTGTGGGCCTACTAAGTTGATGGGGACGGAGGGCTTTGTCAACTTAGTAAATATGAACCATTCTAACTCCAGTGACCATACGATGTCCATCCAACGGCCGTAGTTCTTCTTCAACCTCTGGTCTTCATGCTCCAGCCGCCCAAAGCAGCGCCGGTCGTGCCGCATGCTCCTGCCTCCCGTGGCCGGCTGTGATGCCGCGGAGGCCTCACCGCCCCCTACTACTCCCACCGTGGCCGACTAGTGTTGGAGCACTACGGTCGAAATGGGGGTCCTGTTCATCGGGAGGGGTGTGGCGTACCGCAAAACGGGACTCCATGGGATACTGTTGATCTCCACCGTCGACCTCCTCCAGCCTCCACGGGCTACCGTCGACCTCCTCCAGCCTCCACGGGCTCCTGTTCATCCAGCCTCCATCGCACGCTACTCCACCGGCTACTGTTCAACCAGCCCTCCGCGGGCACCCCTCCATCGTCTACTGTTCATCCAGCCCTTCACGGGGTCGTCCTGTTCATCCAGCCCTCCACGGGGTCCTGTTCATCTAGCCCCAACCGGCTCGATCGATCAGGGTCCTGTTCATCCAGAGGCAACACCACCGCTCACTGTTCATCCAAACCCCCCTCCCCACACAACGCTCACTGTTCATCCAGAGAGGCAGCATCGATTGGCTTCAGTTAGCAGCAGTAGCAAAGGAATCGCTCGATCAGGTTCAGTTAACAGCCATCGATCGATCACTCGGTTTCAGTAACGCGTGGCTTGCAGTGCAATCGCTCAGGTTCAGCTAGAGCCCAACACCTCGCTCGGGTTCAGTTAGAGCCAACGCCTCGCACACACGCGCGTACATGTACAAGATAAACGCGCATCACTCGGCCCCCAACCACCCACCATAACCAGGCAACTCCCCGAAATTTTCCTCGCGCTCGCTTCTACCACGGTTTTTATCGTCATGGACGGCCCAAAGAATGTCATGCAGCTGCGTCTCCGTCCCTCCCAGGACGAAAAGCCCATTTTCTGTCATGATTTTTTGTCATAGAAGTAGGAGCCCACCACATCTATGATGCTACCGGGTTTTGTCACAATTATCGTCATAGAAGTGTCATATGTATGACAGATTTTTTTTTCGTTCAGCCCAAAATGTCACGGATGTGTCTTTTTTTTGAAGTGTAGTCATCGGGTCACAAGAAGGGGTTCTGGACACCCCCGGTAGGTGTATGGGCCTAATGGGCCAAGGGGGGATAGACCAGCCCACAAGGGGGCTGGTGCGCCCCTTCCCTGGTCGGCCGGCCCAATGGGGAAGGAAAGGGGAGGGGTGGCCCCTCCTGCCTTTCCCTCCTTATGGGAGAAAGGAAAGGGGGAGGGGGCGCCACCTCCTCCTGCCTTTCCCCCACACCTATATAAGGAAGGGGGTCGCGGCTAGGGGAGGACCCCAAGTAGGATTCAGCCTACTTGGGGCGTCCCCTTGGCCGCTCCTCCCTCCCAGTCCCCTGATACATCCATTTTGCATCATGTTTACCTACTGTTATTTATGTTGTTTTATTGCATAATAATGCTTTTTGGAGTAATTCTAATGCCCTTTCTCTCATAATATGCAAGTTACATACAAAGATGGAGAATTCCGGTAGCTGGAAATATGGACCTGAAAAAGCTACGTCAGGTTACCTATTCAGCCCAACTCCAAATGATCTGAAACTTCATGAGGACTTTTATGGAATAAATGAGAATTTTTGGAGCCAATAAGTGCCAAAGGGGGCTCACCAAGTGGCACAACCCAGCTGGGCGTGCCAGGGAGCCTAGGCTTGCCCTGGTGGGTTATGCTCACCTTGGCCCACCTTCGGTGCCCCTCTTCTGGTATATAAGTCATTTTGACCTAGAAAAAAAAAGGAGAGGACTTTCGGGAGGAAGTGTTGCCGTCTCGAGGCGGAACTTCGGCAGGAGCACTTTTGCCCTCCGGTGGAGCGATTCTGCCGGGGGAACTTCCCTCTCGGAGGGGGAAATCATTGTCATCATATCACCAACAACTCTCCCATCTTGGGGGGGGGGCAATATCCATTAACATCTTCAACAACACCATCTCCTCTCAACCCCTAGTTCATCTCTTGCGTTCAATCTTTGTACCAGAACTATAGATTGGTGCTTGTGGGTGACTACTAGTGTTGATTACATCTTGTAGTTTATTACTATATGGTTTATTTGGTGGAATATTATAGGTTCAGATCCATTATGCTGTTTAATACCCCTCTGATCTTGAGCGTTATTATCATTTTTGTGAGTAGTTACTTTTGTTCTTGAGGTCACGGGAGAAATCATGTTGCAAGTAATCATGTGAACTTCATATGTGTTCGATATTTTGATGATATGTATGTTGTGATTCCCTTAGTGGTGTCATGTGAACGTCGACTACATGACACTTCACCATATTTGGGCCTAAGGGAATGCATTGTGGAGTAGTTATTAGATGATGGGTTGCGAGAGTGACAGAAGTTTAAACTCTAGTTTATGCGCTATTTCGCAAGGGACCAATTGGATCTAAAAGTTTAATGATATGGTTATAACTTATTCTTAATAATTTTTTCGTAGTGGCAGATGCTTGCGGGAGGGGGGGGGGTTAATCATAAGTAGGAGGTTTATTCAAGTAAGAACAACACCTAACCACCGGTCCACCCGTGTACCCTCAAGAACACTTTTCTTATCATAAGAGACCGTTTTGGCCTGTCCTTTGCCTCAAAAGGATTTGGCTACCTTGCTGCACTTTTGTTACTACTACTGTTACTTGCTTGTTACAAATTATCTTGCTATCAAACTACTCTGTTACTTACAATTTCAGCACTTGCAGACATTACCTTGCTGAAAACCACTTGTCATTTCCTTCTGCTTCTCGTTGTGTTCGACACTCTTACTTATCGAAAAGGCTACAGTTGATCCCATATACTTGTGGGTCACCAAGGCTCCTTTCTGGCGCCATTTGAAGGAAATATGCCCTAGAGAAAATAATAAAATAATTATTTGTTTCCTTATTTCATGATAAATTCTTATTATTCATGCTAGAATTGTATTAACCGGAAACATAATACATGTGTGAATACATAGACAAACTGATTTTCACTAGTATGCCTCTACTTGACTTGCTCGTTAATCAAAGATGGTTGTAGTTTCCTAACCATAGACATGAGTTGTCATTTAATAAACGGGATCACATCATTAGGAGAATGATGTGATTGACTTGACCCATTCCGTTAGCTTAGCACTTGATCGTTTAGTATATTGCTATTGCTTTCTTCATGACTTATACATGTTCCTATGACTATGAGATTATGCAAATCCTGAATACCGGAGGAACACTTTGTGTGCTACCACACGTCACAATGTAACTGGGTGATTATAAAGGTGCTCTACAGGTGTCTCCAATGGTACTTGTTGGGTTGGTATAGATCAAGATTAGGATTTGTCACACCGACTATCGGAGAGGTATCTCTGGGCCCTCTCGATAATGCACATCACAATAAGCCTTGCAAGCAATGTGACTAATGAGTTAGTTGCGGGATGATGCATTACAGAACGAGTAAAGAGACTTGCCGGTAACGAGATTGAACTAGGTATGATGATACCACGATCGAATCTCGGGCAAGTAACATACCAATGACAAAGGGAACAATGTATATTCTTATGTGGTTCGACCGATAAAGATCTTCGTAGAATATGTAGGAGCCAATATGGGCATCCAGGTTCTGCTGTTGGTTATTGACCAAAGAGGTGTCTCGGTCATGTCTACATAGTTGTCGAACCCGTAGGGTCCGCACGCTTAACGTTCGTTGATGATATACTAAACGAATGTTGTTTGGAGTGCCGGATATGATCACGGACATGACGAGGAACTTCGGAATGGTCCAGATATAAAGATTGATATATGGGATAATAGTGTTTGGTCTCCAGAAGGGTTCTGGAATTCACAGGAAGGGGTTCCGGATGTTTCCCGAAATATTTGGGTACGAGAACACTTTATTTGGGCCAAATGGGAAAGCCCACAAGGTTTTTGGAAAGCGCAAAAGGAAGTTTTGCAGAGTCCAGGGGCCAGACGCTAGGGTCCCTGGCGTCTGGGTCCAGACGCCGGGAACCCTGTCGTCTGGCCCTGGAGTCTGATAAGGACTCTTGCCTTTCGGGTGAAACCGACTTTGTGGAGGCTTTTACTCCAAGTTTCGACACCAAGGCTCAATATATAAATAGAGGGGCAGGGATAGCACCAAAGACACATCAAGAAACACCAAGCCCTATGCCGGCAACCCCGTCCCCTCTAGTTTATCCCCCGTCATAGTTTCCATAGTGCTTAGGCGAAGCCCTGCGGAGATTGTTCTTCACCAACACCGTCACCATGCTGCCGTGCTGCCGGAACTCATCTACTACTTCACTCGTCTTGCTGGACCAAGAAGGCGAGGACGTCATCGAGCTGAACGTGTGCTGAATGCGGAGGTGCCGTACATTTGGTACTTGATCGGGGCGGATCGTGAAGGTGTATGACTACATCAACCGCATTGATAAAACGCTTCCGCTTAGCGATCTTCATGGGTATTCAGATACACTTCCCCTCTCGTTGATATGCATCACCATGATCTTGCGTGTGCGTAGGATTTTTTTTAAATTACTACGTTCCCCAACACCATTTCCGTGGAGTGAAGCGCTCTTGGTAAGTGGAAATTGGTAAGGAAAAATTATTACTATGTGCTGAAATTTATTGTCACTTGTTACTATGGAAAATCATCCTTTGAGGGGTTTGTTCTTGGTAGCTTTGATACATCTCCAACGTATCTATAATTTATGAAGTATTCATGCTATTATATTATCATTCTTGGATGTTTTACAATCATTTTTAGCAACTTTATATCATTTTTTGGGACTAACCTTTTGACCCAGTGCCCAGTGCCAGTTGGTGGAGTAATAGTAGTAGATGCAGAATCGTTTCAGTCTACTTGTTGCGGACGTGATGCCTATAGACATGATCATGCCTAGATAATCGCATAACTATGCGTTTTTCTATCAATTGCTCGACAGTAATTTGTTCACCCACCGTAATACTTATGCTATCTTGAGAGAAGCCACTAGTGAAACCTATGGCCCCCGGGTCTATCTCTTATCATATAAGTTTTCAATCTACTTTTATTTGCATCTTTTACTTTCCAATCTATATCATAAAAATACAAGAAATATTTATCTTATCATATTATCTCTATCAGATCTCACTTTCGCAAGTGGCCGTGAAGGGATTGACAACCCCTTTATTGCGTTGGTTGCGAGGTTCTTGTTTGTTTGTATAGGTGTGTGGGACTTTTGAGGAGCCTCCTACCGGATTGATACCTTGGTTCTCAAAAACTGAGGGAAATACTTACGCTACTGTGCTACATCACCCTTTCCTCTTCAAGGAAAACCAACGCAAGCTCAAGACGTAGCAAGAAGGATTTATGGCGCTGTTGCCGGGGAAGTCTTATCTCAAGTCAAGACATACCAAGTACCCATCACAAACTCATCTCCCTCGCATTACATTATTTGACATTTGCCCCTCGTTTTCCTCTCCCCCACTTTACCCTTGCCGTTTTATTCCCCCTTCTTATGTTCGTCTTTTCGTTTGCTTTGATGTCTTACTTGGCTCGTTTGCTCGTTTGGTTGGAATAATTGTTTATTTATTGCTAAAGAGAGAACCTAAGATCTATGGATCCTCATCCGCTTGCTAATCTTTTTAAGAGATCCAATTATGATGAACCAATTGCTAGTGAGTTTTGTGCACTAGATTATCTTTATGAAGCTTTGCTCAAAATTCGTGAATCTGAAAATTATTATGAAGAAATTTATGAGAGATTCACGATAACTCCTAAAATAAAAAGCATGATTGCAATGGTTTTACTATAAATTCTCTTGATGTCAATTATCCTAATAATATGCAAAACCCTAAGCTTGGGGATGCTAGTTTTGCTATGTCTACTACTTGTTGCAATGATCATGATTGGGGTGATTCTTCTTATAATCTTGAAAATTTATTTAAGCCCCATGATGAATATGAGATTGATAATGGTGTTTTCAATAATATTGAAAGTGGGTTTGGAAGAGTATCAACTTTAGATCCCACATATTTGGATTATGTTCAATCTTATGATATTTTTGATAAAAGTGGGTTTGTAGAGGTCATGACTTTAGTTAATGTTAATCCCACTATCTTGGGAGAGTGTCAACTTTGCATGCATATGGATCATGTTGAGAATATGTTATGTGATAGCTATTTTGTTGAATTTTCTTATGATCCTACATGTAATTATTATGCGAGAGGTAAATGTGGTTGTAGAAATTTTCATGTTACTAAATTACCTCTCTTCATGTTGAGATTGCTATCGTCTTCTTCCTTGCATATGCTAGTTTTTGCTTGCCTTGATAATTTGTTTGCTTATAAAAAACGTATGCATAGGAAGTATGTTAGACTTAAGTGTGTTTGTCACATGTTTTATGATGCTCTCTTTATGCTTCAATTCTTGTCTTTCATGTGAGCATCATTGAAATCTCAATGCCTAGCTAAAAAGGCTTTAAAGAAAAGCGCTTATTGGGAGATAACCCAATATTTCTCCTTGCTGTTATTTAATAAATAATTCATCTAGCTTTGGTTTAGATGTGCTTTCATGTTTTAATTAGTGTTTGTGCCAAGTAAAACCTATAGGATAACCTATGGTAATAGTTAATTTGATTCTGCTGAAAAACAGAAACTTTGCACTCACGAGAAAAAAAATCAATAAATCACAGAAACATGCTTTTGCGTTGATTATTGTTGTTGTTGATCAATAGACAAATTGCCTAGGACTTCCTATTTTTGCAGGATTTTTAGAGTTCCAGAAGTATTCGAAAGTTACAGATTGCTACAGACTGTTCTATTTTTGATAGATTCTGTTTTTCGTGTGTTGTTTGCTTATGTTGATGCATCTATGGCTAGTATCGGGGGGTATGAACAATAGATAAGTTGGAATACAGTAGGTTTAACACCAATATAAATAAATAATGAGTTCATTACAGTACCTTATGTGGTGGTTTTTCTTTCTTGCACTAACGGATCTTATGAGATTTCTTGTTGAGTTTTGTGTTGTGAAGTTTTCAAGTTTTGGGTAAAGATTTGATGGAATATGGAATAAGGAGTGGCAAGAGCCTCAGCTTGGGGATGCCCATGGCACCGCAATATATTCAAGGACAACCAAAAGCCTAAGCTTGGGGATGCCCCGGAAGGCATCCCCTCTTTCGTCTTCGTATATCGGTAACTTTACTTGGAGCTATATTTTTATTGGCCACATGATATGTGTTTTGCTTGGAGCATCTTGTATGATATTAGTCTTTGATTTTTAGTTTACCACAATCATCCTTACTATACACACCTTTTGGGAGAGAAATACATGATTTCGAATTTATTAGAATACTCTATGTTCTTCACTTATATCTTTTGAGCTAGATAGTTTTGCTCTAGTACTTCACTTATATCTTTTAGAGCACGGCGGTGGTTTAATTTTGTAGTATTTTTTGATCTCTCATGCTTAACTTATATTATTTTGAGAGTCTTTTAGAACAGCATGGTACTTGCTATGGTTATAAAATTGGTCCTAGAATGATGGGTATCCAAGTTGAGTATAATAAAAACTATCATAGGAAGTGAATTGGATGCTATGATCAATTTGATACTTCATAATTGTTTTGAGATATGGAGGTGGTGATATTAGAGTCATGCTAGTTGGGTAATTGTGAATTTAAAGAATACTTTTGTTGAAGTTGGCAAGTCCCGTAGCATGCACGTATGGTAACCGTTATGTACACACAAAAAAATACACTTCCGTGATGATACGTGTTTGTCACAGTAGGTCGCGTTTTTTGTCATGCATGTATATCCATGACGATTTTATGACAGAATCAAGATAGTCATACCTGTGCTGTCGTAGAAGTGTTCCATGACATTACCAAAATTATCATCACGGAAGTGTCCACTTCCATGACGATAAATCACGCGTCACAGAAGTGCTTTCGTCAAGGGTGACCGACACATGGCATCCACCGTAACGGAATGCCGTTAAGCTATCAGGTCCGATTTTGGATCCGATAACCCGTTAACAGCCCCGACCAATGGGGATTTTTCACGTGTAAAATCATCATTGGCTGGAGGAAACACGTGTTGGCTCACCGTTGGGACAGATGTCATCCACTCATTAGACCGAAGGCGCCTATGATACGGCGACACATGGCGCGGCCCAACAGAGGCCCATTCTTGTAAAAAGGCCGGCCCGTTTGACTTGGTCAAAAGGTGGCGGGCCGACCAACAGAAAGCCTGTTAACGGCCTATTCGCATATAGCCCATTTACAGCATGCTAACCCAGGGCCCGTTATGACCTCACTTAATTAGGCCCGGTAGCGTCATCAGGGCCGTCCAATATGATTCCAGCCTGTTTTAACATCCGGCCCATGTGTGGCCCATCACTTCTTTCGGCCCATATGAGGCCCTTTGTAACTCTTGGCCCATTAACGACCCATGGTGAAACTGGCCCGTAATGAACAGTGTACCACTTTATACCCATTAACGGCCCGTTATTCCATTGGGCCGTTTCCAGCCCAAGTTATCTTTCTGCCTTCTCAGGGCCCATTGATTCTTTGGCTCATTTGCAGCATCCGGTTACATACGGCCCGTTACTGTCATTTTCTGCTTGTGGGCCAAATTCAGCCCGTCGTTACAGTCGGCCCGTTTGCGGACCGTTAATACGTTGGGCCGTTTCCATGTAAAAAACCGTTGGGCTGTTTTCATGGAGTTATCAAATACGGCCTATTAACGACCCGTTATGGTCCACGAATAGTACGTCCCATGATTGGCGAAATGATGATACGCCCCGTAGAAGGCCCATGGATCCTACGGCCGTATGAGGCCCATGGATAGTACAGCCCGTAGAAGGCCCATGGATCGTACGGCCCGTAGAAGGCCCATGGACCCTACGGCCCATAGAAGGCCCATGAATCCTAAGGCCCGTATAGAAGGCCAATGGATCCTAAGGCCCGTATAGAAGACCAATGGATCCTATGGCCGGAAGAAGGCCCATGGATCATACGGCCTGCATGAGGCCCATGGTTACAATAGTCCGTGTGTTGCCATGATTATTTTGGCCTAGTTACCAAAAATAGGCTATTGTGGCCACTAGAAAAACACAGAAAAAGAACTGGAGTGACTACAAGCAAACAACTAAACAAGACAATAAGGAAATAAATAAGCAAGCAATTAACGCTAGCCTATTACCGCTATTACACATATTACATCCACTGGGCATCAAAGTTCGCCACCAGTGCAAATATAGGGAACAAAGCAGCATATTACATACACTGGCCGTCAAAATTGGCCACCAGTGCAAATAAACGCGACAGCAAAACAAGAGCATAACTGAAACAACTTCAGAAGAGCTCAAGAAACGTTATCCTGGGTATCCACCATGCTGGCAATAATCTTAGCAAGCTTATTACCTTTGTCCTGTTTGGCGCTAAAATCCTCCAACACTTGCTGTTGCACCAGAAAGTATGCATCTGAATGCTCCAGGGACTTCCGCAGTCCTTCCGCTTCTTGTCACAGCACAGCTGATCGATGTCTTTTAGCTTGTGGTTGAGACTCAAGAAACCGAACTGATTCAGACAGTGAGTTTGAATAGCTTGTGCAAGCGGTAGTGGCCAGTAACTCGAACACTAAACCAAGACAGGACTTTGGGGCTGTCTCGTTGTCTTCAAGATAGTCTTCCTTAGCTATTTTATCAGCTTTGTTGGAGAAGAACAAGGATGTGTCACTATCCTGAGCCTTATTTGCATTACTTCCTTTACCATTGGTTAATAAGGGACTCTTCCCCAATATTCTGTCAGCATTCCTAAAGAAGAAACAAGCAGACACATAACAAGTTTAGCATGTACTAGTATATGAAACTCATTTCGGTGAACCAGTTCATTAGTAAGGTGGACATGATTAAACTACGAAGTCTTCTATTGCCAAGTACTAGTACATAATAAAAGCACCAAACAAACATATATCTATGTCCTATGGTCACTGCATTGTCTTGCCAAATCAAAATAGAGACACGGTTCAAATCATATCAGTTCAAGACAAAGCAAGAGTGAACGAATACAAAGCATGGGAAACTACATGGCACAACAAGATTTCAGATGCTACCACGGGTCTACATGTACAACAACACTATTGGCTCTGTTGTGATGCTAGTAATGTGCATGATATGAAAGTCAACTTTATACACAATTGAAATTGAAATCAACAGAGCTATTGATAAGAGCAAACATGTTAAAGAAACATGCATGAACATACCTGTTGTGCCATTGGAGTTTTGATTGGATCCTTCAATTTAAAAATAAGTTTCTATGAGTAAATACAGTGATACAAGAGCAAAGCAATCATAGTTAAAAAAAGCGCGCCTAAGCGAGCGCTTAAGCGCCCCTAGGCTCTAGACGTTGGCAAAACGCATTGTGCATAACTATGCTTAATCTGTGCATAACTGCGCATAAGCATGAGCTTTGGTCAGTAAAGCGCAAGGCGGTGGCAAAACGCACAATTAACGCCTAGCGCTTTTTTGAACTATGATAGCAATGGAATCTTAAATTAGAACCGTTGTTCTTTAGGTTTTAGGCACTTGTTCTACATGAACAGAGTATAGTAAGACGCAAGAATATAATACTTAAAAATAGAAAATGAGCTCATAGACCGTACCACATTCTTGGTTCGGGACCAATACAGAACAAGGCGTTCCCAGTCATCATCCAGTAAATGTGTCTCAGGAGAGCGTAAGGGAATTTGATGAGTTTTTTGCTGGTGAAGTACGTTTTCTTCAAGTAATTCCGATACTGCCACCAAGCATTCTTGAAGATAGCAGAGGTATTAGAACAGGTTACCTCATCCTGAGTTTCCAAATCGGTCCTTCTCTATAGAGAAAAATGGGAAAATTTGTTGTATTATAACCATCATGGAGGTAGGATGCATGGGACGAAGCAAAGTAATTGCCATGAATAACATTACTTATAGATAACTCCTGGATAAACACCTGCAACTAACATTTTCCTTCATCTTCAGTATAATATTTCCAAGATGGGAAGATACGCACATACGATTTAACAACATCAAATGCGATAGATGCTAAAGTACGACTAGCTGGTTGTGCTTCCTCCACAGGAATAGGCGTACTAACTGTTGGGAGTTGGGGTTCGCCGTGATAGTACTGGCCCTTTAGGCACTGGAGCTGCCTTACTAACTGCTCTTGTTTGGGAGCTCTGTGGTGGAGATGGTGTTGTTTCAACAGGAACTGGGTTACTATCGGCTAGGGTTGGGGTTAGATTGGGTGAAGCCGGTTCTCTGTCGATCGCAGTAGGGGTACAATCTGCGAGAGTTTGGGTTATGTGTGGTAGGGCTGGTTCTTGTGCATGTACAACTGGGGTGCTATCTCCACCAAGAGGTAGCACTGTTTTATTTGAAGACCGTGTTTTAGTCCGCTAGATACTGGCATCACCCGGTCCAATTCAAATGGCTGATAAACAGGAAACATAGTTGAATGTACAGACATTGTATGAGAGACAGATGCAATAGATAGTGTGGAAAAAAGAGGGCATGAAATAGTTGACATGTATATTGTTTAACTAAAATGGATAGCATGACATAATTTCACATATATGATGTCTATCTAAACTGGATAGCATAGCATAACATAATTCAAAGATATGATGAATAACTAAACAGGATCGCATGACATAATTCACCTACATGTTATCTAAGTAATCAGGATCACATTATTTAATTCACATATGTGATTTATATGCTAAATAGAGGGCATTCGATATGATGTATGAACTAAGAACATGGTGCTGAATATTGTGTATATGATGTCTAAACTGTGCAATGCAAGACACCATATGCATGATATGAGCAGTATAACCGTGCCAAGTTAGAGCATACACCTAAGTGGGGGAATGGGACTGGTCATCTGTCTCTGAATCCATCTCCGAGGAGCTATCAGGACCCAACAACAGATCTACTTTGACAGGTAGCACTGTCTGCTCTAAAGGCCTTGTTTTCACTCCAGATTTTTCCATCTCCCACCCAAATGGCTGATTCATAGAAAGAGTAGTTTAATGTGCAAACATTCTCGACAAATGGAAATGTAATGAAGAAAAGTATGGCCAAGATATCATTCAAATATATGATGCCTGGTTAAACAGGATGGCATTGCACATTTCACATATATTATGGCTGGCTAAAAGACATGTCTAAACTAAACAGGTGGCATTACAGTACATGTCTAAACTAAGCAGATGACATATATGATGTCAAGAGTAGGCACTGCAAGGCAACATATGCATGATATGACTAACATCATCATGCCAAGGTAGAGCAAACACCTTGGGGGTAAATAGGAGTGGTCAGCGGCGTCTGAATCCGCCTCAGAACAGATATCTTCCTCTAGATTACAATATGGAGAGGGGCGGGGAGGGTTTGCCATTGAACCCACCATGGAGCGATGTCTGCATGACATTGTGTTGCCGCGCAAAACTCTTCTCTTTTTCTCTACATGTTCAGCATGACTATGTACAATATCTCACATGCATACGAAAAAAATATGGTGAGATTATGTAAGGAGAGCATGTAGAAATTTAGAGTGATGGTAACAACCAGTGGATGGATCCAAAAATAATGATAGCAGGCTGATGATTGCTTTAAATTAATAAAAAGACAGATGATGATTGCTTTACTATTTGTTTCCCACCCAAGACGAACAACATAGGCATACCTTAGGTGAACCAGATATTAGACAGACATACTATTCATTGCTGCCTCGATATGTGCCCCACAACTAATTTAGAACTCAAGTTTGAACATTAATTTGGAACTTACTTGGGAGTCCAAGAGCTGAACAGGATGATAAAGTAGCAGGCAAGTTTAAGCAATGCATAACATAAGCAGAAACAAAAGAGTGCGACCTCTCTTGTGGACCCGTGTACTCCTCAGGTTCATGTGCTGAGTCGATGATGGTGATGCCGTTGCGGTGGGTGCCGGCGCTAGGAAAGGAGATCTGAGGCGGCGAAAGACTATCAGGAGTCGTGATGTCTGGTTTGGTGGATGATTCTATCGATGGAGCAGCTCAGGTGAGGTGGACAATGTCGCGGCAGGAGCAAGACAAACCACACAAAGTTCCCTTCGACACATACCTGTAACTGAAGTAATTCTGTAAGGGCTCATTTGGCTTGCATGATTCTTAAAACGCAGGGATAGGAAAAACACCAGAATAGGATAGGAATGCACATGGTAAACATAGCATTTGTAAACACATGATTTCTGTCAACTTGGGTGTTTGGTTTACAGGAATTGGAAGAGCAGAGGAATGCAAAAAAACATGGCCAAAATAAAGTGAAACCTTAGGAAAGCGTGTATAGTTGGAATGTTATTCTGGCACTAATGCACTTGGTCTTGTTTTCATGCATAGGATTTTGAAAAGTAGGTCCAGGTGGATGTTTTGCTTCATTCCTTTCAACAAAATGCATACATAATTGAATAGTAGAGTGCCATTGGAAAATTCCCTATTGCTATGTTTTTCCGTAGAACCAAAATAGCCCTAATGGATCAATGTGAATGTATAGTAATAAGTGATGCAACAAGTGTACAACCTCTTTGCCATAGCCGTGTCGACATCCGCATCATTGGGTTGGTCGCTAAAGCAGTTGAGGTAGAGGTGGCTGTCGGAGGTGTGGAGGAAGATCTGAGGAATCTGTAGACGGCGTCCAAGGCACTGCTCTGTTGTGATGGATCGTTCTGTCGTTGGAGCAGCTCCGGTGAGCCGTAAGACGTGAAGGCTGAAGCAGCACAAGACAAACATCGTCAATCTCAAGTGGGATTCTAATAGCATCTCCAATAGATGATGTAAAATGGATGTAAAATTTACATCACCAAAAACCACCTGACTACAACAGAAGAGGTAAAAACTGTTGACTCTGAACTTAACTGTCGAAACTGAAATTTACTGTGGAATCTGAATGCTACTGTCGAAACTGAACGCAATGGTAGCAGAGAGGCACTTGACATGTAGTTTAGGGAGGGCCTGCAGTTCATCTTCAACCTGCACCTCCTGAGCTGCCAGCCACCACCGGCGAACCACCGGCCCCAGCGCCGCCTCGCCGCCCCGGCCAGCCCTCTAGGCCTCCCCACCCTGAACCCTAAGATAGATAGTGGGGTACCTCTCTGACGAGCCGCCGTCCCCGCTGCGTGTGGTTCTTCCTTAACTCCGGCGAGCCCCCCAACCCTTGAAAATCGACTGACCCAATAGTCAATTCAGTCGACTGAAGTGTGGCTAAATCGGAGTAGAGCAGTAGAACGAGCGAGGGGGAGAGCGGCAGCAGCTGGGCGAGCGAGCGATCGAGCGAAAGCCGGAGCAGCAGCAGCAGCGCGAGCGAGTGAGCGAGAGCCGGAGCAGCAGCAGCAGATCCGGCTGGTATGGACGCCGCCGCCGAAGGTGCCTCGCACTGGGGGGAGAGCCGCCATGGAGATGTCGCCCGCGGCGCCGGCTTCAAGGTAGCCGCTCCATGGGGGTGCGGGATGGAGCATCGTCGGCGCCGGGAGGTCGAGTTAAGGAGAAGGTGCGATGCGATGAGTGTACAACCTCTTTGGTGGCGCCGAGTAGGCCTCGGCTTCGTCCGAGGAGTCGGTGAGGATGATGCAGTTCCGGTGGAGCAGGTTAAGGCGGCGCCTTGGGGATGGAACAACCACGATAGACGAGGCGATCATCGGAGCAGCTCTTTGGAGGTGGAGGACGGGGCGACTGAACCGGCGGGACGACAAGATGGACAACAGATCCTCATCCGGGGAGGTGGATGAGGGACGTTGAGCTGTTACAGTGGACGACATCGTCAGGGAAGAGGCTCCGGCTGGGCAGCAGTGAGGTGGCGGACGGAGGAGGGTGGGGTTTTGCGGCTGGAGCGGAGAGGTTATGGCGGCCTGGGATTTCAAATGGTGAAAAGGGGGCGATGGGAGGGGGTGAAGCAGGACTTAGGGACGCGCTTGTCCAAAATGTAGGGTGTGTTACAAAAGTACCCTCCATCGATTTGAACTAGCGGCCCTTTCATCTCAGGGTTAGAATGGGGATTTCGCGTGTCGGGATTTGGCAGCTGGAGGGAGTTTTCGCGCGCATTGTAATTTCGGGATAGCAAGGCGCGGGTTGTGAAGGCGCCAGTTTTGTGAGCACGATATCTGAATTTTCGAGATATAACAAGACGCGGGTTGAATTTTAGGGACAACCCTAACGTGTAGTAATATTGTACTTGTACGTTCCAAATCAATTCGCACTTCCCTCAACCAAAAAGAAAACGAAAAAAATAAAAGTATTCACACCACACAAAGAGAGAGTCTTTCCCCATTTTACTATACAAATGCTATTCAAAGCTACTCCCTCCTTCCATCTATATAGGGACTAATGCGTTTTTCGATGCTAACTTTGACCAAATGTTAGAGCAATAATATATGACATGCAACCTACACAAAGCACACCGTCAAATTCGTCTGTGAAAGGTTCTTTCAATGATATAATTTTCACATTGTGCATGTCATGTACTATTAATCTTGTCAATAGTCAAAGGCGGTCTTAAAAATCTCATTACGCCCTATATAGATGGAAGGAGGGAGTATGAATCCATGTTATGTCCGATTAATTTTTTTCGCTTGCTGTATAATGCATGTAACCTACTCATACCAACATTTTAGTGCATTCCAAATGTCTATACTACTGCTGCAATTTGAACTAAATTTGAATTCGTTTCTCTATTTCAATAAGAATCTACAATCATGATTGTTGCCAACTTCAACCATCATTCGTGTATTACCTTAATAACACACCACATGATTACTATAGAGATAGATATGAACTATACTACATGAACTTGAATTCTATTTTCTGAATACACTTAATGTTGATTCCAAATAATAGTACATTTGATGTACTAACTATATATCCATAATGTAAACCATGTTCCATACGTACACCGTGTTTATCACACAAAGTATAGTGCCCCGCCCCTAAATTATGACAAGTATTTAGACCTGAGTTGGAAAAGCCACACATTAGCCCAAATTATAATCAATGTTCTACATTATGATATCTTCTTCAAGTATCCGTATCCACTTTTTTATAATAAATTATGATCTTTGGTCGTCTTTTACACCTTCACGATCCTCTTCTATTTGTAGCTAGCTAGTGCTAACTTTCTATCGTGCATGCACACGCCCACCCCCCTCTCACCCACCCATAGCGTCCCCTCCATCGTGCACGTCCATTATTTCTCTTTAGGTCGTCCAGGTGTGTGTAGGCCCCCGGCTCCTTCATTTCGGCACACATCAGTCAATATACCTCTCTAGCCAAGTGTGCCTACAACAAATGCATATATACTTCCCCTCTTCTCTTCTCACCGTCCATGCCCCCCTATGTCCAATACCATTCCACGCAAGTGCACACTCCCGCCCCTCTTTTCACTGACCACATACTCGCACACTCCTCTCCCCTTGACATGGTAGGCCTCTCGCACCACCTCCTAGCCGCACACTCTCCCCCTGTCTGCCTCTCCGGACCTTATTTGCTTCTAATACATGCAGGCGTGTATATGAACTGATCTCCCTACATATAGCCAGGTCGACTATAATTCGTTTTCACCAAGCACCGATACACTTACCTCGCTAGTTATGTCTCTCCTTTTCTCGGACACACGACGGTTGATCTTCCTATGTAGTTACATATGCTTACCACAACCATATCTTCTCCCCTCATCATCCTTGAATACCCCCCGACCCGTCTCTCACACGCACGTGCATAGACAGACAGACATCCCCCGCCCTCTCTTATTGATATTGCACTCATACCCTCCGTTGTCTAGCAGGCCTCTCCCACCATTTGTGAGACGCCACTCCACCACCAACCCTCCGACGCTCTACCTTTGTCTTTTTCCCAACCTTATTCCTCTGTTACACATATCCATGGATGTCAATCGATCTCCCTCAATACATAGCTAGGTCTCTCTCCTTCCCCTCACATATACTAGTCGATCGGTCTCTGCCCCCTCCCCCCCACACACCGATAGACGAACCTTGCAGGTAGGTATCCATGCCACGGAGAAAAACTGCACCTCTGCCCTCTCAAATTCCAGTAGGCCAGCCGCCCTGTATCTTTGACGTGGGCAAACACAAATTTGATAGCACTCTTTATCGACCACGCAGGCACACACTTCATCCATGTTTTCAATTCTATCGATATCTCACGTCCATGACTCTGTTTCACACACATTGCATATGTTACGTTTTCCTGATTGAGATATCGTCAACACATTGCCTCTATTTCGCACAAACCATCTCTCTCACACCCACCCACGTACGTACCTGCACCTAAATAAGAAGTGCACGTAGGACACACGTACTCATGTCTCGTTCCCGGCCACACCCGCGCGGGTACATGGTGGAGTTCGTTTCTGTACGAAAAGGCAGCCCACGTGATAATTTGACGCGTGTAGCGGTTGTTTACTCGAAGGAGGGTCGGGTACCACGCCTAGACGGAACAAAGTTCGACTTGACGCATTAGCATTAAATAAAGTTATATATTCCTCAATGGCCCGTACAGAATATAAAACGATTGCCATGTTGAAAATGAAAAAATGGGTATGTCTCTCATCACACCATCTCACACAAGGCCCCCGTGGCCTCTCTCTCAGCGTTGGTCAGTGATCCGGCCACATCCCGTCCGCCGGCGGAAAGGGAGGATGTGCATCGTCTCTCCGTTCAACGGCGTTGAGGCAGCATGTCCCGATCTGCGGTACCCGCCATTCTCTCTAAACAAGCTCCGGCGTGGTAGGGCCTTCGCCACTTGCTCGCTGCCGCAGTATTGGCAGATCCCGGCACCGGTGCCCTCCTAGTAACATCTCGACGACCCTCAGGTACACCTTCCTCCGGCCTTGATCCACTGCCCATCTTCCCACGTTGCTGCACGTGGATCTTCTTCAGTTGTTTGCTTAAATCGTATCTCAGCCGGCGTACTTTCCATCTTGCAATCTCGTCCTCAAACCATTTTTGATAAACCACCATGTGCTATCTTTCCCTTATTACATGGAACATGCTTCTTTTTTGTCGGCGTATGTGTCTTCAACTCGTGTTATTGGGTAGTAATTGTTTCCTTTCGACCTCCTCTCGCAAACAGGGCTATCCATTTTCACCTCGTTGCTATTGCGACATTTTGGTGAACTGCACGGATCACTTTTTTCTAAAGAGTGTTTTGTGCAGTTCTGCCAAAATGTCAAACGGGCAACGTTTTTACATTTCTGTGGGATTGCGGAAAGGGAGATTGGTTTTGCTATCCTCCTCATCCAATTCTGTGCCTAATATTCTCCAACAAGAAGTTAGTCCTAAAGAGAGATTGTAGAGGTGATTGGCTTCTATTTATGTGTGTTATGTTTCATCATCTAGTTCCACTATTATTATAATCACACTGACTAGATATCTTTGCAAACAGGGATGGTCCGCTCGATTGTAGTGGAGCTGCACAAAATGATCGGATTGTGGTGTCCTTCATAAACCTCTTTTTTTGCTACAGAGCTGGGTGAAACTAGCTGCCAAGCAATGAACAATGTGCCAAGGAAATGGAGCCATGCCTATGAACAGCATCGATCAATTATATTTTTTTCTTTATTTGTACACCTTCTCACAACTTTGTCTTCAGTTGTGATGTGAATATTGGCGCTGATTTGTGAACCATTGAGATGCATTAGCCATGGTAGTTTCATTTGTATTTGATGGAATATTGTAACGAGATAATCTCGAGGCAAGAAACATGAATCCTAAGTTGAAACATTTTTTTTCCTGCAGGAACCAAAGTTGAAACCTTCATAGCATCACAGTAAAATTTCATCAAAATTATGTTGTCGGTGTACAAAAAGATGGGTACACTTTTTGTACCCTATAACTATGCACGGGCAGTCCGAGCCACGGACGCCACCGCACCGAGCAAGGCGAGGGAGGTGAGCCAAGGTAAGGCCGAAGCTCGAAAGAAGCAGAACAACGCCAGGACCAAGACCACAAAGAGCGAAGGGGACGAAGCGGACTCCCCCGGCAAGATCCTTGCCGGGGGGCGGTTTTAGCAAATCCGGCAAGACCCTTGCCGTGGCAGCTCGCCCCACACCTACGGAGCGAATCACCCTTGAGTTCACTGCCCCCGTGGGGCAAGGATTCGGGAGACATCCCCGTGGTGGCATGCAGATCTTTGTGAAGACATTCAAGATCAGATACACACTATAGAAGATGACGACCCTTGGTGGGATCCCAGCCAAGGGGGACCACAAGGCCCCCGGCAAGAGCCTTGCCGGGAGTAACAATGGGCACCACGGCAAGACCCTTGCCGGGGCCTCGGCAAGACCCTTGTCGGGGCTACGGCGAGGCCCTTGCCAAGGGCACCCATAGGGCCACCATCAGGCCCACGCCAATTCCAACCTCTACCACCGTTCGCATGCAGCCGCCGACCCAGCCAGCTGGGCAGGCACCTACGTGGCGGCAAGCAGATCTTCGTGGAGACCCACCGCTGTGCCACGTCAGCTACCTGCCTGCCTACATGGCACCACGGGCACCGCTGGCCAGGGCGCGTGTCGACGCGAAACGGATCAGCGACGGACAAGAATGGGCTCTCCCCCGCCCCCGATAAAGCAAGGACACCTAAGCACGACGCATTAAATGCGCCTTGTCATGTAATGCGAGGGATAAACTCGTATCACTATGCCCTTTCCACCTCCTGTGTGCCACTGTGGCAACCCCTTTTCCCTATAAAAGGAGGCCCAAGGCGACCAGGAGGGGGATTCGGCTTTTTAGAGCTCCTCACGCCCCATTACTAGCTCAAGAACACAGATAAACAACCCCGCGCATTACTAGCTCAAGGACCAGGAGGGGGATTCGACCAGGAGGCAGGAGTAGGGTTTTACGCATCCTCGCGGCCCGAACCTAGATAAAGAACCCGTGTGCTATCTGTTTGATCTGCCCTTCTCACAACCCCGCGCCCTGCAACCGTAGTAGGGATTCTCGTGATCCCACAGGTGTCGTCCTCGCACCGACATCTTTGGCGCGCCAGGTAGGGGAACGCAGTTGTGAGAATCGGCTCTAGCAGTTAGTTCGACGCTTCTTCGTTGTCATGGCGCCCAAGAAGAAGATGACAGTGGCGGTTGGCCCGTCGGGAGCCGGACATTCCGTCCCGACGCGGGCGAGTAGCGGACCGGTCGTGGAAAGGACCCGAACACCGTCCCAACAGCCGAAGTTTGGGAGGCGGCGATGTTCGTGCGCCTGGTGACGGGCCGCATGCCGCCAAATCCAAAGACGGAGCCAGGCCCTCCGCGGGTGGCGCGGGGCCTTCCGGGATCGCTGCCACCCCGCCCGAAGGCGACGCGAGGGCTTCCAAGACTCCCACGCTGACACCGACGGTGCGCTCCTCTCAAGCGGCACACGACGAATGGCGTAATCACGCTGAGGATCCCGGGCATCGCCGCGGAAAGAGCCCCGAGCGCCATTCCCGGGATTTAGAAGACCTGCCCGCCCGCCGAGGCGCTGGTGAAGATGGCGTGCGACCACGGGGTCGTGATGGAACTCCTTCTGACATGGTCAGAAGTCAAAGTGCGTCGCGATCCGTGCAGGTTTCGCTGCCACCAACGCCAGCAGAAGCCCTGGCGCGCGTGCAGTTGCTCCTCGATTTCCCTCCCACTACTGGGAAACTCAACGATGGAGAGCCACTATCCGAAGCCTTGTTGCGATGGCCAACAAAGACGAACCGAGTCCGGTGGAGCCCCCAGGTCGACGCTCTGACGGAGTCCCACGCACCAGTGGCAGGAGAGCCGGCGGCGCCGCGACCACGGTGCACTCGCCTCTTCCACGCCCGGTACCGCGGACGCCAGCCCGTCGCGACGTCACGAGCGATGAGATCTCCGTAGCATCGTCCGACCCGCGGGCCCACTGTGACCAGCGCCAAGTTCTTCGGGAACGAGAACACGAAGACGCTCGAACCACTATCGAGCGCTGGCGTGGAGCGCGCCACCAATCAGACAGGCGAGCAGGGCCTGCTGTGAGCCACCCAGCACTGGGGAGCCCTGGAGGCCTACCTTACGAGGTAGGCTGTCTGGCTTTTACCCGTGAGCTGTGGCAGTTCCAGTGGCCCACTCACCGCACCTTCAAACCCGACGTGGGCGAAAAGTATGATGGCAAGACCCATCCGTCCAAGTTCCTCAGCGTCTACACCATCGCAATGCAAGCTGCCGGAGCCCGCGATGATAAGGTGCTTGCGAATTACTATCCATTGGCTCTTAAACCCAACGCCATGTCATGGTTGATGCACTTGCCGGTAGACTCTATTTCCTCCTGGTCGGACTTGTGCCATGAGTTCATGGGCGCCTTTACTGGAGGGCACCAAGCCCATGACCAAGCAAGCGACCTGCACGTCATTCCCTAGAAGGGAGGCGAGAGTCTCCGCAAGTATATTCAGAGGTTCAGCCGGGTACAGTACAATATCCCTGACGTTCACCCTGCCGCCATCATCAGCGCGTTCCACCAGAACATGCGTAACTGCAAGATGCGCAAAGAGCTTGCAATGAACAAGGTGAGAGATGTAGCAGAACTCTATGTTCTTGCTGACAAATGTGCCCGAGCCGAAGAGGGGAGGAAGTACCCCAGCGAAGATGCCGGTGTGGAAACCGACTCCTTCGATGAGGATACTGCCGCCCCGGCGAATAAAGGCCGACGCCGCAACAGGAAGCGCAAAGGAAAAGCCGTGCTTGCCATCGAGGGATCCGAAGACGCCAGCTCCACCAAGAAAACCAAGGCAGATGACCCCGGCAAGGATGTTGCCGGGTGTGTCGCTTGCCAGGCCTTGGCGGCTGGCGAGAAGCCGGGAACCTCCGACAAGTGATATTGCAAGATCCATCGCACGAAGGGCCATGCTCTCCAGGACTGCCGACAGGTTGAGCTCCTCGCTGAGAAGCAGAGGGCTGAGTATGAGAGGCGGGACAAGGAGAAAGGCCCAAACGGTGCTGAGGGGTCCGGCAAGAAGCGTGACGGCCAGGCGGGCGATCGCGGCAAGGATAAGCAACAGGAGAGGCCCTCCCGGGGCCGTGACAGAAAGCCAGAAGATGATGATCACGAAGAGGACGACGAGTCCGGCGACTGAGAGTTTCAGAAAGCTACAGAGGCCATGTGCATCGATGGCGGTGCCTCGCTGCACACTTCTCACCACCGGCTCAAACAGTGGGCCCGAGAGATTACAGCGGCAGAGCCGTCGTTTGATGCCCAAAGGCCGCTGAAGTGGTCCAGCACACCTATCATTTTCGACACTGAGGACCACCCTGATCGCACTACTGCGGTCGGGTGCTTGCCATTGTTGGTTTCACCAACAATATGTAACCTCAAGGTGACGAAGATGCTAGTCAACGGCGGGGCCGGTCTGAACTTGATCTCACCTGCCGTGATCGAGAAACAGCAGATTCCTGATGGAGACCTCGAAGAGACGGGCACGTTTCAGGGGGTCAACCCGGGAAGAAGCCAACCAAAGGGAAAGGTCACGCTGCCCGTGACTTTTGGAAGCGAGCTGAACTTCAGGACGGAGAGGATCGTGTTCGATGTTGCCAAGATCCCCTTGCCCTACAACGGGATCCTTGGCCGCCCAGCGCTGGCCAAGTTCATGGCGGCATCACACTACGCCTACAACACCCTGAAGATGCCAGGACCTATGACGATCATCACCATCCCCTCCGACAAGAAAGATGCGCTGGTTTGTGCTGACCAACTATACCAGCAAGCAGTTGCAGCAGCTGCCGCCGCTAGGGCACTTGCTCCTGCCGCTGGGACCCCGGGAGGGAAGAAGAAGAAGAAGACCGGTGAGACCTCGGACACCCACTCTGGCAAGCGCACCTCTTCGGAGTGTAGCGCTGCCGTCGAGGACGTGCCAGAGAGCTCCACCGGCGGGAACAAGAAGCCCAGGGCCGTACCACCGGGAACCAAGAAGGTCTTTGTCAATGAGGACGGCACGGGGGGAGCTTTTACCATAAGCTCCACCCTTGACGACAAATAGGAAGACGCGCTCGTCACCTTCCTGCGGGCGAATTTTGATGTGTTTGCATGGCAAGCTTCCGACATCCCCGGTGTTCCCAGGAAGGTGATTGAGCCCCACCTTGCTGTCTGCCCTCACGCGCGGCCCGTCAAGCAGAAGGCCAGAAATCAAGCTTTGGAATGACAAGAATTCATTACTGACGAGATCCGAAAACTGGAAGCAGCGGGTTTGGTAAGAGGAGTGCTCCATCCAACATGGTTGGCCAATCCGGTCATGGTGCGCAAGGCAAATGGGAAGTGGAGACTGTGTATTGATTACACAGATATCAATAAGGCTTGCCCTAAAGACCCCTTCCCGTTGCCGCGCATCGACCAGATTGTTGACTCCATGGCTGGGTGTGATCTGTTGTCATTCCTCGACGCCTACTCCGGCTACCACCAGATCTTCATGACAAGAGAAGATGAAGAGAAAACGACATTCATCACCCCATGTGGTACGTATTGTTTCATGCGGATGCCTTTCGGGTTGAAGAGTGCTGGTTTGACGTTTGCAAGGGCGGTCCAGATTGGCTTTGAACCCAAACTCCATAGAAATATGGAAGCTTATATGGATGACATAGTGGTCAAAACCAAGGACAGGGCAACCCTCATACCAGATTTGCAAGAAACATTTGCAAACCTGCGCAAGATCAATCTTAAACTGAACCCTAAGAAGTGCGTCTTTGGCGTCCCGTCCGGCAAGCTTCTCGGGTTCTTGGTGTCACAACATGGGATAGAGGCTAATCCGGACAAAATCAAAGCTATAGAGCAGATTGAGGCACCCAAGCGAATCAAGGATGTGCGTCGGCTTGCTGGTTGCGTCACCGTCATGGGCAGGTTCATTTCCAAGTCTGCCGAGCGCGCCCTTCCCTTTTTCAAGATCCTGAAGAAGGCGGGCCCGATGGAGTGGACGCCAGAAGCCGAAGCAGCATTGCAAGGTTTGAAGAAGTACCTCTCTTCCGCGCCAATACTAGTTGCGCCTAGGCTGTAGGAACCATTGCTGCTATACCTGGCGGCAACGGACCAGGTGGTCAGTGCCGCACTAGTGGCGCAGAGAGAGGTTGACGACGAGGTTATGGCAGCGGCAGAGCCCGACACCACCAATGCAGAGATGACACGGCCAGATGACGTGCCGCCGAGGAAGAAAATGATGCAGCACCCGGTCTACTTTGTTAGTTCCCTCATGCAGGGGGCTAGATCAAGGTACTCCGGCATGCAGAAACTGCTCTTCGGCCTTCTTATGGCCTCGAGGAAGCTGCATCACTACTTCCAGGCACATGAAATCACTGTCGTCACTCGCTTCCCTCTGCAGCGGATATTGCACAATCCGGATGAGACGGGAAGAATTGTGGAATGGGCACTGGAGCTGTCCAGCTTTGGCCTCAAGTTTGAAAGTACCTCGACAATTCAGAGTCGAGTCCTAGCGGAGTACATTGCAGAATGGACCGCAACGCCTGACGAAGAAGCCCAAGAGACTGCTCTCCCCAGCAAGGAAGCAAGTTGTGATTGGATCATGTACTTTGATGGAGCTTTCTCCTTACAAGGCGCCGGGGCTGGCGTACTGCTTGTCGCGCCCACTGGAGAGCACCTCAAGTACGTGATCCAGATGCACTTCCCCAGGGAGGTGTCAACCAACAATATGGTAGAGTACGAAGGGCTGCTTGCCGGTCTTAGGATCGCGGCGGACCTCGGAATCAAGAAAATCATTGTCAGGGGGGACTCGTAGCTTGTCGTCAAGCAAGTCAACAAGGATTACCAGAGCCCATTGATGAAGGCCTACGTCGATGAAGTGAGAAAGCTGGAAGAGCGTTTCGACGGTATACAGGCTGAACACGTTCCTCGAGTGGAGAACGATATCGCCAATTACCTGTCCAAATGCGCTGCCCTTAAGCTACCTGTGGAACCAGGTACCTTTGTGCTTCAGCTAACTCAGCCATCCGTTGATCCATCAACAGAGCAGAATAAGAGGAGGAAATCAGGGCCCGGCAAGTACTTTCCTGCCGAGCTCACCGGAGCCGCCGGCAAGGATGTTGCCGAGGGTACTGAGCCCGCCACGGGACAACTGGCTCCGGCGGAGCGTCAAGGTCTGGCCATCGAGACAGCCGCTCGTACAGCGGGGGAAATGCCTTTAGCCCTTGCCGTCGAGCCTCAGGCTCCAGCATGGGCACAACATACCGTCCGGTTCCTCCAAAGGGGGGAACTTCCTGAGGAGCAGGAAGAAGTGGAGAAAGTAACCTGTCGCTCTACCATGTACCAGTTCGTCGATGGCGTCCTGTACAGAAAGAGGCCGAATGGTGTGAAATTGAAGTGTATCCCTCGAGAGGAAGGACTGGAGCTATTGGCGGAGATACACGGAGGCATATGTGGATCCCACATTGGGTCAAGGGCCCTTGCCGGCAAGGCATTCCGGCAAGGCTTCTTCTGGCCCACCGCCCTCCAGGATGCGACGACACTAGTCACCAGGTGTGAAGCGTGTCAGTTCCATTCAAAGAAGCTCCATCAGCCAGCCCAAGCCCTTCAAACCATTCCTCTCTCCTGGCCCTTCTCAGTCTGGGGCTCGACATACTGGGCCCTTTCCCCCGCGCTGTCAGGGGCTTTGAGTACTTGTACGTTGCGATCGACAAGTTCACAAAGTGGCCAGAGGTGGAGGCAGTGAGGAAGGTCACAGCTCAGTCAGCCATCAAGTTCTTCAAGGGACTAGTGTGCCGTTTTGGCATACCCAACAGGGTTATCACCGACAATGACACCCAGTTCACAAGCCGCACCTTCATGCAATATACCCAAGACCTCGGCAGCAAACTATGTTTTGCTTCCGTTGCTCACCCGCGAAGCAATGGTCAAGCTGAGAGGGCAAATGCTGAAGTACTGCGAGGCTTGAGGACCAAGACCTTCGACAGGCTGCACAAGAGTGGAAGGCACTGGATTGATGAGTTGTCGATGGCTCTTTGGTCGATCAGGACGACGCCAAATCGAGCCACCGGCCAGACACCTTTTGCCCTGGTATACGGGGCGGAAGCAGTTCTCCCCACTGAACTCATATACGGGTCACCTCGAGTGCTCGCTTATGACGAGCTTGAGCCAGAGCAACTGCGGCAAGATGACACAGTGCTCCTTGAGGAAGATCGTCTTCGGGCGGCTGTGAGAGCAGCACGCTACCAGCAAGCCTTGCGCCGCTACCATAGCCGCAAGGTTCATGCCCGGAGCCTTGAGGAAGGCGACCTTGTCCTTCGGCGCGTTCAATCGGCCAAGAATTCCAACAAGTTGACGCCAAAGTGGGAAGGCCCTTATCGGGTAATACGAGTCACCAGGCCCGGCGCAGTCCGCCTGGAGACCGAAGATGCTGTTCCGATGAGTAACTCCTGGAACATTGAGCATCTTCGCAAGTTTTACCCGTGAGGTGCGGCTTGCCGGCCCCCCCGGCAAGCCACCTTTTGTACAAGCATTGCCGATGATGCATGTAACCCTTTGTACAAAGCCAGGCGCAGACCCTGAGCATAAATAAATGAAGCGCTGGCGCCCTAAGTTATAGCATGCATGCTAGGTCAAGTCTCGTCCTTGGTTACGATTGATAGTGCTTAAGCGGCAACTAACCCCTAGCTTAGAGGTCGAGTGTGCGTCCCTTTGCTGTTCTTTTGTCTTCTTTGGTTCGCAGGACTCGCAGATATCCTTGCCGGATCACTTGAGGACGAAAAGGAAAAGAGGGACAGACCGACATCTAGACCCTGGCAAGCCAGTATTTCCGGGGGCTGCAAGTACAAAGATTCACCCACGGCAAACCAGAGTTGCCGGGGGCTACAACTTCAGATAAGTTCTTCATCCCTTATCATGCATTCCCTCATGGGCTGAGGTATGTGAAACCTTGTTTTTTCTAAAGCTACCGCGCTCCCCTAAAAACTCTAGGCCCTAGGGCTCGCTCCTGGGGCCAGGTTTAGTTGTAGTCGCGGCGGCAAAAGGGTGAAACGAGGAGCCTGAACCCACCTCATCCCTGCCTCCGCCGAAAGCGTGAGAAGGGTCGAGCGAAGTGGGAAGATGGCAGGGCCTGTTGCCGGGCAAGGAAATGTTTATCTTGAGGATATCAAGGATTTATTCCTGGTCGTGGGTTCTACCCGCAAACAAATGACCCAGCAAGCATCCCTTTTTCATTGAAAACATTCCACTCAGGAGGCAGGTCAAGGAGGAGAAAAGGGCAAAAGGGAGCGCCTAGGCGAGCTACGGGTGGCAGGAGGCACCAAGAGAACATCTCGGTGACCGTCCGAAGGCTGGATGGTGATGGCGGCACCGGAAACAGAGCTCGAAGACGAGGCGGCAGGACGTCAGCACGCGTCGAAGGCGTCGGTGCCCGCGTACTCCGATTTGACGGCCTTGCCGCCCGCCCTCTTCCTCTTCCGCAGCCTCCTAACGCCAGCCGCCCAAGGAGACGACCCCGAGAAGTTCAGGAAGCCGGCGACACGGATGATGGGATCGCTGGTGCCGCACGGAGCGGCGCCCGACACCTAGTCAGACCCGTCATCCTGCCGCCCACTACCCTCGTCGTCGCTGCCGCTGTCCTCCTCATCACTCCCGCCCGAGGAGGAGTCTTCGCTATAAGAAGAGCTCTCCACGCAGCACCTTGTCCGAGTCCCGAAGCACCTAGAGACCTTGATGGAGAGGAGGCCGCCCTCCATCATCTTGAAATGGAGGGTGAGCCCTGCCGTCAAGCGGTGGATATGAGCGAACGTCTTCCACCCTCGGCCAAGATACATCATGTGAGGGGCTGGGAAGTCGACGCGAGCTCGCGTACCACTGATCCAACAGCCCCTCATGTGCAACCGCAAGGACTCCGGCGGATCCAGCTCCATCTCGCTCGCGAATGGAGTCGGGAGACGAAGATGACGGCGAGGCGACCGGCGTAGTCTGACGAAGAACTCGCAAGGGTCATCCCCAACATGGCCCTCCATGGGGGGAAGAACTACTGGCGAAGGCGAGGCCGGTGTGCCGCCCCGTTCTCCTCTTCCTTGAGCACCTTGACCTCGCCCACGGCCTCGCCCACGGCCTTGCCCACGGCCTCGCCCCCTCCCCCTTCCCCTCGTGGTTGACTCTGCCACCACGGTAAAGGGGAAGGGAGGGCGCGTTGTCGAGCGGCGACCCTCGCCGCCACCGTTGGAGAACCAGGATTCCCTCTCTTCATGGCGGATGGAGGGAGGGGGAGAGAGCTAAAGCTGAAGGAAAGAGAAGGC